>NC_091977.1:102531483-102866409 GCF_044704955.1 Pristiophorus japonicus
TTGCAGGCAGCAACTCAACTTAGGATTACAAAAAATGAGTATTTAAAGTCGTAAATCGCAAAGGTTTTTTTTCGTCTTTGTCCCGCTTACTTCCTCATCTTCGGCCAGCGTCTGGTATGATGGGTTTCTTTCTTGTTCAGCGTCTTGTGACCTTTTCGCAATTGCTTATCTCATTCTGTCATAGTGCATTTTCTAAAGCACAGCAATTTCACACTAACGCGAAAAACCTCATCATATAGGTGTTTTGGGCGTGTGTACACCACCTTCTGAGACACCACTAGGTTCTCGTAGTTTGAGGGTGGTTGGGTTACAGGTCTGCTCGATAGTAAAGATGACAGTGCTTTGCTTATACAACATTTAAGTAACATACATAGGCAATACAGCATCATTACCACCACCACAAAGATAACCAGACCTTGGATTAGTGATGTTCCCATAGATCCTAAACACCCTGAGAACCAGTCCCACAACGTGGCGGCTAGTGGTTGCTTAAGCTTTTTAACCTCTTCTTGGATATGCTCTGCCAGATTGGTCATTTCTTCCGAGTTATCCAGGATGTATGTACAACATTCGGCCCCGATGAGGGCACAGGTTCTCCCTTTTTCTGCCAACACATAGTCAAAGGCCATCCGATTTTGCAGAGCTACAGTGCGAAGGGCTACCATCTCTGCATTAACCTTAACCAGGACTTCAGCTGTATCGTTGGCCACCTGTTCCAGGACGGAAGCCATGTTAATGGATTCCCTTGCTAATTTACCCGCTCCATACCAGGGAAACGCAATGGCCTAGAATCTTTCAGTCTCTGTGATGGCTTGTCTGGCTCTCCGGTAGAGGTCCTTCAGAGAACCCAGGTGATACATGTAGGGTACGATATAAGCCAGATAACAAGAAACCATCCATTCTCGGGGCAACCAGGGGTAGGCCCTGTGACCGCACACAAAATGAGTTCCATTGTAGGGCGTATACTTATTTATCGCTGGGGGGTCCCATTGGACCGAGAAGTCACCGTTTCCGTATAATGACGGGAGTATCACCCTACCCCCTTCGACAGGTAAGGTAAGGCTATATGTGCAGTTACTGTACCCCACAAAAGGATCTTCCGGTCGTCCCTGCCTTGTGAGACACAGCCCCCCTCCCTGTCCCTTCTTACACCTTGTTCTCAGGAACGGTGGTAGATGGGAATCGTTATAGGTCGATCGTCTCCACCTACTACACTGTTCTGGATTATACCCATGACTTTTAAGTTTTATTATGGTACTGCCGTCTGCCTCTATGGCATGAGAGCCAATGCATGTGGATCCTGTTCTATCTCCAAACATCCAGCTGGCCGTCTCATTATCACTAAATGGGATTGATTGTGGAGGGATTCCTTCCTCCGAGTGTATGGGGACATGGGCACAGACCCAACAGCTGGCAACATTGGCTTTCATGGCATAGGTGTATGACATGTACAAAAAGGTGTTCACATACGACTCTCTCTTGGTCCGTGGGGGTACTCTGGTCTGAGTCCTCCCTAGGCTACATATTACAATTACACAAAAAGGCAAACTGCACATAATATCGCATATCTTGGATCGTCTTTATTTCTTCCGGTGTTTTCTGCTGATGCGTCCGCCTTCAGTTTCCTAGAATGTGTATGAAGGCAGGGTTATTTGTTTTGTTCGCTTGTGTTGGGGTCGTTGGATTCATATTCTTTGAGCTGAGACCAATGTTTCCATCGGCCAACCCCACCCATATCTATGCAGGCGCACGTATCTCCACTAATTAGGACTTCAAATGGGCCAGACCAACGGGGAGCAAACCCCGTTCGTCCTGGCAGACGTTTAACCATTACCTTCGCGCCTACCTGTGGGATCTCCCCCTGGTCCTCCAATTCCTTCTGTTCGGCCCTGCCTGCTTGCCATTCCCTCACTTCCTTCCTCAATTCCTTAATTTGCTTACTCAGTTCCAAGACGTACTTTCTAATCCGATCCCTCAGGGGTCCTACGTCGGATCCCCCAGTTATGATTCCTTCCGGCAGGCTCATCGCCCTGCTTGTCAGCAACTCATATGGAGTTAATCCCGTCACTCGGTTAGGAATTGCCCTTTGTCTCATCAAGATTGTGGGTAGTAAATCCGCCCAAGCTTGTCCTGTCTCTTGGATGGCCTTTGCTAGGGCTGTTTTAAGTGTCCTGTTCATCCGTTCTACCATCTCAGAGCTTTGCGGGTGGTAGGGGATATGAAACTTCTGTCTAATACCCAACATAGCACACACCTCCTTCATTATTTGTCCGGTAAGATGGGTTCCCTGGTCGGAATCGATTTGGATAGGGACGCCCCAACATGGGATTATTTCCTCTGCCAATATTCGGGCCACCGTGATTGCAGTGCAGTTTCGTATGGCAAACGCTTTTACCCACCGCGTAAACTGATCTATTATTACTAGACAGTATTTCTTGCCCCTTGAGGATGGTAAAGGTCCCGTGAAGTCTATCTGTATACATTCCCACGGCCCCCTTGGTCATGGTTGGTGAGTCATTCTAACCTTAACGGCCTTTCCTGGGTTGTGCTGGGCATACGTGACACATTGCTGACAGTACTTAGCTACGTCCCGTCCCATTCCTGGCCACCACCAATCCCCAGTTGTAAAGTCCTTACACAATACCACAAATCCACATGAGGCACATTCTATGGATAAGGTCACTCCATGACCTGCACCTTTATTCACAGGACCAAGAAGTGATGACCCTGCGTGGGACCTCCCTTTATATACCTGGATGATTAGGTGAGGCGTGTCTCCCACAAGTTAACCCCCTGTGGTCAAAGTGTGCATTTCTCAAGTATATACAGTATTGCAGTGTTGTTACATGAAGGTTACATACATGACATCACCTCCCCCCCAATGTCTTATTGGGATCACAGGTTAAGTCTTTCAGGTGGTCTGCGCTCCCTCGTGGAGCGCCACAGTAGGAGCTCTGGTTGTTGAGCCTTAGCCTGCGTGTCTGTCCCCTGTGGTGATTCTGGCCTATCTGAGCTGACCACAGGGACTGTGCATGCTGCTGAATGTTCTTGTTGCTCGTTCACTGGCGGTGGTGTGAATACCATCTCATGATCTTCCTCAGGTTCCTCAGAGTCCATGCTGAACCTTTTTTTTACTTGGTCCAGATGCTTGTGGCATATCTGCCCATTGTTAAGCTTAACCATGATGACCCTATTCCCCTCTTTGTCTATTATAGTACCTTCAAGCCATTTGGGCTCCAAAGCGTGATTGAGAACAAATACGGGGTCACCAATTTTTATACCTCTTCCCCTTGAATTACGGTCATGGTACTCATTTTGGGTCTGGCGCTTGCCTTCAACAATGTCGGACAAGACAGGATGAATGAGGGACAGCCGAGTTTTGAGTGTACGTTTCATAAGGAGCTCCGCGGGCAGGACCCCCATGAGCGAGCGCGGTCGGGACCTATAGGCCAGCAGGAAGCGCGATAGGCGGCATTGAAGGGAGGGACCTTGAATCCTGAGCATGCCTTGTTTTATGATTTGGACCGCACGTTCCATCTGGCCATTGGAGGCCGGCTTGAACAGTGCTGTCCTGATATGGTTGATGACATTACCCGACATGAACTCCCGGAATTCGTAGCGAGTGAAACATGGGCCATTATCGCTAACAAGGATGTTCGGCAAACCATGGGTCGCAAAGACCGCACGCAGACTCTCCACGGTGGTGGATGTCGTGCACGAATTCAAAATGATGCACTTGATCCATTTCGAGTACGCATCAACCACAATGAGAAACATTTTCTCGATGAACGGACCCGCGTAGTCTACGTTAATGCGTGACCATGGCCTGGTGGGCCAGGGCCACGGGCTGAGTGGGGCCTCCCTGGGGGCATTTCCCAGCTGAGCACACGTCGTACACCTGCGAACACAGTGTTCCAGGTCTGAATCAATTCCCGGCCACCAAACCTGTGACCGGGCAATGGCCTTCATCAGCACGATGCCTGGGTGCTCGCTGTGGAGTTCCCTGATGAAAGCTTCCCTGCCCCTCTGGGGCATGACTACCCGGCTGCCCCATAGTAGGCAGTCGGCTTGGATGGAGAGCTTATCCATCCGCCTGTGAAACGGTCTGACCTCCTCAGGGCATGCTCCGTGTGTGGGTGCCCAATCCCCAGTCAGGGCACATTTCTTAATCAAAGATAGGAGGGGATCTCTGTTGGTCCAGATTTTGATCTGGCGGGCTGTGATGGGGGAGCCTGCGCTGTCAAAGGCTTCAACGGCCATGACCATCTCAGCACTTTGCTACACTTCCCCCTCAGTGGTGGCCAGTGGAAGCCTGCTGAGCGCATCAGCGCAATTTCCAGTGACCGGCCGGTGCCGGATGGTGTAGTCTTATGCAGCCAGCGTGAGAGCCCATCGCTGTATGCGAGCTGATGCGTTGGCATTGACAGCCTTGCTGTCTGACAACAGGGATGTTAACGGCTTGTGGTCCGTTTCTAATTCGAACCTCCTGCCAAAAAGGTACTGGTGCATCTTTTTCACCCCATAGACACATGCGAGTGCTTCCTTCTCAACCATCCCATATCCACAGTCTGCTTGAGAAAGCGACCTGGAGGCATAAGCCACAGGTTGGAGTTGCCCCTCAGCATTGTACTGCTGCAACACCCACCCAACCCCATAGGACGATGCATCACATGTCAGAACCAATTTCTTACAGGGGTTGTACAGGGTCAACAACTTATTTGAACAGGTTACGCGCCCGAGTGAAAGCCCGTTCTTGATAGTCCCCCCAGAACCAATTGCAACCCTTACGCAGGAGCATGTGGAGTGGCTCCAACAATGTGCTTAAGTTTGGCAGAAAGTTCCCGAAATAGTTCAAGCTTTCATCAGGGAACTCCACAGTGAGCACCCAGGCATCATGCTGATGAAGGCCATTGCCCGGTCACAGGTTTGGTGGCCGGGAATTGATTCAGACCTGGAACACTCCGATGTGTTGCAGGGCCTGGGCGCTCGTCGAATCACCTCTGTTTTGGATTCGGTAGGCCAAATCCCATCTGCAGCAACCCTCCTGCCCAGAAACTCGACTTTGGGAACCAAAAACACACACTTAGATTTCTTGAGTCGCAGGCCTACCCAGTCCAGTCGACGAAGCACCTTTTCCAGGTTGTGGAGGTGTTCCTCGGTGTCCCGACCCATGATAAGGATATCATCCTGGAATACGATCGTTCCAGGAATGGATTTGAGCAGGCTTTCCATGTTTCTTTGAAAGATCGCGGCCGCTGATCGAATGCCAAACGGGCACCTGTTGTAAACAAACAGTCCCTTGTGCGTGGTGATTGTGGTCAGTAGTTTGGATTAGTCGACCAGTTCTTGGGTCATGTAGGCTGAAGTGCGGTCCAACTTGGTGAACAGCTTGCCGCCTGCCTGCGTGGCAAAAAGATCCTCCGCTCTCGGAAGCGGGTATTGGTCTTGTAGGGACACCCAGTTGATAGCGGCCTTGTAGTCACCACAGATCCTGACCAAGCCATCCGCTTTTAGGACGGGAACAATGGGGCTCACCCAGTCGCTGAATTCAATGGGCGAGATGATGCCCTCTCTCAGCAAACGGTCCAATTCGTTTTCAATTTTCTCCTGCATCACATACGGCACAGCTCTGGCTTTGTGGTGCACTGGTCTGGCGTCCGGGGTGATGCAAATCACTACTTTGATACCTTTGAACATCCCGACGCCAGGTTGGAATAGTGACTCAAATTGCTGTAGGACCTGTGAGCATGAACTTCGCTCCACAGATGACACTGCGTGCACATTCCCCCCATTTCCAGTTCATCTCAGCTAACCAGTTCCTCCCCAACAGTGTGGGACCATTGCCCGGAACAACCCAGAGCGGCAACCGGTTCACTGATCCATTGTGTGTGACAGCTAATGTTGCACTGCCTAGTACTGGAATGATTTCTTTGGTGTACATCCGTAATTGCGTCTCAATGCGTTCTAGTTTGGGTCTGCTGGCTTTGAGTGGCCATTGCTTTTCGAATTGTTGAACGCACATGAGTGACTGGCTGGCCACCGTGTCCAGCTCCATGCGTACCAGGATGCCGTTTAATAGGACCTTCATCATCATAGGTGGCGTTTTGGTATATGAGCTGTGAATGTTTACCACATGAACCCGCTGAACTTCAGCGTCCATTGATTTGCCCCATGCATCATCCTGCCTCGCAGACCCCTCTTCTGGTCCAACCGCCTCGTAAATTAGCCTGGTCGCAGGCTTCCTGCACATTCTGGTTAAATGGCCAGTGAGGTTACAATTTCTGCAGGAGAACTGTTGAAACTTGCAAGTCCTGGCAGCATGTCTGCCCCCGCACCTCCAGCATGAACTGAGATTCCCATTGTTGTGAACAAAAGAGCTGTTAACATGCATTCCTCGCTGATTGTCCCTTTGACTGCTCTTGAGCACCCTGTTAGTGGGTGTCAATGGCCCCATCCCAGAGCGCATTGTCCACTGGGATGGCGTAAATGTCCGTTCAGCCTGCCATTGTCTCTGTTGAAAACCTGTTCTGGGGTCTATTGCTGCCTGGGGTGTGTCAAACTGCCCTTGCCTGCCTACTGGCATTTATGATATTGACCCCCTGATCCATCACCACATTGGAGTCAGGATTGCGCGCGTATATTATCTTGGTTTCCTCCTTCCCCCGTCATAAAAGTCTGAGCCAGCAACGCCACCGCTTCCAAGGTCAAGTCCTTGGTCTCGATTAACTTTCTGAAAATCCCGGCATGACCGATGCCCTCAATAAAGAAATCCCTTAGCATCTCCCCCCTGCAGGCGTCTGTGAACTTACAGAGGCTGGCCAAGCGCCGGAGGTCCGCAACGAAGTCCGGTATGCTCTGTCCTTCCCGACGTCAGTGGGTATAAAATCTGTGTCGGGCCATGTGTATGCTGCTCGCCGGTTTGAGATGCTCACTAATTAGTTTGCTGAGCTCTTCAAAGGTTTTGTCCGCCGGCTTCTTGGGTGCTAGCAGGTCTTTCATGAGCGCTTAAGTTTTAGATCCACAGCTGGTCAGCAGATGAGCCCTTCGCTTGTCGACCGCTGCATCTCCCAGCCAGTCCTTCGTGACAAAGCTCTGCTGGAGCCTCTCAATGAAATCGTCCCAGTCCTCACCAACACAGTACCGTTCCTCTGTGCTACCGGTGGCCATTCTCGTGGGTCGTTGATTCCCGTTTCTCGTCGCCACTGTAAAGTCCTTACACAATACCACAAATCCACACGAGGCACATTCTATGGACAAGGTCACTCCATGACCTGAACCTTTAGTCACAGGACCAAGAAGTGATGACCCTGCATGGGAACTCCCTTTATATACCTGGATGACCAGGTGAGGAGTGTCTCCCACAAGTTCACCCCTTGTGGTCAAGGTGTGCATTTCGCAAGTATATACAGTATTGCAATGTTGTTACATGAAGGTTACATACATGACACTAGTTATGTTTGTTATCATGACGTTCCGTCCGACATGACTGATGCCATGGTGTAGTTCCATGAGCATTTGTCTAATACAAGCCGGGGCTATCACCTTCCCATCTTTCCTCCATACGAAGTCGTCACCCTGGCTCCCTCTTTTTGTGCCCCAATCTTTCTTTTCTTCATCACTTACATCGGCATGTAATCTCACAATGTCTGTATCTTCCCTGGTAATGATACTACATACAACTTCTTCCTGCACTTCTAAGGATATACTTGCTTCCTGTGTCGCTTTATCCGCTGCTTCATTGCCCCATTGGACATTGTTTACTACTTTCTGGTGAGCCTTAACCGTGATCACTGCTGCCTCTGCGGGTTTACTGGCAGCTTCTAATAGTAGTCTGATTCAGCCCTCATGTTTGATAGCCTCCCCGCTCGAAGTGACGAACCCTCTCCTTGCCCAGGCAGTCATGTAGTCATGGACTACCCCGAAGGCATAGCGGCTAATAGTATATATATTTGCCCGCCGGCCTTCAGCCAGTTGGAGGGCTTCAGTCAGGGCAGTGAGTTCAGCTACTTGGGCCGACAGTCCTCCGTCTAACCTTCTCTTTCGGACAGTGTTTAGCGCTTCGTCTACCACCGCCCATCCCGTATGCGGGGTCCCCTGAATATATTTCTGGGACCCATCCACGTACAGGATCAGCTTGGGGTTTTCAAGGGGAATCTCACTTATGTGTCCCGGTGAGTCCTCCCATTCCTGTGCCTGGCACTCATGAGGCTCACCCACGATAAGAGGCCCCTCTGCCGGGTTCTCCCCCGTGTCTCGTACAATTTTTACGGACCCATCTAAGGGAAGTAATACTGCTTCCCATTTGGCCCGGCGGACAGTGGACACGGAGCGCAACTTCCCGGTGTTGAGCATTTCCACCAAGGTATGTAGTCTAACCTCCCCTGTCATTACTACTGGCTCACTAACTTTCTCCGCCCATGTTGTGAAGTCCAAGGCTGCTACACATCTTGACAGACCTCCTGTCATGGGCGACTGTTGGGTGGAATGGTACGCGACTGGGCGGGCACGGTCTCCATGCATTTGAGTAACTACTGCTCCGTAAAACCCACCCTCGTTTTCACAATGAATGTGAAATGGTGCGTTCATATTTGGCAGTCCTAGGCCTGGTGCCGACATCAGGGCTTCCTTTATCTGGCCGTATGCTGTTTGTTGTTCCGGGCCCCACTCCACACTTTCTAGAGCTGGTTTTCCTTCCGTAACTAGTCTCTGTATGGGTTCTGTGATTGCCGCGAAGTTGGCTATAAAGTTCCTACAGTAGTTAAAGAGTCCTAATACCTTATGCACTCCTCAGACCGTTTTAAGTCGGGGCATAATGCGAATTGCTTCCTTTCTGTCGTGGGGCATTGTTTTTGTCCGCTGCGACAGTTGGTGTCCCAAGTACTGTACCTCCTTCAATCCAATCTGAGCTTTCTTGGGGTTTACCTTAAATCCTGCTTTCTTTAAGGCTTCTAGGGTTTCTATTAGGGCCCCCATATGTCCTCTCTTGTCCTCTGAGGCAATCAACAGATCGTCCACATATTGGAGGATGGTACTTCGGTAGGGGGCTAAATCTACGGTCTCCAAGGCTCGACTCATAGTTCAGTGAAATATGGCCGGACTGTTGTGAAAACCCTGGGGTACTCGTGTCCAAGTGTACTGCCTATCCCCGACCGTGAATGCGAATTTATCTTGGGACTCCTGGGCTAATGGTATGGACCAAAATCCATTAGCTATATCTAAGACCGTGAATATTTTATGTTCTGGTTTCAGTCCATTAAATATGGTCGCTGGGCTTGCTACGATGGGGTGCTGGCGGGGAGTTACTTTATTTAACGCCGTATAGTCTATGGTCAATCGGTATGACCCATCTGGTTTCTTTACGGGCCAGGTTGGCGAGTTGGTAGTGATTTCGGCTTCCCGAAGGACACCACTCCGCAAGAGGTCCTGCACTATTTGTTTTACGGCCTCTCGGGCTTCAGGTTTAATGGGATATTACTTATGAGGCGTGTGTTTGGGCCCAGGAATGACCACTGGCTTGGTTTTGACCAGCCCACAATCCTGCTTTGATTGAGCCCTCACTTCCCTCATTTGTTCGCATAATGGGCCGTAGTCTCCTGCTGTATCCCAATCTCGGGTGAGAAGTTGCACACTTCCGACTTTTGCGTGATTGTGCAAATTAGTCTGTTCCCCGTACATCGTAATTTTGCGTCCTCCTTTATTTCTCCAAACTATTCTCTTATCCTGTGGGTCTATTATTGCCCCTAACTGTTCCAGGAGGTCGATCCCCAATATGGACCCTTCTGCATTTGGGCATACATAAAATTGTGCCGGGATCAGAATACCGGCTATCTCCAATAGAATTACTTCACTCTGGTGGGCTTTGGTGGCAAATCCTCCCACACCAGTTATATGGACTACATGTTTAGTTGTGGGTAAGAGAATATCTGTCATAGATACCGATGCTCTGCTCTGGTATCCACTAACATATCATACTGCCGGCCCCCTAACAGCGCTGTTATGTGAATACGCGGATCCTCTCCCTGTCCCACGGGGGCCGATGGCCTTCAGTCTCTTCCTAAGTCCCTCAGCACTGTGATTAGCTGCTGTTGGTTCATCTCCTCTACTCTAAGGCCTGACTGACTACTTCTTTTCTCCTTGGGCGCTCAGCATTTATCAGTGGCATGTCCCTTTTTCCTGCAATTGTCACATCAGACGGTTGGTCTTTTGGGGCCCCGACAGTCGGCGGCAAAATGACCCGTCTTGCCACAGTTGTAGCATTCCCTTCGGCCCGCACTCTTACTACTCTTAGCCGCGGCCACTTCTTGTTTTATTCCTCCAGAGTTAATGTGGCATGCCCACTGGACAGCTTGGTCATAGGTGTCTGCGACTACCACCCCCATTTTTAAGATCTTTTGATCGTCGGCCGAAAGGCCGTCCTTAAACATTTTCACGAAGACTGGGTCGTCTCTGTTCGGGGCCGCCTGTCCCGAGGATTCTTGGTATTGAAACCATAACCTCTCTCCGTAGTCATTGGCGTTTTCTCCCTTTTTCTGGCGGGAGTGCATTATCAATCCCCAATTTGGAGTGGATGCTTCCATTAAGGCCTGTACAGCCTGGACAAACCCCGTTCTGGCAGCGTCCCGTTGTGCCCTTCTGGCACCCATGGCAGATATCCATGTGTCGTCACTCTGAGGGGGTGCTAGCCCTGCCCACCGGTCCTTTGGACATTTAGAACATAAGAACATAAGAACATAAGAATTAGGAACAGGAGTAGGCCATCTAGCCCCTCGAGCCTGCTCCGCCATTCAATAGGATCATGGCTGATCTGGCCGTTGACTCAGCTCCACTTACCCGCCCGCTCCCCGTAACCCTTAATTCCCTTATTGGTTAAAAATCTATCGATCTGTGACTTGAATACACTCAATGAGCTAGCCTCAACTGCTTCCTTTGGCAGAGAATTCCACAGATTCACAACCCTCTGGGAGAAGAAATTCCTTCTCAACTCGGTTTTAAATGGGCTCCCCCGTATTTTGAGGCTGTGCCCCTTGTTCTAGTCTCCCCGACCAGAGGAAACAATCTCTCTGCTTCAATCTTGTCTATCCTTTTCATTATTTTAAATGTTTCTATAAGATCACCCCTCATCCTTCTGAACTTCAACGAGTAAAGATCCAGTCTACTCAATCTATCATCATAAGGTAACCCCCTCATCTCCGGAATCAGCCGAGTGAATCGTCTCTGTACCCCCTCCAAAGCTAGTATATCCTTCCTTAAGTAAGGTGACCAAAACTGCACGCAGTATTCCAGGTGCGGCCTCACCAATACCCTAAACAGTTGCAGCAGGATCTCCCTGCTTTTGTACTCCATCCCTCTCGCAATGAAGGCCAACATTCCATTCGCCTTCCTGATTACCTGCTGCACCTGCAAACTAACTTTTTGGGATTCATGCACAAGGACCCCCAGGTCCCTCTGCACTGCAGCATGTTGTAATTTCTCCTTCAAATAATATTCCCTTTTACTGTTTTTTTTCCCAAGGTGGATGACCTCACACTTTCCGACATTGTATTCCATCTGCCAAACCTTAGCCCATTCGCTTAACCTATCTAAATCTCTTTGCAGCCTCTCTGTGTCCTCTACACAACCCACTTTCCCACTAATCTTTGTGTCATCTGCAAATTTTGCTACACTACACTCTGTCCCCTCTTCCAGGTCATCTATGTATATTGTAAACAGTTGTGGTCCCAGCACCGATCCCTGTGGCACACCACTAACCACCGATTTCCAACCCGAAAAGGACCCATTTATCCCTTATCTGCTTTCTGTTAGTTAGCCAATTCTCGATCCATGCTAATACATTTCCTCTGACTCCGTGTACCGTTATCTTCTGCATAACATTTTGTGTGGCACCTTATCGAATGCCTTTTGGAAATCTAAATACACCACATCCATCGGTACACCTCCATCCACCATGCTCGTTATATCCTCAAAGAATTCCAGTAAATTAGTTAAACATGATTTCCCCTTCATGAATCCATGCTGCGTCTGCTTGATTGCACTAGTCCTATCTAGATGTCCCACTATTTCTTCCTTAATGATAGTTTCAAGCATTTTCCCCACTACAGATGTTAAACGAACCAGCCTATAGTTACCTGCCTTTTGTCTGCCCCCTTTTTTAAACAGAGGCGTTACATTAGCTGCTTTCCAATCCGCTGGTACCTCCCCAGAGTCCAGAGAATTTTGGTAGATTATAACGAATGCATCTGCTATAACTTCCGCCATCTCTTTTAATACCCTGGGATGCATTTCATCAGAACCAGGGGACTTGTCTACCTTGAGTCCCATTAGCCTGTCCAGCACTACCCCCCTCGTAATAGTGATTGTCTCAAGGTCCTCCCTTCCCACATTCCTGTCACCAGCAATTTTTGGCATGGTTTTTGTGTCTTCCACTGTGATTGTTTAAGGTCTCAGCCATTTCCACATTCCCCATTATTAAATCCCCCTTCTAATCTTCTAAGGGATCAACATTTACTTTAGTTACTCTTTTCCGTTTTATATATCTGTAAAAGCTTTTACGATCTGTTTTTATGTTTTGCGCAAGTTTGCCTTCGTAATCTATCTTTCCTTTCTTTATTGCTTTCTTAGTCATTCTTTGCTATTGTTTAAAATTTTCCCAATCTTCCAGTTTCCCACTAACCTTGGCCACCTTATACGCATTGGTTTTTAATTTGATACTCTCCTTTATTTCCTTGGTTATCCACGGCTGGTTATCCCTTCTCTTACCGGCTTTCTTTTTCATTGGAATATATTTTTGTTGAGCACTATGAAAGAGCTCCTTAAAAGTCCTCCACTGTTCCTCAATTGTGCCACCGTTTAGTCTGTGTTTCCAGTCTACTTTAGCCAACTCTGCCCTCATCCCACTGTAGTCCCCTTTGTTTAAGCATAGTATGCTCGTTTGAGACACTACTTCCTCATCCTCAATCTGTATTACAAATTCAACCATACTGTGATCACTCATTCCGAGAGGATCTTTTACTTGGAGATCGTTTATTATTCCTGTCTCATTACACAGGACCAGATCTAAGATAGCTTGCTCCCTTGTAGGTTCTGTAACATACTGTTCTCAGAAACAATCCTGTATGCATTCTATGAATTCCTCCTCCAGGCTACCCCGTGCGATTTGATTTGACCAATCGATATGTAGGTTAAAATCCCCCATGATTACTGCCGTTCCTTTTTCACATGCCTCCATTATTCCCTTGCTTATTGCCTGCCCCACCGTGAAGTTATTATTTGGGGGCCTATAAACTACGCCCACCGGTGACTTTTTCCACTTACTATCTCTAATCTCCACCCACAATGATTCAACATTTTGTTCATTGGAGCCAATATCGTCTCTCACAACTGCCCTGATATCATCCTTTATTAACAGAGCTACCCCACCTCCTTTCCCTTCTTGTCTATCTTTCCGAATCGTCAGATAACCCTGTATGTTTAATTCCCAGTCTTGGCCACCCTGCAACCACGTTTCTGTAATGGCCACCAAATCATACCCATTTGTCATGATTTGTGCCGTCAACTCATTTACTTTACTTCGAATGCTGTGTTCGTTTCGGTGGAGTGTTTTAATACTAGTTTTTAAACCATGATTTTTAGTTTTGACCCCTCCTGCAGCCCTTTATATTCAGTGGCCCTTTTTGTTTTTTGCCTTGGGTTTCTCTGCCCTCCACTTTTACTCATCTCCTTTCTGTCTTTTGCTTTTGCCTCCTTTTTTTGTTTCCCTCTGTCTCCCTGCATTGGTTCCCATCCCCCTGCCATATTAGTTTAACTCCTCTCCAACAGCACTAGCAAACACTCCCCCTAGGACATTGGTTCCGGTCCTGCCTAGGTGCAGACCGTCCGGTTTGTACTCGTTCCACCTCCCCCAGAACCGGTTCCAATGCCCCAGGAATTTGAATCCCTCCCTGCTGCACCACTGCTCAAGCCACGTATTCATCTGAGCTATACTGCGATTCCTACTCTGACTAGCACGTGGCACTGGTAGCAATCCCGAGATTACTACTTTTGAGGTCCTACATTTTAATTTAGCTCCTAGCTCCTTAAATTCGTCTCGTAGGACCTCATCCCTTTTTTTACCTATATCGTTGGTACCAATGTGCACCACGACAACTGGCTGTTCACCCTCCCTTTTCAGAATGTCCTGCATCTGCTCCGAGACATCCTTGACCCTTGCACCAGGGAGGCAACATACCATCCTGGAGTCTCGGTTGCGGCCGCAGAAACATAGAAACATAGACATAGAAACATACAAAATAGGTGCAGGAGTAGGCCATTCGGCCCTTCTAGCCTGCACCGCCATTCAATGAGTTCATGGCTGAACATTCAACTTCAGTACCCCATTCCTGCTTTCTCGCCATACCCCTTGATCCCCCTAGTAGTAAGGACCTCATCTAACTCCTTTTTGAATATATTTAGTGAATTGGCCTCAACAACTTTCTGTGGTAGAGAATTCCACAGGTTCACCACTCTCTGGGTGAAGAAGTTCCTCCGCATCTCGGTCCTAAATGGCTTACCCCTTATCCTTAGACTGTGACCTCTGGTTCTGGACTTCCCCAACATTGGGAACATTCTTCCTGCATCTAACCTTTCTAACCCCGTCAGAATTTTAAATGTTTCTTTGAGGTCCCCTCTCATTCTTCTGAACTCCAGTGAATACAAGCCCAGTTGATCCAGTCTTTCTTGATAGGTCAGTCCCGCCATCCCGGGAATCAGTCTGGTGAACCTTCGCTGCACTCCCTCAATAGCAAGAATGTCCTTCCTCAGGTTAGGAGACCAAAACTGTACACAATACTCCAGGTGTGGCCTCACCAATGCCCTGTACAACTGTAGCAACACCTCCCTGCCCCTGTACTCAAATCCCCTTGCTATGAAGGCCAACATGCCATTTGATTTCTTAACCGCCTGCTGCACCTGCATGCCAACCTTCAATGACTGATGTACCATGACACCCAGGTCTCTTTGCACCTCCCCTTTTCCTAATCTGTCACCATTCAGATAATAGTCTGTCTCTCTGTTTTTACCACCAAAGTGGATAACCTCACATTTATCCACATTATACTTCATCTGCCATGCATTTGCCCACTCACCTAACCTATCCAAGTCGCTCTGCAGCCTCACAGCATCCTCCTCGCAGCTCACACTGCCACCCAACTTAGTGTCATCCGCAAATTTGGAGATACTACATTTAATCCCCTCATCTAAATCATTAATGTACAGCCTATCTATTCCCCGTACAATTGAATCCCCTATCACTATCGCTCTCCCACTCTTTTTCCTGCCCTCCTGTGCAGCAGAGCCAGCCACGGTGCCATGAACTTGGCTGCTGCTGCCCTCCCCTGATGAGTCATCCCCCTCAACAGTACTCAAAGCGGTGTATCTGTTTTGCAGGGGGATGACCGCAGGGGACGCCTGCACTACCTTCCTTGCACTGCTCTTCCTGCTGGTCTTCCATTCCCTAGCTGGCTGTGGACCCTTCACCCGACCTATTTGGTGGACATCTCGCTCATGCATATCGTGGGTTTCATACAATTCTTCTAACTTTTGCCAAAATTCTACATTTCTCTTCCGTGGTTGTAGACTCCCCAAATCCTGATTCATCATTTGTTTTTCTGTGGGGGTGAAAGTGCAGTATTGATATCAGGTGTTCCCTCCCTGTACGCTCTGGGTTACCCTAAGAGGGGCTGCCCTTTCTGTATTTACTGAATTTGACCCTTCCATCTCGGTCTCCTCATCAAAGGGAGGAGCCGAGGCCGCTACTGCGGCAACATAAGTCGGAGGGAGGTCATAATCTGATCCCCCCCACACTTGCCGGTTTGTTCATACCGCTCTCTCCATTTCTTATTCTCGGCTTCTGCCTCCTTACTTTTCTCTACTAATTGTTTGGTTTTACTTTGTAACACACATAACTGATATACTACAAGTACTCCGGCTTTCTTTGCCTTTTTCTATTTCTGTTTCTCCCACCAATTCTTATGCTCCTTGGGGACAGCCGAGGGATCCCACCCGTCTTTAATCATTTTATCTATTAAACCCTTCTGGTCGTCTGCATAGAACCTACTAAGAGACCCTCCCGGCCCCCATTCAAGGTCTTCCCCCGACGCCATTATGTGATCTGACCTTCCCTTGCTTCCTCAGCGAATGAGTCTCTTCACGCGGGCCGCCTTCTACTCCATCACTTATTTATTGCGATGGGATTATCCCTCAACTCTCACACCAGTTCATGCGTATCACACAGGTTTCCGCCGTCACTTTGTCCTCCCGGTGTTCCCTTCGACCTTAATCCTTGGCCATCACGTGGGGCATTTGCCCTCCTAATTCCGGCTCAAGTTAGATGATTGAGATAGTTTGTGACAATTGAAGTGACGGGGACACTCGTTTCTCTTACACACCACTTATCTTACTTATATTCTACTTTATCTTAATTTCTACTCACTGTGTCTGATATCACACCTCCCCGAGTCTCACTTGTTCTGGAACGTTGTGAAATCCGACCTTATCCCTGTGCGTTCGAGTCTCGGTCAGGACGGTTTACCGGTACACCTTGCTCGCAGTGCCAAAACTGTTGGGGGAAAACCCCGAGGTAGAAATAAGTCTACTCTAAGACTACGTTAGAGAGTTGAAAACACACACAGTTTATTAATACAAGGTACCAGGGGAGTTGCAGGCAGCAACTCAACTTTGGATTACAAAAAATGAGTATTTAAAGTCGTAAACCGCAAAGGTTTTTTTTCGTCTTTGTCCCACTTACTTTCTCATCTTCGGCCAGCGTCTGGTGTGATGGGTTTCTTTCTTGCTCAGCGTCTTGTGACCTTTTCGCAATTGCTTATCTCATTCTGTCAGAGTACATTTTCTAAAGCACAGCAATTTTGCACTAACGCGATTAACACTTCAGTATAGTTTATCAAATTATTGGAAGCTGTCTGAACAACAATACATTTTTAGCTTTGTCATTGTAACTCCCCCAAATGGCTGAGCCACCGTGAGAAAGTTCATTGTAATTACTTCTTCAGAAATTACTGCAAAAACACACAACTCCATAGGGTGGGGGCGAACAGACACATGTTTAGAAACAAGCGCATTCCTTTTTAAATAATCTCAACCCCAGAAACCCAGCTTTTCCCCATACCCTTCAAACATTTTCTCTCCAGAAATTTACCTTAAACTCATTTATTCTAGACTTTATGTTCTTTATAGTACTCCCGGCTGAACGCGGCAGGCACTGTTCCCACAGGTCACGGCGGGGAGCCCATTCGGCCAGGGCTTGGGAAGGTGTTCTTTGGGCAATTACAGCACCCATCACTCAAACTTTGAAGTCTGCAATTGTAGCCATAGGAGATCCTGTTCTCAAATAAGTAGACATTGTGACTTCCCTCTGGCTAGTTTTCAACTAGTTAGAATGCCACTTCGAATAGGAAGATGCATTTATATTCAAGTAAGCTGGGCAAGCTGGGTGCACAGCCAAGACTACTCTTAAAATAGCTAGATGATCCTAAATATTAAAATATTACATACACGTTCCCAGATCTCGCTCATTTGGTAGACTTGTTCAAAAATCACTCCGAGGTTTTTGGTTTAAAAAAAACATTGTATACATTTAAACGCAGCATTTAGGAGCATTGAAATGATTGACACCCACGCAGCCTGCACAGATTCAGGGGCGAGGAGCTACTGCACATGCGCGCACATTCTAGCGCGCATGTGCAGAGGTCCCGGCACTGTTTTCAGCGCCGGGTCATAGAAACATAGAAAATAGGTGCAGGAGTAGGCCATTCGGCCCTTCGAGCCTGCACCACCATTCGATAAGATCATGGCTGATCATTCCCTCAGTACCCCTTTCCTGCTTTCTCTCCATACCCCTTGATCCCCTTAGCCATAAGGGCCATATCTAACTCCCTCTTGAATATATCCAAGGAACTGGCATCAACAATTCTCTCTGGCAGGGAATTCCACAGGTTAACAACTCTCTGAGTGAAGAAATCTCTCCTCATCTCAGTCCTAAATGGCCTACCCCTTATCCTAAGACCGTCTCCCCTGGTTCTGGACTTCCCCAACATCGGGAACAATCTACCCGCATCTAACCTGTCCCGTCCTGTCAGAATCTTTTATGTTTCTATGAGATCCCCTCTCATCCTTCTAAACTCCAATGTATAAAGGCCTAGTTGATCCAGTCCCTCCTCATGTGTCAGTCCAGCCATCCCAGGAATGGTCTGGTGAACCTTCGCTGCACTCCCTCAATAGCAAGAACATCCTTCCTCAGATTAGAAGACCAAAACTGAACACAATATTCCAGGTGAGGCCTCACCAAGGCCCTGTAGAACTGCAGTAAGACCTCCCTGCTCCTATACTCAAATCCCCTAGCTATGAAGGCCAATATACCATTTGCCTTCTTTACTGCCTGTTGTACCTGCATGTCAACTTTCAATGACTGATGAACCATGACACCCAGGTCTCGTTGCACCTCCCCGTTTCCTAATCTGCCACCATTCAAATAATATTTTGTCTTCGCATTTTTGCCACCAAAGTGGATGACCTCACATTTATCCACATTATACTGCATCTGCCATGCATTTTCCCACTCATCTAACCTGTCTAAGTCAGTCTGCAGCCTCTTAGCGTCCCCCTCACAGCTCACACTGCCACCCAGTTTAGTGTCATCTGCAAACTTGGAGCTATTACACTCAATTCCTTCATTTAAATCATTGATGTATATTGTAAAGAGCTGGGGTCCCAGCACTGAGCCCTGCAGCACTCCACTAGTCACTGCCTGCCATTCTGAAAAAGACCCGTTTATCCCGACTCTCTGCTTACTGTCTGCCAACCAGTTCTCTATCCACGTCAGTATATTACCCCCAATACCATGTGTTTTGATTTTGCACATCAATCTCTTGTGTGGGACCTTGTCAAAAGACTTTTGAAAGTCCAAATACACCACATCCACTGGTTCTCCCTGGTCCACTCTACTAGTTACATCCTCAAAAAATTCCAGAAGATTTGTCAAGCATGATTTCCCCTTCATAAATCCATGCTGACTTGGACCGATCCTGTCACTGCTTTCCAAATGCGCTGCTATTTCATCTTTAATAATTGATTCCAACATTTTCCCCACTACTGATGTCAGGCTGACTGGTCTATAATTACCCGCTTTCTCTCTCCCTCCCTTTTTAAAAAGTGGTGTTACATTAGCTACCCTCCAGTCTATAGGAACTGATCCCGAGTCGATAGACTGTTGGAAAATGATCACCAATGAATCCACTATTTCTAAGGCCACTTCCTTAAGTACTCTGGGATGCAGACTATCAGGCCCCGGCGATTTAATCGGTCTTCAATCCCATCAATTTCCCTAACACAATTTCCTGCCGAATAAGGATATCCTTCAGTTCCTCCTTCTCACTAGACCCTCGGTCCCCGAGTACTTCCGGAAAGTTATTTGTGTCTTCCTTTGTGAAGACAGAACCAAAGTATTTGTTCAGTTGGTCTGCCATTTCTTTGTTCCCATTATAAATTCACCTGAATCCGACTGCAAGGGATTCAGGTGAAGACGTTTGTTTTCACTAATCTTTTTCTCTTCACATATCTATAGAAGCCTCTGCAGTCAGTTTTTATGTTCCCGGCAAGCTTCTTCTCGTACTCTATTTTCCCCCTATTAATTAAACCCTTTGTCCTCCTCTGCTGAATTCTAAATTTCTCACAGTCCTCAGGTTTGCTTCTTTTTCTGGCCAATTTATATGCCTCTTCCTTGGATTTAACACTATCCTTAATTTCCCTTGTTAGCCACGGTTGAGCCACCTTCCCCGTTTTATGTTTACTCCAGACAGGGATGTACAATTGCTGAAGTTCATCCATGTGATCTTTAAATGTTTGCCATTGCCTATCCACCGTTAACCCTTTAAGTATCATTTGCCAGTCTATTCTAGCCAATTCATGCCTCAAACCATCGAAGTTACCTTTCCTTAAGTTCAGGACCCTAGTTTCTGAATTAACTGTATCACTCTCCATCCTAATAAAGAATTCTACCATGTTATGGTCACTCTTCCCCAAGGGGTCCTGGCTCCGCCCCCCGCCCCTTGTGCTGCGCCATGCCGAGGGCCTTCATCGTTCCAGCTGCGGGGAGAATTGCAAGGTAAGTTTTAGGCGCGGTTTTTGTTCGAAAAAGTCGGCACAGCTCACGGAGTTGCGCCATTCTAAGCGTGGGGGCAAACTTGGGCACTAAAGACCAGTTAGCCTAACATCTGTGGTTGGGAAAATGCTGAAGTTCATTATTAAGGAAGCAGTAGCGGGACATTTGGAAAAGCTTAATACAATCAAGGAGAGTCAATGTGGTTTTATGAAAGAGAAATCATGTTTGACAAATTTGCTTCAGTTCTTTGAGGATGTAACGAGCAGGATGGATAAGGGGGAACCAGTGGATGTAGCGTATTTGGATTTCCAGAAGGCATTCAATAAGGTGTCACTTAAAAGGTTACTGCACAAGATAAAAGTTCACGGGGTTGGGGGTAATATATTAGCATGGATAGAGGATTGGTTAACTAACAGAAAAGAGAGTCGTGATAAATGGGTCATTTTTCAGGTGCTGCAGAGGTCAGTGCTGGGTCCTCAACTGTTTACAATCTATATTAATGTCTTGGATAAAGGGACCAAGTGTAATGTAGCCAAATTTGCTGACGAAACAAAGATGGATGGGAAAACAAATTCTGAGGAGGAAAGAAAAAATCTGCAAAAAGATAGATAGGCTAAGTGAGTGGGCAAAAATTTGGCAGATGGAGTATAATGTGGAAAAATGTGTGGTTATCCACTTTGGCAGAAAAAATAGAAAAGCAAATTATAATTTAAATGGAGACCAATTGCAAAGTGCTGCAGTACAGAGGGACCTAGGGGTCCTTGTGCATGAAACACAAAAAATTAGTATGCAGGTACAGCAAGTAATCAGGAAGACAAATGGATTGTCAGCCTTTATTGCAAAGGGGATAGAGTAGAAAAGCAGAGAAGTTCTGCTACAATTGTGCAGGGTATTGGTGAGCCATACCTAGAGTACTGCGTACAGTTTTTGTCTCCGTATTTCAGGAAGGATATACTTGCATTGGAGGCTGTTCAGAGAAGATTCACTAGGTTGATTCCGGAGATGAGGCATTTGACTTATGAAGATAGGTTGAGTAGGTTGGGCCTATACTCATTGGAGTTCAAGAATGTGAGGTGATCTTATCGAAACATATCAGATAATGAGGGGGCTCGACAAGGTGGATGCAGAGAGGATATTTCCATTCATTGGGGGAACTAAAACTAGGGCTGCCCATTTAAAACTGAGATGAGGAGGAATTTCTTCTCTCAGAGGGTTGTAAATCAATGGAATTCTCTGCACCAGAGAGCTGTGGAGGCTGGGACATTGAATATATTTAAGGCGGAGATAGACAGATTTTTGAGTGATAAGAAACATACATAGAAAATAGGTGCAGGAGTAGGCCATTCGGCCCTTCGAGCCTGCACCACCATTCAATATGATCATGGCTGATCATGCAACTTCAGTACTCCATTCCTGCTTTCTCTCCATACCCTTTGATCCCGTTAGCCGTAAGGGCCACTCCCTTTTGAATATATCTAACGAACTGGCCTCAACAACTTTCTGTGGTAGAGAATTCCACAGGTTCACAATTCTCTGAGTGAAGAAGTTTCTCCTCATCTCGGTCCTAAATGGCTTACCCCTTATCCTTAGACAGTGACCCATGGTTCTGGACTTCTCCAAAATCGGGAACATTTTTCCTGCATCTAACCTGTCTAATCCCGTCAGAATTTTATATGTTTCTATGAGATCCCCTCTCATTCTTCTAAATTCCAGTGACTATAAGCCTAGTCGATCCAGTCTTTCTTCATGTGTCAGTCCTGCCATCCCGCAAATCAGTCTGGTGAACCTTCGCTGCACTCCCTCAATAGCAAGCATGTCCTTCCTCAGATTAGGAGACCAAAACTGCACACAATATTCAAGGTGTGGCCTCACCAAGGCCCTGTACAACTGCAGCAAGACCTCCCTGCTCCTATATTCAAATCCTTTTGCTGTGAAGGCCAACATGTCATTTGCCTTCTTCACCGCCTGCTGTATCTGCATGCCAACTTTCAATGACTGATGAACCATGACACCCAGGTCTCGTTGCACCTCCCCTTTTCCTAATCTGTCACCATTCAGATAATGTTCTGCCTTCCTGTTTTTGCCACCAAAGTGGATAACCTTACATTTATCTACATTATACTGCATCTGCCATGCATTTGCCCACTCACCTAACCTGTCCAAGTCACCCTGCAGCCTCTTATCATCCTCCTCACAGTTCACACTGCCACCCAGCTTAGTGTCATTTGCAAACATAGAGATATTACATTCAATTCCTTCGTCTAAATCAATAATGTATATTGTAAATCGCTGGGGTCCCAGCACTGAACCTTGCGGTCACTAGTCACTGCCCGCCATTCTGAAAAGGACACGTTTATTCTTACTTTTTGCTTCCTGTCTGCCAACCAGTTCTCTATCCATGTCAATACATTACCCCCAGTACCGTGTGCTTTAATCTTGCACACTAATCTCTTGTGTGGGACCTTGTCAAAAGCCTTTTGAAAGCCAACATACATCACATCCACTGGTTCTCCCTTGTCCACTCTACTAGTTACATCCTCAAAAAATTCTAGATTTGTCAAGCATGATTTCCCTTTCATAAATCCATGCTGACTTGGACCGATCCTGTCACTGCTTTCCAAATGCGCTGCTATTACATCTTTAATAATTGATTCCAACATTTTCCCCACAACCGATGTCAGGCTAAGCAGTTTATAATTCTCTGTTTTCTTTCTCCCTCCTTTTTTAAAAAGTGGGGTTACATTAGCTATCCTCCAATCAATAGGAACTGATCCAGAGTCTATAGAATGCTGGAAAATGACCGCCAGTGCATCCACTATTTCTAGGGCCACTTCCCTAAGTACTCTAGGATGCAGACTACCAGGCCCTGGGGATTTATTGGCCTTCAATCCCATCAATTTCCCTAACACAATTTGCTGACTAATAAGGATTTCCTTCAGTTCCTCCTTCTCGCTAGACCCTCGGTCCCCTAGTATTTCCGGAAGGTTATTTGTGTCTTCCTTAGTGAGGACAGAACCAAAGTATTTGTTTAATTGGTCTGCCATTTCTTTCTTACCCATTATAAATTCACCTGATTCTGACTGCAAGGGACCTACGTTGGTCTTCAATATTCTTTTTCTCTTCACATATCTATAGAAGCTTTCCAGTCAGTTTTTATGTTCCCTGCAAGCTTACTCTCATACTCTATTTTCCCCCTCCAAATTAAACCCCTTGTCCTCCTCTGCTGAATTCTAAATTTCTCCCAGTCCTCAAGTTTGCTTCTTTTTCTGGCCAATTTATATGCCTCTTCCTTGGATTTAACACTATACCTAATTTCCCTTGTTAGCCACGGTTGAGTCCCCTTCCCTGTTTTATCTTTACGCCAGACAGGGATGTACAATTGTTGAAGTTCATCCATGTGATCTTTAAATGTCTGCCATTGCCTATCCACCATCAACCCTTTAAGTATCATTCGCCAGTCTATCCTAGCCAATTCATGTCTTGTACCATCGAAGTTACCTTTCCTGAAGTTCAGGACCCAAGTCTCTGAATTAACTGTGTCGCTCTCCATCTTAATGAAGAATTCTACCATATTATGGTCACTCTTCCTCAAGGGGCCTCGCAAAACAAGATTGCTAATTAATCCTCTCTCATTACACAACACCCAGTCTAGGATGGCCAGCTCTCTAGTTGGTTCCTCGACATATTGGTCAAAACACCATCCCTTATACACTCCAGGAAATCCTCCTCCACCATATTGCTACCAATTGGTTAGCCCAATCTATATGTAGATTAAAGTGACTCATGATAACTGTTGTACCTTTATTGCATGCATCCCCAACCTCACAACTACTGTTTGGTGGTCTGTACACAACTCCCACTAGCGTTTTCTGCCCTTTGGTGTTCCGCATCATCCAAGCTAATGTCCTTCCTTTCTATTGCATTAATCTCCTCTTTAACCAGCAATGCTACCCCACCTCCTTTTCCTTTCTGTCTATCCTTCCTGAATATTGAATACTCCTGGATGATGAGTTCCCAGCCTTGGTCACCCTGGAGCCATGTCTCCATAATCCCAATTGCATCATATCCGTTCACAGCTATCTATGCAGTTAATTCATCCACCTTATTACGAATGGTCCTTGCATTGAGACACAGAGCCTTCAGGCTTGTTTTTTTAACACTCTTTGTCCTTTTAGAATTATGTTGTAATGTGGTCTTTTTTGATTTTTGCCTTTGATTTCTCTGCTCTCCATTTTTCCTTATCTCCTTTCTACCTTTTGCTTCTGCCCCCATTTTACTTCCCTCTGTCTCTCTGCATAGATTCCCATCCCCTGCCATATTAGTTTAAACCCAACATAACAGCACAAGCAAACACTCCCCCTAGGACATAAGGGAATAAAAGGTTATGGAAAGCGGGCAGGGAAGTGGAGCTGAGTCCATGATCAGATCAGCCATGATCTTATTAAATGGCAGAGCAGGCTCGGGGGCCTGGTGGCCTAGTCCTGCTGCTATTTCTTATGTTCTTATGTTCTGTTGAAGGTATCCTCTTCGAAACAAAAAAACAGTGGTTAAGTTTCATTTGTGAATATGGCAAAATAAGTCCATATTTTTTGTTGTGTATAACCATGCAAGTTATGTATGATGATTATTTTGTTTTGATTACTTCTTCACTAACGAGGGAGAAGTGTAATATAGAGCTCCCCTAGTGGACTACTGCTCCACCTAGTGGACTACTGTGGTAAAGCAAATGCTGCTGCAAATACAATAAGAGGATTATGTGACAAGTCATATGATGGCAAGTTTCCAGTAAGAGTCTCCTTTTGAAATGTGTGTGTTCGTGATGTCATAAAGAATATATCACAACATGACCCAGGTTTTTAAAGTGCTATAGCTGTAAAGTACGCTATTTAACTTATACTGTTCATCATAGGCAGTCCGTCGAAATCGAGGAAGACATGCTTCCACTCTAAAAGCGAGTTCTTAGGTGACTGAACAGTCGAATACGGGAATTACAGTCTCTGTAACAGTCGTTGAAGAAAAGAGTGGGTGGGACTGGTTTGCCGCACGCTCCTTCCGCTGCCTGCACTTGTTTTCTGCATGCTCTCGGTGATGAGATTCAAGGTGCTCAGCGCCCTCCCTGATGCACTTCTTCCACTTAGGGCGGTCTTGGGAATGTTGTATTTTATCAAGGAGGCTTTGAGGGCCTTGAAATGTTTCCTCTGCCCACCTGGGGCTCGCTTGCCGTGTAGGAGTTCCGAGTTGAACGCTTGCTTTGGGAGTCTTGTATCAGGCATGCCAACAATGTGGCATGCCCAACGGAGCTGGTCGAGTGTGGTCAGTACTTCAATGCTGGGGTTGTTGGCCTGATCGAGGACGCTAATGTTGGTGCATCTGTCCTCCCAGGGGATTTGCAGGATCTTGCGGAGACATCATTGGTGGTATTTTTCCAGCGATTTGAGGTGTCTACTGTATATGGTCCACGTCTCTGAGCCATACAGGAGAGTGAGTATCACTACAGTACTGTAGACCATAAGCTTGGTGCCAGATTTGAGGGCCTGATCTTCGAACACTCTTTTCCTCAGGCGGCCGAAGGTTGCACTGGCGCACTGGAGGCAGTGTTGAACCTCGTCGTCGATGTCTGCCCTTGCTGACATAGGCTCCCGAGGTATGCAAAGTGAGCCACGCCATGGATCTTGATGACTGGGGGGCAGTGCTGTGTAGTAGGGTCAGGTTGGTGGAGGACCTTTGTCTTATGGATGTTTAGTGTAAGGCCCATGCTTTTGTATGCTTCGGTGACGGTGTTGACGATGGCTTGGAGTTCAGTTCTGAATGTGCGCAGACGCAAGCATCGTCCGCATACTGTAGTTCGACAACAGAGGTTAGGAGGGTCTTGGATCTGGCCTGGAGATGTCGAAGGTTGAACAGGTTCCCATTGGTTAGTTCCACTCCAGCGGAGAGCTTGTTGAGTGTGAGGTGGAGCATTGCAGCGAGGAAGATCGAGAAGAGGGTTGTCGCGATGAAGCAGCCCTGCTTGACCCTAGCCCAGACGTGGATTGGGTCTGTGATGAATTCGTTGGTCACGATAATGGCTTGCATGTCGTCGTAGAGCAGGCGGAGAATGTGACAAACTTTTCGGGGCAGCCGAAACGGAGGAGGACACTCCATAGTTCCTCGTGATTGACAGTATCAAAGGCCTTTGTAAGGTCAAAGAAGGCCATGTATAAGAGTTGATGCTATTCCCTGCATTTTTCTTGCAGCTGTCGCGCTGTAAAGATTATTTCCGTTGTACCTCATAGTGGACGGAATCCACACTGTGACTCCGGGAGCAGCTCCTCAGCCACAGGGAGAAGACGGTTGAGGAGGATTCTAGCGATGACTTTCCCAGTAGCTGATAACAAGAAGATTCCCCTGTAGTTGCCGCAGTCGGACTTGTCCCCTTTTTTAAAGATGGTCACGGTTACTTCATCACTGAGATCTCCCAGCATGCTCTCATCCTTCCAGATGAGAGAGATGAGGTCATGCATTCATGCCAATAGTGCCTCTCCATCATACTTTAGTGCCTCAGCGGGGATTCCATCTGCTCCGGTTGCCTTATTGTTCTTGAGTTGGTGGATGGCCTTTTCTACCTCGTGCAGTGCTGGGGTTTTACTGAGATGGTGGCGGGTAGCATGCTGCGGGATGGAGTCAAGGACACTCGAGTCAAAGGCAGAGTCTCGGTTAAGGAGATCTTCGAAGTGCTCCTTCCAGCGGGTCCTGACTGCCTCGGGTGTCCTTGATGAGTGTCTCCCCGTTCTTGGCCAGCAGTGGGGTGGGGCCTTGGTTGCTTGAGCCGTAGGTGGCCTTGACTGCGGTGAAGAATCCTTGCGCATCATGGCTGTCGGCCAGCTGCTGAATCTCCTGTGCTTTCTCCACCCACCATCTATTCTTTAGGTCGCGTGTTTTTGTTGGACTTCGGCCTTAAGCCGTCTGTAATGCTGCTTTGCTGCTCCCGAGATGGGTTGTTGTTTTAGTTTCAGAAATGTCCTGCGCTTGCGATTTATTAGCTCTTGGATCTCCTGGTCATTCTCATCAAACCAGTCCTGGTATTCCTGATTGAGTGACCGAGCGTCTCTTCGCAGGCACTGGTTATGGTGGCCTGGAGGGCAGACCAAGCACTGTGGGCTGTTATGTATGTAATAACTCAATAGACTGAATACTTTAAACTAGCATACAAACCTGGCTCTGCTTTATTAGGGCCCAAAGTCATCACATTACATGATGGCTTACCTTTTATACCTGGGCCTTTTATCTTTTATACAACCCAATGACTCCCAACAGTGACGCCACCTGGTGGCTAGTAACCCCAAGCATGCATACATGACAAGATATTACCAACAATCTTTTTACAAATTGAGATGGTCCGGGCTTTCCGCTCCCGAGTTGATCGTCTCAGTTCAACTCCAGCCTTGGGCGAGCATTCTGAGTCTGTTATGACTGGGGGCTGGGTAGCCAATCTGATGGGAGTGGCGATGACAATGTCACGGATTGAAAGTGCAGATTCATTGATGATGGTGGAGTCCTCTGATGATTGAGGGTAGGTTGGTTGGTCACTGATTGTATCTTCCTCAGATTATTCCGGATCATCTGTGTGCCGCAGCTTTATCTGATCAACATGTTTCCTGCATGTTTGCTCATTCTTGAGCTTGATGATAAACACTCTATTACCCATCCTGGGCCGTAACAGTACCGGCGATCCACTTGGGACCTTGACCATAATTTAGTACATACACAGGATCGTTAACAGAAATGTCGTGTGACACAGCAGCGCGATCATGATATCTTTGCTGACTTTGATGTCTGTATTCAACATGATCATTCAAGTCAGGGTGGACAAGAGAGAGCTTGGTCTTGAGACCTCTCTTTATCAATAGTTCAGCAGGGGGAACCCCGGTAAGCCTGTGGGGTCTTGTCCTGTAACAAAGCAATATGCATGACAAGCGAGTTTGCAGTGAACCTTGAGTTACACGTTTCATACTCTGCTTGATGGTTTGGACAGCACACTCTACTTGACCATTAGATGCGGGTTTGAATGGTGCTGACCTCACATGTTTGATACCATTGAGTTTTATGAACTCTTGAAACTCCAGACTAGTGAAGCAAGGTCCGTTGTCGCTTACAACGATGTCGGGCAGACCATGAGTGGCAAACATGACACGACGGCTCTCAATGGTAGCTGTGGATGTACTGGATGACATGATTATACACTCTATCCACTTGGAATATGCATCCACAACTAAAAACATATTTCCCAGGAAAGGGCCTGCAAAGTCGATGTAGATCCTGGACCATGTTTAAATGGCCACGACCACAGACTCAGCGGCAATTCCGCTGGTGCTTTACTAAGCTGCAGGCAAGTGTTGCACTGATGGCACACATGATTCCAGATCAGAGTCAATTCCAGGCCACCATACATAAGATCTGGCAATGGCTTTCATCATGACAATACCGGGATGAGTGCTATGTAGATCATGTACAAATTTCTCTCTGCCTTTCTTAGGCATAACAACATGATTACCCCACAGTAAACAATCTGACTGAATGGATAGTTCATCTTTGCGACGGTTGTAAGGTTTGGTCTCATCACCCATTTGCTTGGGTACGGCAGACCAATCACCACTAAGGACTCAACGTTTCACAACTGATAATATCGGGTCCTGGCTGGTCCAGGTCTTAACTTGTTGAGCTGTGACAGGGGTTCCTTCACTTTCAAAAGCATCCATAACAAACAGTAGGTCTGCAAGTTGTGGCATCTCCAACTCCGGTGTGGGCAATGGCAGACAGCTCAGTGCATCAGCACAATTCTTGGTGCCAGGTCTATGGCGAATGACATAATCATAGGCAGATAATGTCAGCGCCAACCTCTGGATGCGGGACGATGCATTGATATTGATACCTTTGTTTTTCGAAAACAATGAAATGAGTGGCTTGTGATCTGGTTCCAGTTCAACCGAAGACCAAACAGGTACTGATGCATCTTTTTAACCCCATACACAGAGGCAAATGCTTCTTTTTCTAAGATGCTGTAGGTTCTTTCCACCTTGACAAACTTTTAGAAGCATACACACAGGTTGTAGTTTACCCGACTCATTTGCTTGTTGGAGCACGCAACCAACTCCATATGACGAAGCATCACAGGCCAATACTAGACGCTTACACAGATCATAATGTATCAGCAGCTTGTTAGAGCAAAGCAGATTAGTAGCTTTCTCAAAAGCTCTATCTTGAGACGCACCCCAAACCCAGTTGTCACCTTTTCTTAGCAGCATGTGCAGTGGCTCTAATGAAGTGCTCAATCTAGGTAGGAAATTACCGAAGTATTTGAGTAGACCAAGGAACGAACGCAGCTCCATCACATTCTAAGGCTTGGGTGCATTTCTGATGGCCTCGGTTTTTGAGTCCGTAGGCCTGATGCCGTCAGCAGCAATTTTCCTCCCCAGGAATTCGACTTCCGGTGCCATGAAAACGCACTTCGAACGATTCAGCCTGAGTCCCACTTTGTCCAGTGTAGAGCCTCTTCCATGTTGTTCAGGTGTTCAGCGGTGTCACAACCTGTGACCAGGATGTCATCTTGGAACACAACGGTTCTCGGGACGGACTTCAGTAGACTCTCCATGTTCCTCTGAAATATGGCTGCAGCCGAGCGAATTCCGAAAGGGCACCTGTTGTAGAAAAACAGTCCTTTATGAGTGTTGATGCACGTAAGTTTCTTCGACGTCTCGACCAGCTCCTGTATCATGTAGGCCGATGTCAGATCAAGTTTAGTGAACGACTTCCCCCCGGCTAGCATTGCAAACAGGACATCAGCCTTCGGTAATGGGTATTGATCCTGTTTTGAAACTCGGTTGATCGTAACCTCGTAGTCTCCACAAATGCTGACAGTGCCATCACTCTTCAACACAAGAACAATGGGGCTGGTCCATTCGTTAAATTTGACCGGTGATATGACCCCTTCACGCTGAAGTCTGGCCAGTTCGATTTCGACCTTCTCCCTCATCATGTACGGAACCGCCCGAGCTTTATGATGGACGGGTCTTGCATCCGAGGCCACGTGGATCTGCACCTTGGCTCCCATGAAATTGCCGGTGCCTGGTTCAAACAGCGAGGGGAACTTGCTCAGCACTTGAGCACATGGAGTATCATCCTCCAACGACAACGCTTTGATGTCATTCCAATTCCATTTGATTTTTTCTAGCCAATTCCTGCCAAACAGCATTGGACCATTGCCTGGAACAATCCATAACGGTAAATCATGAACCACACCATCATACAACACCTTGACTACTGCACTGCCAATCACTTCTTCAGTAAGCAACTTGGCATTGACTGGACTCAGCTTAGGCCTCACAGCCTTAGTATCCCACAGCTTGTCGAATGTCCTCTGGCTCATTATTGATTGACTCGCACCCGTGTCCAATTCCATTGGTACCAGCACAACGTTAATTTTCACATTAATCATTATTGGTTGGCTCTTTGTTAGGAATGAATACAGTCCATACACTTCCTCCTCTGGTATCTCAGATTGCATATCCGGACCCACGCTATACTGGTCATCATCCTCCACGTGGTGTGTCGCAGCACGCTTGCTCAGTTGCGGACACATGCGCTGGAGATGCCCCAGTCTCGAACAGCCTTTACAAATGTACTGTTTAAACCAACACTGATGAGGCTAATGATTGCCCCCACAAAGCCAACACGGTGAGATCAGATTTATTCCTGTTGCCGGACTTTGGGCAGCCACAGATTTCGCATACGCAGTCGAGTAGGCCCTGCCATATGCAGCTCTGCCAAACGACGATACAATCTTGTTTACAGTACTTGCCGAGTTCTGATTTTTCGATGATATCTGCTTTAAGTTTTTGTCCCTCGTGCCTGGGTAATCGTGATGGCCTTGCTCAAATCCAGCGTCTCTGCTGCCAGTAGCTTACGCAGGATCACCTCGTGGTTGATGTCGATTACAAAGAAGTCCCGCAGCATGTCTCCCAGCGCCTTTTCGAACTTATACGGTCCAGCTAGACATCTTAGTTCAGCAACGAATTCCGACACAGACTGGCCTTCAGAACGAACTTCCGTGTAGAATCGATATCGTGAGATGATGATGCCTTCTTCTGGTTTGAGATGGTCACGTACCAGAGCACACAATTCCTCATAGTCCTTGTCCGTTGGACTTGCAGGCGAGAGAAGATTCTTTATGAGTCTATAGATTTTCGGACCACAAACCGTGAAGAAGACCGCCCTGTGCCTAACTGCATCAGTAGGTTCCTCCATTTTGTTGGCCACGAAATACTGGTCCAGGCGAGCTACAAAATCTGCCCAGTCCTCTCCCTCCGCGAATCTCTCCAGAATTCCAATTGTGCTCATTTTTGCATGTGAAGGTTCTTAAGTTACCTCGTCGCCAAATGTTATGTATGTAATAATTCTATAGACTGAATACTGTAAACTAACACAGGTAAAAACCTGGCTCTGCTTTATTAGGGTCCACAGTCATTGCATTACATGATGGCTTGCCTTTTATACCTGGGCCGCACACACGTGCGTACAGCCCAATGACCTCCGACAGTGGCGCCACCTGGTGGCTAGTAAACCCAAGCATACATACATGACATGGGTATTCTGCGTCTCAGGGCCATCAAGGGTCGCCAGGTTAGCAGTGAGGTGCTGGCTGTATAGGGCTCTCTTAGCTGGGTCTTTGAGTGCCCCGGCATTGATTTTTTTTTGTTGCACTGCTTCGGCTACCATCGCCGCTTTGAGGCTATATTGATAGTGATGATGGAACGGATTAGGCGGTGGTCCATCCAGCAGTCGTCAGCTCCTGTCATGGCATAGAAACATAGAAACATAGAAAATAGGTGCAGGAGTAGGCCATTCGGCCCTTAGAGCCTGCACCACCATTCAATAAGATCATGGCTGATCATTCCCTCAGTACCCCTTTCCTGCTTTCTCTCCATATCCCTTGATCCTCTTAGTCATAAGGGCCATATCTAACTCCCTTTTGAATATTTTCAATGGTGCAGGTGATGCGCACATCCTTGCAATCCCTGTTACCACTGTTACCACAGAACTTATGGACATGAACACAAAATGATTAGGCCTTGTGCAAGATTGGACAAAGTGCTACTTATGTAGGGTTAACTAACAGATGGAGCAATGGGCCCAATTAGGAGTGGTGGGACAGATTAGGAACCAAAATGGAGAACTATTAGTGGAGGCAGAAGGCATGGTTGAGGTACTAAATGAATACTTTGGATCGGTGTTTACCAAGGAGGAGAATTTTCCAAAGCTATGGTAAATATGGAGCTTGCTGAGATCCTGGATGAGATAAAAATAGATAAAGAGATACTGGAAAGGCTGACAGTTCTTAAAGTGGATAAATTGCCCAGTCCATATGGGATGCATTCTAGGTTGCTGAGGGAAGTAATGGTAGAAATTGCAGTGCTGCCTGCAATCTTCAAATCCTCTTTAGATACAGGCATGTGCCAAAGGACTGAAGAATTGCAAATGTTATACCATGTTCAAAAAAGGAAAGAAGGATAAACCTGGCAATTACAGGCCAGTTAATGTCGGTGGTGGGAAGCTTTTAGAAACAATAATCCGGGAGGAAGTTAACCGCCATTTGGACAAGCATCGACTAATAAAGGAGAGCAAGAATGGATTTGTTCAGGGCAAATCATGTTTGACTAACTTGATTGAGTTTTTTGGTGAGGTAACAGATGAGGACAGTGCAGTTGATGGTGGGGCAGAAATCCCGGCCTCCCTGAGTCTGCACTGAGTGTGTACGGACCCGGGAAGGCATTGGGCATTGCAAAAGTTGGTTTTCGGCGCACAATGCGCATGCGCTGAAAACCAGCTTTTCCAATCTGTCAAGCTCTGGCTTGACCACAGCCAGGACATTCGCATGGGCAAGATTGCGGTATTTACTCATATCTTGTCCAGCGAATGTCCTGAAAACTCTTGAGTCTAGTAAAAGCAGGCGCATAGCCTACTTTTACCAGCGTAAGAGTTTTAAAACATACAAACACATAGTAAAATAAAATTTAAAAAACACATTTTAATGTTAAAAATCCTGCCCACTAAGGTACGTTTATTTAAAACCATAATTAAAAACCTTTTTTAAAAAAATCAGAAAAATATTTTTTTTTCTAAGACATTTATTAACTTTAATTTAAATTAATCTTAAATATGTGATGTATTTTTTCTATTCTTTATTGTGTTTGGGTGTTTGGGGTGAGTGTTTCTCAATCATAATAATGAGGACTCCAACTTACGGAGTTCCCATTATTATGAATGAGAAAATACTGTACCTGGATTGGCTGCCCAGTGCCATGTAACTCCAGCTCCAGCATACATCCATCCAGATGTGCACTCAGGACCGGGATCGCTGGTGGGCGCAGAAGGATAGGGTAGGTAGGTGCGCATCTTTTTACCATTTTCTGTCAAGCGCCTGCAGGAAGCAGAGGAGCGGGATTTCAGGGCTGTTATATAGACTTTCAAAAGGTGTTTGATAAATTACCACATATTAGGGTTGTTAGCAAAATTGAAGCCCATGTGTTCAATTGCAGCATGGATACAAAAATGGCTAAGGGATAGAAAATAGAGTTGTGGTGAATGGCTGTTTTTCAGATTGGTGGGAGGTATACAGTGGTGCTTCCCAGGGTTCAGTACTAGGACCATTGCTGTTTTTGATATACATAAATTACTTCGACTTGGGGGGCACAGGGCATAATTTTCAAATGTACTGATGACACAAAACTTGGAAATGTAGCAAACAACGAGGAAAATAGTAATAGACTTCAAGAGGACTAGACAGGCCGGTGGAATGGGCAGACATGTGGCAGATGAAATGCAATGCAGAAAAGTGTGAGGTGATATATTTTGGTAGGAAGCATGAGGAAAGAGCATACAAACTAAAAGGGGGTGTGAGAACAGAGAGGGGCCGAAATTCAAAGTCTCAAAGAGACCCGTTAATATCCATTTGAGTTCCAACAGTGAGTACCAGTTAAAAGCCTTCTGGCCCACCTGAATTTCGGCCCCAGAGACCTGGGGGTCTTTGTGCACAAATCTTTGAAGGTGGCAGGACAGGTTAACAAAGCAGTTAACAAAGCATATGCTTTATAGAGGCATAGAGTACAAAAGCCAAGTAGTTAGGCTAACGCTATATAAAACACTAGTTCGGCCCCAGCTGGAGTACTGTGTCCAATTTTGGACACTACCCTTTAGGAAGGATGTGATGGCTTTGCAGATAGTACAGAAGAGATTTAGAAACATCTATTCCTAAAAATCGAATGGCCGCTGCTTTGGGGTCAACAGGCCAACCTGATCAAAATTCAGGTCGTGGAATTTTCGGCCTGGACCCCATCCCGCCCAAGTAGATGCACCGCCAAATTAAAACCAAATAAATACTTACCTATCCATTTTCAGCTCCATCTGTTGATCCTCCGCCGCGCAGTATCCCCGGCGGGTTTTTCTGCCAGTGCACCCTCTGAAGACTGTGTGCGGCCCGGCAGCACAGCCGCTCTTAAAGGGGAGGAGGGCCCACTGCAGCTGCCATAATGGAAAGATTTCTGCCAGCCAACTTGCCGATCGGCCAACAAAATGCTGGCCCTGGGTTCGGCCAGACTGCCAACAGGCAGCCTGGCACCCCCTCTTGGGTGCCCTTTAACGGAGGGGAGAGAGTGTGGTGATGCACACGCGCTGTGACATCACCACGTTGAATGACAGCGGCGGATGGCCCAACCGACCCATTTTCAGCCAGTCAGCCTGGCTTTGAGTCTAAGGCCCGCCCCATTATGATCCATTTCCTGTAGGACAGTGAAAAAATTCAAAGTCCTGAAAATGGATCTACTCACTGCACCAAGAGTTCCAACGGTGAGTACCTGTTAAAAGCTTTCTGGCCCACCTGAATTTCGGCCCCAGAGACTTGCGGGGTCTTTGTGCACAAATCTTTGAAGGTGGCAGTACAGGTTAACAAAGCAGTTAATAAAGCATATGGGGTCCTCGGCTTTATAGAGGCATAGAGTACAAAAGCCAAGTAGTTAGGCTAACCCTATATAAAACACTAGTTCAGCCCCAGCTGGAGTACCGTGACCAATTTTGGACACTACCCTTTAGGAAGGATGTGATGGCTTTGCAGATAGTACAGAAGAGATTTAGAAACATAGAAACATTGAAATTGACAGCGCAGAAGGAGGCCATTTTGGCCCATCGTGTCCATGCCGACTGACAAAGAGCCACACTGCCCTTGGTCAGCAGCCCTGAAAGTTACATATAAACCTATTTACTGGAATGGTTCCAGGGATGAGCAACTACAGTTATGTGGATAGATTGGATAAGCTGCGGTTATTCTCCTTAGAGCAGAGAAGGCTAAGAGAAGATTTGATAGAGGTGTCTAAAATCATGAACAGTTTAGATCGAGTAAATAAAAGAAAATGTTTCCAATGACTGGAGGGTCGATAACAAGAAGGACAGATTTAAGGTGATTGGCAAAAAAACAGAGGTGACATGAGGAAAAACCTTTTTACACAAGTGGTTAGGATTTGGAATGCACTGTCTCACAGGGTGGTGGATACAGAGTCAATAGTAGCATTCAAAAAGGAATTGGATAAATACTTGAAGGAGAAAAAATTGAAGGGATATAAGGATAGAGTAGGGGAGTGGGACTAACTGGATTGCTCTTCAAAAGAACCAGCGCAGACTCAAATGGGCCAAATGGCCTCCTTCAGTGCTGCACTAATCTATGATTCTACGGGATGCAGATTAAAGCTACCCCTATACTTTGCTCCAACAATATGACTTAACCCCACTTACAGAAGAGAATTGTTGTGCCTTAGAGGTGTGAAGCATTTAATTAAAGATTTGAATGTGGAAATTCCACAGCACTGTTGCACCACTGGAAATGTAATGCGAATTAGTGCAAAAAGGCACCCACCCCATTCACCGGGGGAAATCAGAGTGGCTCCTTGCTGCTCAATTCAGAGTTCAGCAGGCCGGTGAGGATGAAAATTGCAATAGGTGCCTCATCCTTTTAATATTAAAAATGTTTTGTTCAGAATCTAACAGCAATCAATTCCTTTGGGATCAATTACCATTCAATTCTCTAACTGTGGGGCCTATTTACAGCCCAGAGAAGCACCTGTGCCTGCTGGGCCTATCAGAGAGTAGTCTGGGAATGCTCTCAAACTGCTGCCGGGAAGTAACGGAGCATCCTCCTCCAAGCATTTGAGGTCCTTCTGGGTTGCTTTATTAGGTGGTGTACATCAGGCACTTCATAGGCCTCAAACCTCAGCACATGGGCACCAAAGATTGCAATATTGGCCCATATATCTAGACACAGTTCCTGAAAAATAAACGTGACATTCAATATAATTCCTCTCAGTTGTATTTTAAAAGCTTCTCTGTGATCTTTACTTATCCTGAAAGGTACCTAAGTTTCTATATCCAGACAGATTTAATGAAAAAATAGCACACTTCACGCAATAGAATCCTTCCTTCCTTCCTTCTCTCCCTCCCTCTTACCCACTTCATACACACAACCGCACAATTCTATAAATATCTAAACACATAAACCCACACACATACACTCCCACACACATACACATTAAAGCATTACTCCATAACTAACACTATAAAATGAAAGGATGGAGCTCTAGGACATTATGTTTGACTTGGACCCTGATATATTATGAAATGAGTTCACCACAAAGCTCACAGAAGAAGAGATTATCCCATAAAAAAAATTTTAAAAATTGGAAAATTTATCTAAGCCAACATGTTCATGTGCCTGCCAATAAAATGGCTACAAAAACAAAAGTTAAAAAGGTACATATTCATAGCAACCAAGAAATGGAACAACTACTCCACAGTACAGCAACTATATAAACAAAAATAACACTGCCCTATATATTCTGTACAACTGGAAACTAATACATTCATACCATTCCTCCAAGAGAACCAAATCCCATACTAAGTAGATTTTTCCTCTTTTTACATAGCAGAACAGAGCTAGTTATGAGCTGACATGTCTGTCCCCCATGTGTCAGACCACTGACAGGCATATTAAGCAGAATAGCTAACTAAGTCTTCTGTCGTTGAACCTGAATCCTCAGCTGGCAGGAACAGAGTGGGGTTAAAATTGTGTTTGGGTACTTATCATTCCAATCGCGAACTATTCCCGCCCACCGCCATTTTTGCCTTGGAGAGTTTTCATTCGGGACAGACACCTGGCACAGGTAGATGGGGACATCAATATATTTAAATCGGGGTTCTATGAAATAGTTATAACCCTGACATGCTGTTAACTCAAAATTGTGGAAGTCCCGCCCAGTGCCAGACCCGCCAGTACAACCTGGCGGGAATGGTTTCTCAGATGCTCTGAAGCTGTATTTAAAGGGGCTGTGAGGTGCAGATTATTGGATCATAGGATCTCTTTGCTGTTTGGTTTGCAAGAAGAATTTCCAGCTTCCAGATAGCTTCTTTCACATGTTCTTTACATTATCACTCTTTAAGCTGTTTTTGCTTATCATGGAGGGTATTATTATTAGTTTAATTTGGCTGGAGGAACACTGGAGAAACAGCAGCAGCTGGAGAAACAGCAGCAGCGGCCTTGTCAATCAGAAGGCAGCAGGTGAAGGGGACTGATCTGAGGTGCTATACCCAGCACACTTTAAGAGGTGCATCCCTACTTTAAATAGGACAGTCTGTCAATTATATTAAAATGAGATACAACAACAACTTGTCCCAAGGCTTCACAGGAGTATTATGAGATAAAAGTTTGACACCAAGCCGCATAAGTAGAAATTAGAGCAGGTGATCAAAAGTTTAGTGAAAGACTGCCTTGAAGGAGGAAAGAGAGGTAGAGAGGCAGAGTGGTTTAGGCAGGGAGTTCCAGAGCTTGGGGCGTAGGCAACAGAAGGCACGGGTTGGTGATTTTAATCAGGGATGCTTAAGAGGGCAGAATTAAAGGAACCAGACATCTCGGGGGGTAGTGGGGCTGGAGGAGATTACAGAGATAGGGAGGGGCAGGGCCATGGAGGGATTTGAAAATAAGGATGAGAATTTTGAAATTGAGGTGTTGCTTAACCGGAAGTCAATGTAGATCAGCGAGTACAGGGGTGATGGGTGAGCAGGATTTGATGCGAGTTAGGACACAGGCAGCTGAGTTTTGGATCACCTCTAGTTTACATACGATAAAAAGTGGGAGGCCAGCCAGGAGTGCGTTGGAATAGTCAAGTCGAGAGGTAACAAATACTCTAATTGGCTCTACGTGATCACATGACCTGATTGTTGATTGGTCCCCTTGGAGGATACGATACACCCAGTAGTTTCTCTGGAATGTGTAATTAGAACCACCCAACCCAAGTTCTGAGTGACTTTGCAAAGTGTAATTCGAGCCATTCTGACTTCCGACTCCAGACAGGATCGAGCTAACCCATCCCAGCCCAAGTTCCTCCCCATCGCACCCCAAGTTCCTGACACCCCCTCCTCCCCAGCCTAAGTTCATGCCACCCCCAGTCAAGTTCCTGACCCCCAAGCCCAAGTTCCTGACCCCCCCACCCCCAACGTAGATGTTGGGAGTGGAGTCCAGGGCGCGCAGGCACAGTGGGACGCTCAAAAAACTAGCGCAAATAATCACTCTGTAGGGAAAATGGCACCCTCGACAAACTTATATTTTGGCGCCCTTTCTTTGAGTTTAATTATGCAGTAGTACAGGTATTAGCAAAAGTTTCAGAAATAAAGCTGTAATCTCAAAGTTTTCTTATATTGTTCATTATTTAAATTATAAGTAATAAAAAATAACATTATAGCTAAGTGACAAATACATTAACATTAATTTAAACGCTAAACTAATAAATAACAATAACAAATAAAACATTTTATTCACCAAGATATTTTGAGCCACATCATTCTCATTAGACAAGATAGCCTGTCGTCTCCCATAGTCGATTGCAAATATGTTTTTATGAGCTTCAACTTTGAGAAGCTCCGTTCGCTGCTTGCCACCGATACGGGCATGATTACCAAGATCCTGAGTGCTAGCCATGTGTTTTGGAACTTGCTCTTGAAACTTGAAGTTTGCTCCTCTTGAGAAGCTCCGTCCTTTGGAAGCAGACTTTGGAGATAGCCAAGTTCTTCACAGAGGTCGACACTGTTAATGTCAGACTCTCTTGACCACGACGCCTCCCCTGATCATGGCGCCCTGGACCGTCACCCACCCATCAGGCCGGCCCTGCCAGCAACAGGGTGCTGATCAAACAGATTGCTCTGTCGTAAAAGGGTGTTCAGCTTCTCGAGTGTTGTTATAGCTGCATCCATCCAGGTGAGAAGTGAATCTTCATTGCATTCCTAACTTGAGACTTGCAGACAGTGGACATGTTTTGAGGGGTCAGGAGCTGAGCCAATCATACTAAGCCTCTGTCCTGCATCTTGTAGCCACGGGTGTTGACATGGGATGTCCTGCTAAAACTGTACAGGGTATTGATGAGGCCACACCTAGAGTACTGCATATAGTTTTGGTCTCCTTATTTAAGAAAGGATATACTTGCATTGGTGGCAGTTCAGAGAAGGTTCACTCGGTTGATTCTGGAGATGAGAGGGTTGACTTATGAAGAACGGATGAGCAGGTTGGGCCTATATTCATTGAAGTTTAGAAGAATGATAGGTGATCTTATTGAAACATATAAGATACTGAGGGGGCTTGACAGGGTAGATGCTGAGAGGGAATCTAGAACTAGGGGGCATAGTTTATGAATAAAGGGTTGCCCATTTAGAACTGAGATGAGAAGGAATTTCTTCTCTCAGAGAGTTGTAAATCTGTGGAATTCTCTGCCCAGGGAGCTGTTTAGTCTGGGTCATTGAATATATTTAAGGTGGAGATAGACAGATTTCTGAGCGATAAGCAAGTGAAGGGTTATGGGGAGCAAGCAGGAAAGTAGAGCTGAGCCCAAGATCAGATCAGCCATGATCTTATTAAATAGCGGAGCAGGCTAGAGGGACCTAATGGTCTATTCCTGCTCCAAATCTTTATGTTCTTATGTCCTTATGACTGATCCAGTTAAACTTTTGGTCAATGTTGATACTCAAGATATTGACGATGGGAGACTAAAGGTCGGAAGGAAATGGTTGAGCTTTATAAATACAAATATACTGTGGGTTTTGTTTGAATATATTTTTGATTGCCTGCATCTCCTGGGGTTCAAAAGATATATTTTTAAATCTACTTTGAGTTGGTAACATTTTGAAAATAATACCCCACATTTCCACTCCAAAATCTATGTAAAACCTCCACAATCTGGGCAGATGAGGTGAAAATTAGAGATGGGCCTGGGTATGAAAGGTACCCGCCTGCTTTGTCATCCATCAGAATCTCTGTAGCATTTGGGTACAGATGTATTATGATGCCATGTAAATACAGGAAATGCATTATGTGTTCCTGATGGGACAGCATCGTTAAGAGCCTCAGGTGTCATTTAAAACTAATTAATAAAAAATGTGGCACTTAAAAGAAATTCTTAACATTGTGTGGCACAGTCAGCCCACTTTCACTGTGGTGCAGCACTGCTGTGACTTTTGACTCTAACTGTTATTTTCTATCTTCTGAGGAAGGATAGTTAAGTCTGTAACTATTTTAAATCTGCAATATGTCTTTGCTTCTATTCGCTTCATTAATTTATTGTTTGGTATGTCTATAGCCTGAACCACAGTCTAAAGAAATGTTTATTCTCCGGCCTTCCAAAATCGAGGAGGATCATATGAGGGCATGTAATATCAGTAATAAGTTGAAATAAAACTGACAAGAATTTTCCATTTGATCCCTGGTCTTATTTTAAATGATCTAGATATTGGATTGATAAAGGCAAGCTCCAGATCGTAGGGAGTGAGGGTGCTCACCTACAGGCGTGGCTGAAACACTGAACCCAAGAAAATTGTCTGGAATGAAACCTCAGAAATGTAACAGGGACTCTGGAATTAAACTGCTTGTAAGTAACCAAGAAAGAAGGCTGTGTGATCTCACCTAAGAGCATATTTATTTATTTTGGCGATTTGTCACTGAATTTTGAATGAGTTGATTGTGTTGCAATTAGTGGATTTTTAAACAAGATATTTGAATGCAAAGTATTCAAACAGTTACAAAGTTAGAAGCCTGAATCATTGATCTGATATTGATAGCTAGTTCCACTGATGGCAAGATTAAACCTGAGTGTAATATGTTATGTCTTTAATACTCTTATGAATGACTCCACGAGGTCTAGTATTGTACTTGAGCTGTTGTGACCTTAGTCCCATTTATTGTAACTCCAGAGTCAGGCACAAGCATGGTGGGCAGCCTTTTATACTGGGCCATGCACATCTATGCAGATGACCCTCAGGTCTCCCACCGCAGTGCCCTCTGGTGGCACACCTTATGTGACTATACAGTTAGTATACATAGTCTACATATGTGACATCACTTCCCCCCAAGTCTTTAATGCAAGTTGACTCGTACATTGACTGTGACCTGGGCTTTGCTCTTCCTGGTTGACCATTGGAGGGTCACTTCTAGCTTGGGTGGGTTGGTAGTGAGATTTCTTGCCAGTGGAGGTCCCAGTGGTTTCTGGTTGTGAGTCCATGACTACTCCATTCTACCCCCCACACAGGGATCATGCTAATGGCCCGTTACATACAAGTTGCATTCAAGTTCATCACATGGGTTTTACATTTACATCTTGGTACATTTGTTGAGTGGATTACAGTTGCGTTTCTTTTTGTGTGGTACATTTACATGATCAGTACAGGTATATCAGTACAGGTACACAAGGACAGTCTAGTTCCAGCACGGCCGGATGAGATCCGGGTCGTCTGGTGGTGGCGCAGCGCCCCATGCTAGTGGGTCTGTGGGCGAGGTGAGCTCATTTTGCTCGAGTTGCCGGAGCTCAGGGCTCTTGCTGTTACTCCTAATGTCGGGCAGGCCCAAAGACAGCTGATGTGTCTGTGTCCTCCCTGTCCTTTTCGTTTGCACAATGTCGCTGCTGCTCCCTGGGAAGTGGTCTGAGCGAGTGAGCGTTTCGTCTTAGCGACGGTGGGGCTGCCTCGTCTTGACTAGCAGTTCGCAGGGGACTGCTGACTCGCTTTCCTTGAGGGCACTGTTGTGAGCACTCTCAAGTTTGGGATCCTGACTGCTCCAGATCCTGTTCGGAGGAGCCGTTGCGGGTGATCCTTCGCTCTTGGGCATTGCCGTGGTAGCGAGTGGGTTTGTGGGCTGTACCTTTTCCACCCGGGTAGTGGGCGACGTAGCCGACTGCGAGCATAGGTGCAATTTACTGTTTCTGGTCCGTGGCGATTCCAGCAATCGGGTGCCTGCAATGTTAAACCGATCTGAGGCAGGGTATTGCTACCGATGCCTCTGCTCTCTGGGGATCATTTACTCTGTGGCTTGTCTACTTCTGTCAGCTGTGGGGACACTTTATGATACATCGTTCTGATCCCGGGGACGCAGGCTACAGCATTGGGTAGCCCGCTGGACCTGTATACGACTGTTAGGTGTTCGCCTGCTACATTGGCTGATTGCAATTTGCACCCGACATCGCTCAACAACATTTTGCACGTTACAGCTGGACTTTTACATTGGTTACTAATTCAAACAGTTCATTCAAAAATGGCAGGTTGCTGGCCTCCTTTAAAATGGCCTTACTACCAATCATCATCCTTGCGTGGAACCACGTGTCGTTGCTCCATTAGTGCTGCACCTCGTGGTTTGGACGGCATCTTTTCCTTGTCCATGATGTCGACTGCCGCGATCTTCTTTCCCAGTGATTCTGCCACTGAAGCTGGGAAGGCGCCATTGGATCTAATCTTCCTCCCCAGGAGTCCTGCCACTGAAACCGGGAAGGTGCATTCGGGTCGTTTCGGCTGGCTCATCGCCACGCAGTCGTGATAAGCGGTCTGTGCCTCGGGGGCTGCGTGGATCTGCTCTCCGGTACCGAGTCCAACCGAAGGTAGGGGCTTGCTCTGCCTCTGAGCATGGGGGACGTCAATAGCTGGAGGCATGAAGTCTTCCCAGCTCCAGTGAATCTTCCCCATCCATATTCTTCCAAGTAATGTTGGTCCATCACCTGAAACAATCTACAATGGTAAATTGTGCACCGCACCATCATGGGATACACTTACATCCACACTACCAACAACCGATATCAGTTCCTTAGTGTAGGTGCACAGCTTTGCCTGAACCGGGACCAGCTTGGGTTGTTCAGCCTGATCGTTCCATAGCCTCTCAAAGGCTTCCTGGTTCATTACTGACTGACTCGCCCCCGTGTCCACTTCCATGAAGACTGGAACGCCATTTATCTCGACTTCCATTATCACTGGAGGACAATCTGTGGTGCAGGTATATACTCCATACACTTCGTCCTGGGACTGAGCTGCCTTTCTAGCCATCTCCTCATAATCTGCACTGGATTCACAGCCATCTGCTGACTCCTCTTCCACGTGGTGAGTCACAGCTCTTTTGCACATTCGCCCTTTGTGCTGCAGTCTTAGCACACATAGTCTCTGAACCAACACTGATGAGCCCTGTGATTACCTCAGCACGCCAGCATGGTGCTACTCGACTTACGTTTGCACCCCTCGGCGGACTCTGAGTTAAAGGACTCGGGGGCCTGTACGCTCTGCCCTGGGTAGAGTCATGTTCAACAGTTCTGCAGTATTTACAGTACTTGCCAGGTTTGAGTCCTGAGAGTGAGTCATCATCTGCTTGGAGCTGCAGCTTGAGGTCATGAACGCCTGGTTGATGCTGATGGCCTTCTGCAGAGTGACGGTGGTTTCAGCAGACAGTAGCCTGTGAAGAAGGGCCTCATGGCCGCTGCCAATTATGAATCGGCGAGGGATGCACCGAATTCACATGGTCCTACCAGCCTCCTGAGGTCGGCAACGTACTTCGCGATTTCCTGGCCCTCGGGGCAGCGGTGTGTATAAAATCGATGCCTGGCCGTGAGGATGCTCTCCTTCGGTTTGAGTTGGTCCCAAATTAACACTTTCAGCTCCTCGTATGACTTGATCGTTGTTTTCTCTGATGCAAGCAAGTCCCTGACGAGGCCGTAGATCGCGGGCCCACAACTGGTCAACAGGATAGCTCTGCGCTTATCTGCCAGCGTGGCCGGATCATCGCCTACCAGGTCGTTTGCTATGAAATATTGGTCGAGCCGCTCCGTAAAGGCTTCCCAATCTTCACCCTCTGAGAACTTTTCTAATGCACCAACGTTAGTCATTTTTGCGTGAAAGTTCATAATCTCGTCGTCAATTGTTATGTCTTTAATACTATTATGAATGACTCCACGAGGTCGAGTATTGTACTTGAGCTGTTGTGACCTTAGTCCCATTTATTGTAACTCCAGAGTGAGGCACAAGCATGATGGACAGCCTTTTATACTAGGCCCTGCACAGCTATGCAGGTGACCCTCAGGTCTCCCACCGCAGTGCCCTCTGGTAGCATACCTTATGTGACTATACAATTAGTATACATGGTCTACAAACATGACATAATGGTTTGTGGTTCTAAATGTTCACTAAGAAAAATAGATTTTCTGTTACGGATGGAATACTTTGCATCTGTTTTCACAAAGGAAAGGGACAATGCAGATACTGCTATCGAGGAGGAGTGTGATATTCTGGATGAAATAAATATAGTGAGAGAGGAAGTATTAAGGGGTTTAGCAGCTTTGAAAGTAGATAAGTCCCCAGGCCTGGATGAAATGCATCCCAGGCTGTTGAGCGAAGTAAAAGAGGAAATAGCAGAGGCATGGACCATCATTTTCCAGTCCTCTTTCGAACTGGTGCTGGAGGATTGGAGGACTGCTACTGTAGTACCCTTGTTTAAGAAGGGAGAAAGGGATAGGCCGAGTAATTACAGATCTGACAGCCTAACCTCAGTGGTGGGAAAATTATTGGAAAAAATCTTGAACGACAGGATAAATCTAGATTTGAAAAGGCAAGGATTAATTAGGGACAGTCAGCATGGATTTGTTAAGGGAAGATCGTGTCTGATGTTGTGTATGTAATAGCTCAATAGGCTTAGTACCTATCAGGTGCGACCTGACTACTTTATTAGCTCGCAAAGTGAGGATTAAACATGGAGGCTTTCTTTATATACAAGGGCTGCACGTGTGTGTCTATGGCCCAATGACCTCCAACGATTGCTCCCCCTGGTAGCAGGTAAACCCAGGCAAACATACATTATATCATTCCCCCGCAAGATCTTGGTATCAGTCCTATTTACAAATTGATACAGTCCGGGGCTTTCCACTCCCTAGTTGATCGTCTCAGTTCAATTCCAGATCTGGGTGAGCTCACTGAGTCATTCATGACTTGAGGCTGGGTAGCCGATCTAATGGGAGCGGCACTGTTCATGTCGGGGATTGAAGGTCCAGATTCATTGACAACAACAGGGTCTTCTGATGGCTGAATATGAATCGGTTGGTCATTGATGGTGTCTTCTTCAAACTGTTCCGGTTCCTCTGTGTGCCACAATTTCATCTGATCAATCTGCCTCCTGCATGTTTGCCCATTAGTGAGCCTGACAATAAGCATCCTGTTACCCTCCTTGGCTGTAACCGTGCCAGTGACCCACTTGGGGCCTTGACCACAATTTAGCACATACACAGTATCATTAATAGAGATGTCACGTGACACGGCAGTGCGATCATGATACCACTGCTGATGTTGATGTCTGTTTTCGACATGATCGTTAAGATCAGGGCGGACAAGCGAGAGCCTGGTCTTGAGACCTCTCTTCATCAACAGTACAGCAGGGGGGGACCCCGATAAGCGTGTAGGGTCTCGTCCTGTAACTAAGCAGCTTGCGTGACCCACGAGTGTGCAAAGAACCGTGAGTTACACGGTTCAGGCTCTGCTTGATGGTTTGGATGGCCGCTCCGCTTGACCATTGGACGCGAGTTTAAATGGTGCTGACCGTACATGCTTGATACCATTGAGTCTCATAAACTCTTGAAACTCCAAACTTGTGAAGCACGATCTGTTGTCGCTCACAACGATGTCGGGCAGACCATGTCGGGTGAACATGGCACGACGACTCTCAATGGTGGCTGTGGATGTGCTGGATGACATGATTACACATTCTATCCATTTGGAATACGCATCCACCACCACCAAAAACATTTTGCCCGGGAAAGGACCCACATAGTCGATGTGGATCCTCGACCATGGTTTGGATGGCTACGACCACAGACTTAGTGGAGATTCCACTGGTGCATTGCTTAACTGCATGCAAGTGTTGCACTGATGCACACATGACTCCAAATCAGAGTCAATGCCAGGCCACAAAATGTGAGACCTGGCAATGGCCTTCATCATCACAATACCGGGATGGGTACTGTGTAAATCCCATGCAAATCTCTCCCTGCCTTTCTTGGGCATAAAAACACGATTACCCCATAGCAAACAATCAGATTGAATGGATAGTTCATCTTTGCGACGGTTGTAAGGTTTGGTCTCATCACACACTTCCCTGGGAATGGCCGACCAATCACCATTAAGGACACAACGTTTTACAACTGATAAGATCGGATCCTAGCTGGTCCAGGTCCTAACTTGTTGAGCAGTGACAGGCGACTCTTCACTCTCAAAGGCATCCATGACCAACAGTAGGTCTGCAGGCTGTGGCATTTCCATCTCTGGCGTGGGCAACGGTAAACGGCTCAATGGATCGGCACAATTCTTGGTGCCAGGTTTATGGCGAATGACATACTCATAGGCAGATAATGTCAGCGCCCACCTCTGGATGCGGGACGACGCCTTGGTATTGATACCTCTATGATCTGAAAACAAAGATATGAGCAGCTTGTGATCGGTTTCAAGCTCGAAATGAAGCCCAAACAGATACTGGTGCACTTTTTAACCCCATATACGCAGGCTTAAGCTTCTTTCTCTATCATGCCATAGGCTCTTTCTGCTTTAGACGTGCTTCTCGATGCGTACGCAACGGGTTGTAGTTTTCCCGACTCATTGTATTGTTGGAGTATACAATCAACCCAACGTGATGAAGCATCACAGGCCAATACTAAATGCTTGCATGGGTCATAATGTTGGAACAAAGCAGATTTCTAGCCTTCCCGAAGGCCCTGTCTTGAGATACACCTCAAACCCAGTTGTCGCCTTTTCTGAGCAGCATGTGCAGTGGCTCGAATAATGTGCTTAATTTAGATAAGAAATTACCGAAGTAGTTGAGAAGACCAAGGAACAAATGCAGCTCCGTCACATTCTGGGGTCTGGGTGCATTTTTGATGGCCTCTGTTTTTGATGCAATCTTCCGTCCCAGGCATTCGACTTCCAGTGCCATAAAGATGCACTTTGAACATTTCAGCCTGAGCCCAGACGACATAGAATCTCTTCCAGGTTGTGCAGGTGTTCGACAGTGTCACGACCTGTGACCAGAATGTCGTTTTGGAACACCACGGTTCTAGGGACGGACTTCAGTAAATTCTCTGAAATATGGTTGTAGCCGAACGAATTCCGAAAGGACACCTGTTGTAAATGAACAGCTCTTTATGCGTCTTGATGCACGTAAGTTTCTTCGACGATTCGACAAGCTCCTGTGTCATATAGGCCGACGTCAGATCCAATTTGGTGAACGACTTTCCCCCAGCTAGCGTTACAAACAGGTCATCAGCCTTTGGTCATGGGTGCTGATCCTGTTTCGAAACTCGGTTGATCGTAACCTTGTAGTCTCCACAAATCCTGACAGTGCCATCACTTTTCAGCACAGGAGCAATGGGACTAGCCCATTTATTAAATTTGACCGGTGAAATGAATCCTTCACTTTGAAGTCTGTCCAGTTCGATTTCGACCTTCTCCTTTATCACGTACAGAACCGCCCGGGCTTTGTGATGGACGGGTCTTGCATCCGAGTCCAGGTGGATCTGCACCTTGGCTCCCGTGAAGTTGCCGATGCACGGTTCAAACAGCGAGGGAAATTTGTTCAGCATTTGAGCACACGAAGCGTCATCCACCTATGACAAAGCTTTAATATCATTCCACTTTATTTTTTCGAGCCAACTCCTGCCGAACAGCGATAGACCATTACCTGGAACGATCCACAGCGATAGATCATGAACCGCCCCATCGTACGACACCTTGACTGCTGCACTGCTAATCACTGGTATGAGCTCTTTGGTGTAGGTACGCAATTTTGAATTTACTGGACTCAGCTTGGGTTTCACGGCCTTGGTGTCCCACAGCTTTTCGAAAGTCCTCTGGCTCATAATTGACTGACTCGCACCTGTGTCTAATTCCATAGACACCGGCACGCTGTTCAATTTTACTTCAATCATTATCGGTTGGCTCTTTGTCAGGAACGAATGTACACTACACATTTCCTCCTTGGGTATCTCAGGTTGCATTGCCGGATCTGCTCCGGATCGGTCATCATCATCCACGTGGTGTATCGCAGTACGCTTGCTGAGCTGCGGACACATCTGCTGAAGGTGCCCCATTTTCGCACAGCCTCTACAAATAGCTATTTGAAACGGCACTGATGAGGCCAATGATTGCCCCCACAACACTAACAGGGTGAAATCGGATTTGTGCCCTGTTATGTATGTAACCCTTGGCAACCTGTATCACACCACCACCAGAGGGTCCACTTGTTGGAGTCCCAAGGGATCCCAGCATTCCTTGGGAGCACTGTATATAAGCAGGCCTCCCACGCTGTACCTGCACTCTGGAGTTCAATTAGGAGCTAAGGTCACACCTACTCATTGCATACAGTACTCAGTTTGATCCTTTATTATGAGTGTAATAATTGGCGATGAGGTAATGAACAGCCACGTGAAAATGCAAAGAACTGTTGGTATCCTGGAGAAATTCTCAGAAGGGGATGATTGGGAGGCCTTCGTGGACAGCCTCGACCAATACTTTGTGGCCAACGAGCTGGAAGGGGATGAGAACGCTGCCAAATGAAGGGCGATCCTCCTTACCGTCTGTGGGGCAACAACTATGGCCTCATGAAGAATCTACTAGCTCAGGTGAAACCAACAACTAAATCCTATGAAGAATTGTGTACGCTAGTCCGGGAGCATCTAAATCTGAAGGAAAGCGTTTTGATGGCAAGATATCGGTTCTACACGTGTCAACGGTCAGAGGGCCAGGAAGTGGCGAGATATGTCGCCGAACTAAGGCGCCTTGCAGGACATTGCGAATTTGATGAATTCCTTGAACAAATGCTAAGAGACTTTTTTGTGCTTGTCATTGGTTATGCTTCGCAAAAGATTTCTCCTCATCTCAGTTTTAAATGGGCAACCCCTTATTCTAAGATTATGCCCTCTACTTTTAGTGCTAGTCTCCCCTATCAGTGGAAACATCCTCTCTGCATCCATCTTGTCAAGCCCCCTCATAATCTTATACATTTCAATAAGATCACCTCTCATTCTTCTGAATTCCAATGAGTAGAGGCCCAACCTACTCAACCTTTACTCATAAGTCAACCCCCTCATCTCCAGAACCTTCTCTGAACTGCCTCCAAAGCAAGTATATCCTTTCGTAAATATGGAAACCAAAACTGCACGCAGTATTCCAGGTGTGGCCTCACCAATATCCTGTACTTTCCATCCCCTTTGCAATAAAGGCCAAGATTCCATTGGCCTTCCTAATCACTTGCTGTACCTGTATATTAACCTTTTGTGTTTCATGCACAAGTACCCTCAGGTCCCGCTGTACTGCAGCACTTTGCAATCTTTCTCCATTTAAATAATAACTTGCTCTTTGATTTTTTTTCTGCCAAAGTGCATGACCTCACACTTTCCATTATACTCCATCTGTCAAATTTTTGCCCACTCACTTAGCCTGTCTATGTCCTTTTGGAGATTTTTTGTGTCCTCCTCACACATTGCTTTTCCTCCCATCTTTGTATTGTCAGCAAACTTGGCTACGTTACACTCGGTCCCTTCTTCCAAGTCGTTAATATAGATTGTAAATTGTTGGGGTCCTAGCACTGATCCCTGTGGCACCCCACTGGTTACTGATTGCCAACGCGAGAATGAACCATTTATCCCGACTCTCTGTTTTCTGTTCGTTAGCCAATCTTCTATCCATGCTAATATATTACCCCCAACCTCGTGAACTTTTATCTTGTGCAGTAACCTTTTATGTGACACCTTGTAGGCTGATGATACCCAGCTCTGCCTCACTACCACTTCTGTCGACCCCTCCACGGTCTCTAAATTGTCCAATTGCTTGACAAGATGTGGCTGCAGAGATAGTGGATGCATTGGTTGTAATCTATCAACATTCCCTGGATTCTGATGAGGTCCCAGTGGATTGGAAAACTGCAAATGTAACGCCCTTACTTAAAAAAGGAGGCAGCCAGAAAGCAGGAAACTATAGATCAATTAGCCTAACATCTGTCATTGGGAAAATGCTGGAGTCCATTATTAAGGAGGCAGTAGCAGGACATTTGGAAAACCACAATACAGTCAAGCAGAGTCAGCATGGTTTTGTGAAAGGGAAATCATGTTTGACAAATTTGCTGGAGTTCTTTGAGGAATGTAAAGAGCAGGGTGGATAAGGGGGAACCAATGGACATGGTGTATTTGGATTTCCAGAAGGCATTCAATAAGGTGCCACATAAAAGGTTACTGCACAAGATAAAAGTTCATGGGGTTGGGCATAATATATTATCATGAATAGAGGATTGCCTCACTAACAGAAAACAGAGTCGGGATAAATGGAGCATTTTCCGGTTGGCAAACAGTAACTAGTGAGGTGCCACAAGAATCGGTGCTCGGGCCTCAACTATTTACAATCTATATTAATGATTTGGATGAAAGGACCGAGTGTAATGTAGCCAAGTTTGCTAATGATACAAAGATGGGTAGGAAAGCAAGTTGTGAGGAGGACACAACAAATCTGCAAAGGGATATAGACAAGCTAAGTGAGTGGGCAAAAATTTGGCAGATGGAGTACAATGTGGGAAAAGGTGAGGTTATCCACTTTGGCAGAAAAAAAGCAAATTATTATTTAAATGGAGCGAAATTACAAAATGCTGCAGTACAGAGGGACCTGGGGGTTCTTGTGCATGAAACACCAAAAGTTAGTATGCTGGTACAACAAGTGATCAGGAAGGCAAATGGAATATTGGCCTTTATTGCAAAGGTGATGGAGTATAAAAGCAGAGAAGTCCTGCTACAACTGTACAGGGTATTGGTGAGGCCACACCTAGAGTATTGTGTATAGTTTTGGTCTCCTTATTTAAGGAGGGATATACTTGCATTGGAGGCAGTTCAGCGAAGGTTCACTAGGTTGATTCCTGAGATGAAGGGGTTGATTGATGAAGAAAGGTTGAGTAGGTTGGACCTATACTCATTGGAGTTTAGAAGAATGAGAGGTGATCTTATCGAAACAAATAAGATACTGAGCGGGCTAGAGAAGGTAGATACAGAGAGGATGTTTCCACTTGGGGGAATCTAAATAAAGGGTCGCCCATTTAAAACTGAGATGAGGAGGAATTTCTTCTCTCAGAGGGTTGTAAATCTGTGAAATTCTCTGCCCCAGAGAGATATGGAGATTAGGTCATTAGGTCATATTTAAGGCAGAGATAGACAGATTTTCAGTGATTAAGGGAGTAAAGGGTTATGGGGAGCGGGCAGGGAAGTGGAGCTAAGCTCAAGATCAGATCAGTCATGATCTTATTAATTGGCAGGGCAGGCTCGAGGGGCCAAATGGCCTACTCCTGCTGCTATTTCTTATGTTCTTTATGTTTTTATGTTGACCGACATCTAGTTCTGGATGAGCAGAAATTTTCTCCAATTGAATATTGGGAAGACTGAAGCCATTGTTTTCGGTCCCTGCCACAAACTCCGTTCCCTCCATCTGGAGCCAATGACTCCATCCCTCTCCCCAACTTCTTTCTGAGGCTGACTCAGGTGTTCACAACCTTGGTGTCATGTTTGACCCTGAAATTAGTTTTCGACCACATGTCCACAGCATAACTAAGACCGCCTATTTCCACCTCCATAACATCACCCGTCTCTGCCCTTGCCTCAGCTCATCCGCTGCTGAAGCCCTCATTCATGCCTTTGCTGCCAGAGTGATTATTTGCATTAGTTTTTTTGAGTGTCATACTGCGCCTGCGGGCCCTGGACTCTGCTCCCGAAAGTGGGGCCTGTATTGTGAGGAGCTGTGCCGCGTGGAGCTGTGCAGATTATCTTCAGGACTTTAGCCTGGAATATCGCTGTGATTATCTACATTTTCGTGGACTTCTGTGGGAGAGAAAACATCAGAAGTGGGAGTGATAGAAACTTGGTGGGGGGGGGGGGGGCGGGGTGGGGCAGTTGGTGAAAGAGACTGGGATGGGGGGGAGAGAGAGAGAGACTGGGGGGGGGGAAGCAAGATAGAGAGAGACTTGGGGCTAGAGAGAGACTGGTGGAGCAGAGGGAGAGATTGGAGGGGCAGAGAGAGAGACTGGGGAGGAAGGGAGAGAGAGAGACTGGTGGGGGGGAAGAGAGAGAGAGACTGGGGGGGTAGAGAGAGAAAGACTGGGGGGCGAGGGGAGAGAGAGAGACGGGGGAGGGAGGAGAGAGAGAGAGACTGGGGGGTGAGAGAGAGAGACTGGGAGGGGAGAGAGAGAGACTGGAAGGGGAGAGAGAGAGACGGGGAGAGAGAAAGAGAGAGTTTGGGGAGGAGGGCGACAGAGAACCTGGGGGAGAGAGCGAAAGACTAAGGCGGGGGGAGAGAGAGACTGGGGGGAGGGAGAGACTGGGGGGAGGGAAAGACTGGGGGGGAGGGGAGAGAGAGAGAGATGGGAGGAGGGAGAGAGAGAAATTGGGGAGGTGGAAGAGAGACAGACTGGGGGGGAGAGAGAGAGACTGAGGAGGGGGGAAGAGTGAGAGACTATGGGGGGGAGAGACTGGGGGGAGAGAGAGGGAGAGACTGGGGGGAGGGAGAGACTGGAGGCAGGGGGGAGAAAGAGAGGGAGAGAGAAACTGGGGGGCACAGCGAGAGTGGGGGGAGGGACTGGGAGGAGGGAGAGAGAGAAACTGGGGGGGGGGAGAGAGACTGAGGGGGGAGAGAGAGACGGGGGTGGAGAGAGAGATTGGAGGGAAGAGAGAGAGACTGGAGTGAGGGGGGGAGAGAGACTGGGGGGCGGAGAGAGAGAAACTGGGAGGAGAGAGGAGAGACTGGGGCAGGGAGAAAGAGAGGGGCTGGGTAGGGGCGGGGAGGAGAGAGAGAAACTGGGGGGTGGGGGGGGGGAGTGAAAGACTCGGGGGGCAGGTAGATTGAATGACGGGGGGGGGGGTAGGAGAGAGAGAGACTGGGGGGAGGGAGAGAGAGAGCGACTGGGGGAGGGAGGGAGAGAGAGAGAGAGAGAGAAAAAGAAAGACTGGGGAGGGGAGAGAGAGAGCGAGAGTGTCTGGGGAGGGGGATGGAAGATGCAGTATAATGTAGATAAATGTGAGGTTATCCACTTTGGTGGCAAAAACAGGATGGCAGAATATTATCTGAATGGTGACAGATTAGGAAAAGGGGAGGTGCAACGAGTCCTGGGTGTCATGGTACATCAGTCATTGAAAGTTGGCATGCAGGTACAGCAGGTGGTGAAGAAGACAAATGGCATGTTGGCCTTCATCGCGGGAGGATTTGAGTATAGGAGCAGAGAGGTCTGACTGCAGCTGTACAGGGCTTTGGTGAGGCCACACCTTGAATATTGTGTACAGTTTTGGTCTCCTGATCTGAGGAAGGGCATTCTTGCTATTGAGGGAGTGCAGTGAAGGTTCACCAGACTGATTCCCGGGATGGCAGGACTGACATATGAAGAAAGACTGGATCGACTAGGCTTATATTCACTGGAATTTAGAAGGATGAAAGGGGATCTCATAGAAACATGAGATTGGACAGGTTAGATGCAGGAAGAATGTTCCCGATGTTGGGGAAGTTCAGAACCAGGGGTCACAGTCTAAGGATAAGGGGTAAGCCATTTAGGACCAAGATGAGGAGAAACTTCTTCACTCAGAGAATTGTGAATCTGTGGAATTCTCTACCACAGAAAGTTGTTGAGGCCTGTTCGTTAGATATATTCAAAAGGGAGTTAAATGTGGCCCTTATGGCTAAAGGGATCAAGGGGTATGGAGAGAAAGCAGGAATGGGGTACTGAAGTTGCACGATCAGCCATGATCATATTGAATGGTGATGCAGGCTCGAAGGGACGAATGGCCTACTCCTGCACCTATTTTCTATGTTTCTATGACAGAGAGACTGGAGGGGGAGGGGAGAGAGACTGGGAGCGGGGGAGTGGGATGAGAGAAAAACTGGAGGGAGGAAAGAGAGTGAAACTGCAGGTGGGGGGAGAGAAACTGGGGGGAGAGAGAGAGACCTGTGGGGATGGGGGTGGGGGAGGAGAGAGAGAGAGACTTTGGGTGGGGGGTGGGGAGAGTGAGAGACTGGGGAGAGTGAGAGAGACTGTGGGGCAAGAATGTGGGGCAGAGAGAGAGTGGGGCCGAGAGAGAGAGGGTGAGGCAGAGAGTGAGAGCGAGAGTGGGGCAGAGAGAATGAGTGGACGCGGGCGAGGGGATCGGAGGGGAGCGAGGGAACTCAGGGAAGACGGTTTACGTTCTTCCAACCCCACCCCCTGTATGCCCACAATTGATTTCTTGGAAAGCTCGGTACGTGTGTGACAAGGAACATCATTGGAGTAGATGAACTCTGGAAGTCACGTCATTGTCGCTATTCATCTCATACCCAATAAACCTGTTAACAACCCGTGACCCACACACAATGCCCCATCTATGGCCTGGCGGGGCGGGGAGGAGGGGGGGGGGGAGTGTGGGGGCAGTGGGTAAGGTCAGGAATTTGGACTAGGATGGGGCAGGAACTTGGGCTAGGGTGTCAGGAACTTGGGCTGGGGGATCAGGATCTTGGGCTGGGGGATCAGGAACTTCATAGAATCATAGAAATTTACAGCACGGAAGGAGGCCATTTCGGCCCATCGTGTCCATGCCGGTCAACAAGAGGCTATCCAGCCTAATCCCACTTTCCAGCTCTAGGTTCATAGCCCTGCAGGTTACAGTACTTCAAGTGCACATCCAAGTACTTTTTAAATGTGGTGAGGGTTACTGTTTCTACCACCCTTTCAGGCAGTGAGTTCCAGGCCCGCACATGCCTCCATGTGAAGAAATTTCCCCTCAAATCCCCTCTAAACTTTCTACCAATTACTTTAAATGTATGACCCCCTGGTTGTTGACCCCTCTGCTAAGGGAAATAGGCCTTTTCTAGCCACCATATCAAAGTCCCTCATAATTTTATATACCCCTCAGCCTTCTCTGTTCTAAGGAAAACAAACCCAGCCTATCCAATCTGTCCTCATGGCTAAGATTCTCCACTCCCAGCAACATCCTCGTAAATCTCCTCTGTACCCTCTCCAGTGCAATCACGTCCTTCCTGTAATGCGGTGACCAGAACTGCACGCAGAACTCCAGCTGTAGCCTAACCAGTGTTTTATACAGTTCAAGCATAACCCCCCCCACTCATATTCTATGCCTCGGCTAATAAAGGCAAGCATTCCGTATGCCTTCTTAACCACCTTATATACCTGGCCTGCTACCTTCAGGGATCTGTGGACCTGCACTCCAAGGTCCCTTTGTGCCTCTACACTTCTCAGTGTTGTACCATTTAATGTGTATTCCCTTGCCTTGTTTGACCTCCCCAAATGCATTACCTCACACTTCTCCGGATTAAATTCCCTTTGCCACTGTTCTGCCCACCTGACCAATTGATTGATATCTTCCTGCAGTCTACAGCTTTCTTCTTCATTATCAACCCCACAGTCGATTTTAGTATCATCTGCAAACTTCTTAATCATACCCCCTATATTCAAGTCTAGATCATTGATGTATACCACAAAAAGCAAGGGGCCTAGGTACTTAGCTGAGGAGGCATGAACTTGCCTAGGAGGGGACAGGAACTTGGGCTGTGGGGGGGGGGGGGCATGAACTTCGGCTGGGGGGCAGTCAGGAATTTGGGCAGAGATGGGGCAGGAACTTGGGCTGGGATGAGTTAGCTCTATCCTGTCTGGATTCGGAAGTCAGAATGGCTCGAATTATACTTTGCAAAGTCACTCAGAACTTGGGCTGGACAGTTCTAATCGCACATTCCAGAGAAACTGCTGGGTGTGTCTTAACTTCCAAGGGGACCAATCAGCAATCAGGCCATGTGATCACAGAGAGCCAATCAGAGCATTTTGCTAGTGCAAATAAGCACGTCCTTTCACCAAAGGCCAGCCCAGGTTGCTGGAGTCAATATTCATCCCCATCACCAGCAGATAACTGAAAGGTTGCAAGTTCAAATCCCTCTATGGCAAGTTGTGAAACGGAATTTGATAAATCTGTGAATTTGTGAGCCTGCACCAGAAAAATTACTGAAAAAGCTTTCAGATTTACATAAAACCTCAATTGGTTCACTAATGTCACTGCGCTGCTGTGTAAATAGAACTAATACTAGTTTAATACATTCTTCAGTGAACTATAAATGTGGCATTAGTAATTTTTTTTCGTCTCTTATAAAACAGCAATTTTATAAAGCAGAGTAACGGCCAGTGCTGGAAACGGGCATTACAAATATAATCTGACCTAAAAACCATCCATAAGAACCATTATCCGTGAAAGCAGTGCTAAGCGATTCATTGTGCACATTTTCAGCTTGGCTGTTGGTATTTGTAGTGTTTGTAAAAGAATTATGAATTGCACTCTCGAGACTCAATGAAATTGGCGGCTTATTCTAAGTAAAGAAATAAACAGCAATGAAATATAAGGGGCGGGGTTTTGTTGCGTGCTCCCTGATTGGAGCCGGCAGCTGTCAATCAGGGCTCGGCGGGAACTCGAGCGCGGCTCCGGGTACCGGCCGACCGGCAGTTAGCAGCTAACCGCTTCGCAGGTCAGTAATATTTACCAATTCTACAGCCCAATATCCAACACTGTCGAGTATATTCATTCAAATAAATTAAAACTGTGGCCGCTGAAATTACAAATAAACGTTGCCGAGTCAGGCCCGTGGTGTTTTCAGCGGCTACTTCACCTAACTCGATTCTTACACTTTGATTCTTTCGAAAAGATATAAAATGTATAGAATTTAATTGTGGGCAATTAAAGGTTATTCTTACCTAGCCACTTCAGTGCAAAATAACAATCCCGCTCAGAGGGTGCGGAGTAGTCTTAACACATTTAACAAACCTAACTAATGACAAAGTGGAGATATGTTTTGACAACCAGCGGAGAGGGACATACGACTTGTCCAAATTCGCTACTTCCAAGTTTTATCTACAAACTTGTTAGCGAACGTACGGAAGACAGAAAAAGGGCAACTGGCCCGTCAAGCCTGTCCCACAATCGCACAGGAGAGGCGAAAAACACCAAACGCTGGGCCAATTTACAGAAGTGGACTCTGGGAAATGTATTGATCAAACGTGTTCTGGGAGACCACAGTGATGGGGAGACGCATCCCCCTCTACACTATCTACTTTCTAGGTGCAGTGTCGTCCAACTCCCTTTTGAATGTTTGCAGCAAATCATTGCGTCAAATGGAAACGTGTTCCATAAGTCGACATCTGTGAAATCAAATACCAGCCGACATTTAACCTAGTTCTATGCTTGTGTAACCTATAATCGTGTCCCATAGACCTCCCTAACCTATCTAACTCAAATAGCCTGTCTACATGGGCCAAATTATATCCTTTCATTATTGTAAAGACCTCAATTAAATCTCTTTGAACACTATTCTTTAGGAGTGTATTGGTGTCCTGAGAGACATCAGTATCATGCAGCTGCTATTCCTGGGTGGCTTGGTCCTCATCATTTTCCCCCTGTATCCTCTGTTACTGTGATGGATCTGCAGGAGAGGAGGGGCCACCGCATAACTAAAACCGCCTATTTCCATCTCCGAAATATTGCCCGTCTCCGCCTCTACCTCAGCTCATCTCCTGAAACCCTCATCCATGCCTTTGTTACCTCTAGACTTGACTACCCCCCCAACGCACTATTGGCTGGCCTGCCACGTTCGACCCTACATAAACTTGAAGTCATCCAAAACTCAGTAGCCCATGTCCTAACTTGCACCAATTCCCATTCACCCATCACCCCTGTGCTCGCTGACCTACATTGACTCCCGGTTAAGCAATGCCTCGATTTCAAAATTCTCATCCTGGTTTATAAATCCCTCCATGGCCTAGCCCCTCCCTATCTCTGTAATCTCCCTCAGCCTCACAAACCCGCCCAAGATATCTGCGCTCCTCAAATTCTTCCCTCTTGAACATCACTGATTATAATCGCTCAACCATTGGTGACCGTGCCTTCAGCTGCCTTAGCCCTAAGCTCTGGAACTCCCTCCCTAAACCTCTCTGCCTCTCTACTTCTTTCCTCCTTTAAGCCGCTCCTTAAAACCTACCTCTTTGACCGAGCTTTTAGTCATCTGCCATATGTGGCTCAGTGTCAAATTTTTATATTATAACATTCCTGTGCAGCGCCTTGGGATGTTTTACTACGTTAAAGGCACTATATAAATACTTGTTGGCAGAAGCCAAGGTTGGATGCACATCACCCTCTTGGGGTTAGGAAGATAACAATAGGGGTTGGCGGTTCTAGCTCTGTGGTGCTTCACACGGTTGTCAGACCAACAGTGCAGGCGTTCAGTCACCATCCTGGTGCTAGCAAGGTGCCGCTGACCTCATCATTTCCCACGGCAAGAACCGTGCCTATAAGCTGTGTGGCCTTCTCGAAGTGGGTGAGCTACTAAGATTGGGGAGCTCACTCCCGTGGCCTGCCTGTGGCATGTAATGTGCGGTAATTTGTCCTGCAAGATTGATTGAATAAAGGTAAGGCTATCAATTGAGTGTGTGCCAATTGGCATGGAAGAGGTGAAGTAAGAGATGTGGGGGCACAAGGCTGTTAAAGTGGTGAAAAGGGTTTTAGTGTTGTGCATGTAAGTAATTGCTGTGAGGCTAGCTGCTCGGGGTGCACCCCTTAACCAGAAAGTATTGTGAAGGGTTAGTTGCTTTTAGAGGATGAAGTGTGTTGGTGCCCAGAATGGGTAAGGAAGAAACAGGAGGAGGTGTGCAGTGTGTTGCAGCGCCTGCCCTGCTGAGGATGTGGAATGTCTTGTGGCACTGTTTGGCAGTCTTGGGATTGAGGGAGCTGCCAGTCAGTGTCAGTGCCACCTCCTTTCTAGTGACATGACTGATAATTTTGGGTAACTTGTTGGCATTCACACCCAGGACCGGGAGTCTGTTCATCCTGCCTTTAGTGCCTTCAAGAACAGCTTGGAAGACAATGAGTGAAGTTGCGCGTTCTTTGTCTCTGGCTTGGTTCATGTCCTGCCATCCTCTGAGCACAGATAGTGCTTGAATGTTCATGATTCGATTCAAGTATTATCAAAATATTGCTGAGACATACAATGAAGTTAATAGAGAATGAAGTTGCCAAGCATTGTTCCCTTCTTATCTGCTTGTCCTCCAGTTTGCTGCTAAAGAGCGCAAGCTGAATTGACTTTTGAAAAGTTGTACAGTAGTTTCCTGGTAGTTCAGCTGCTTACAATGGTATTACACCAATGCCTGCACCAATGGGTATTCAGATGAGCAGACCTGAGAATCTGGTGTATCAACCTCTAGAGACCACTGGCAGATGCAATATTCTTTTTTAAAGATGCAACAGTGGTGCATGTCGCATTGAGGAAATTTCAGGCCTTTGCATCATTTGCAGACTTGTGGACTATTCCCCTGACACCTTCATCCAGATGATTGATAAAGATGGTGAACCACAACATGGAGCTGAGTCCATGATCAGATCAGCCATGATCTTATTAAATGGCGGAACAGGCTCGAGGGGCCAGGTGGCCTACTACTCCTCCTATTTCTCATGTTCTTATCCCTCGCACCGATCCCTGGGGCACTCCACCAGTGACTGGTTCCCACATACAACCATTTGTCATTGTTTTCCTATAAAATTTCATCATTGTTACTGGTCTCACAATAAGGAAATGGCAAATAGGTTCTCAAACCATTTGCTAAGATAAATTTACAGATCTATTTGTTGCAGTATGAACTTTTTTGATATGTATTTTTGATCTGGTTTGTTTTACATTTGTAAAGCTACCTCTTATTTTGGGGAGGGAAGAACTGCAAAGATTTTCATTGAATTTCTGTCACAATGCTAATGGCGTGAAATCTTTACTATGGATAATTTTAATGAAAAAGTCTGTGGAGGTACAAAATTGGAAATCCGATTTTTTTCCTTCACGTCGCTAAATTATTGACAAAGAATTTCATTCCCCAGTCCCCCACCATCCAATTTGTTATTTGTGTCGCATTTGTACAAAATGAAAAGTTTGACCGTTTTCTGTGGTGGCGATGTTTGTTAAATCTGAACTATAACATTTACAATGTGAATAAAAAATATATTGTCAGAATGCAATCTTATAGTGAGAACTATGGAACTGTTAGAAGAAGGTGGGCTATGATATTAAAATCCTCTACCATGAGATGTTCGTGTTGTGAAATAGAACCCTTCTCATTTCATGACCCCATTTATCAGCAGACTCACAGATCAGTGTCATACAGCCAGATACAGAATGAAGCCCCCTCTGCTAATCCATAACTGCATTACCACTACACCAGTGTGACATTTTCCCCTCCATTTTTCACACCAACATTTGGTCTCTGAATGAGATGGCCAATTAGTGTTAAATTGGGGAGAGTTTTGTGCTGTAGACATATTCCCACTAACCTATATCAGATACAGAAGATGTTTATGTGATCAGTCTGGAATGGGTTTGAAGGTAGGCCCCAGAAGTGAAAGGACAGTATTTACCCCGCTGTGCCACCCAGTTCACAGACATGAAAAGGTTGATGAAGATAAATGTACCATAGACTTGCACTCTTTTTTTGATTGGGATATTTTAGAGTGCATTTCAACTACAGTTTTACTTTTGGTTTACATTAACACTACAAGTAGACGGCTGACTTTATTTGTACGACTGATGCAGAGCTTTGTGTATCAGGAATTTGGTCAGGCACCCCTACAATTCCTTGTTCATTAATGGATTGAAAATTGTGGGGTGTTGTGTGCCCAAATTCCCAATATGTACTCCTGGTGGGAAAAGCGGACTGCCTGATACTGGACTGAAGTGGAGTGGACCCCTTGGACAAGTGAGTCTCACTCTGCTTTGCTGTAGGGTTAGGTTGTCTTTTCACTCCAGATTCGCATCATAAATTTGGCATCAATGTGAAGTGGTGCGCTGAAGCTAAATTCGTAGTGTATTTACATCCTCACTGTATAAATTGATTCACATGTTTGGTAATGTAATTATTTTAATCCATTGTTCACTTGTGGGTTATGCTAAAAGACTTAAACAAAATACAGTGGAACCCTGAAATAAAAACAGGAAATGCTGGAAATACTCAACAGGTCAAGCAGCATCTGGAGAGAGAGAAACGTTTCAGGTTCAGCTGATCTTTCATCAGAACACTGGATTCTGTGCAGTGAACCCCTTAGACAAGTGAGTTTCTGAAAAGTCAACGACCTGAAACGTTAACTCTGTTTCTCTCTCCACAAATTCTACCTGACCTGTTGAGTATTTCCAGCATTTTATGTTTTTATGTTAAAAGATGTAATTGTGAGACCACAACCCTACCTTAAAAGGGGATTATTGACTAGGGAGTTTTTAGAATTGGCCAATTCTTGAAACAGATGGCTCTGAGCATTCCACTTCTGTGCTGCAATGTGCAGTGCAGCAGTACATATAGTATGTCACTTTTTTATTCAGTGTTTATTAAAACTAGGATTAAAAATAAATCTACTAGGCAACTTGATGACTTGATTTTTTGCCCTCCTTTGCTTAGGTTCTTGGGGAAAGTGTATACATGTTTACCTGCCTAAAGTGCATCATTGGTAATTAAAAAAAACCTGCTTTATTGTGGTTAATAGCTTACAGATCTCAGAAATGGTGTTTGAGATGGACTGTAACAAACACTGAGATTTTACTGTTGAAGTATTGGAATCACTCTGTTGCTGCATCCCTGCTTTTCCCCCTCCACATCTGAATTTTTTTTCACAGCATTTTGTTTTCGTTTTCAATTTTCTCCCCTCCTCCCTAAAGGTTGTGACTCATACAGGAGTATGGTTCCAGGATTGCTGACAGACTCCAGTTCCAGTACCTCTCCCCAGATCCTACTCTTCATGTGTGAGGTCAGACAATGAATGTTTGCTGTTCAATCCCAGAATCCACAGAGGTCCACTTTCCAGCACGGCTCACTGCATAGTGATCAGCAGTGGGTGGACCTTAGTTGTTTGTTCTTGAACCCCCAGGGACACCGAGACCAATTATAGTGACCCCCTTCACTACATTCCACTGTTGTAGCTGAGATGAGCTAATTTGGCATAGATCAGAGATTGAATATGGATGAGTACCACACCATATAGCGTGTTTACTCACTGAGCTATGAGGAGAGCTTTGTTTTTTTTGTTTAAAAAAACAATTGCATTAAAAATATTCAGTGAATGTGAAGTGAATTTGACATCTTAAAGCAAACTAAGTCACCGTTGTACACCAAAGTGGGTAAGCAATGGAATTTTAATACTGCATGATGTTTTCCCCCTAAAATGTAGCCCTCCCACATTCCAAGAGTGCTTCATCGTGGTGCAACACAATATTGAAATACAGGTCTGTGCTGGAGTCCTCAGTGTGAGCTTCTGATCTCCACTGCCTAGTCTGGGAAGTTGCTAAGTGGAGGCTTGGTATTTCCTCACGGTGTGGCGGGGGAAGAAAAGGAACTCACTTAGTCAATCATTCTGGACCACTTGCATGCACTCCCAAGTGAATGGCTGTAATGTGCTGGTTGGAGAAACCTTAGAGCAGGTCTGTAGCCAACCACTAGGAAGTATTCCATTGTTGCCACTTATTTTGTTGCACTTTTTGGACTAAAATTTATGTAATGTCTATCGTGCAGGAATATTTGGATGTTTTCAGTCATTTTATTAAAATTAAATTATTGAAAAATGACCATTTGGTGGGATGGGAACTAATAAGAAAAAATGAAATAAAACCGTTTGCTACAAAGTAGATTGATTCCAACATAGTACATACCCATGGGCCAAGTCCCTGCTGTGCTTGCAAGTATCTAAGAGGAAATCGTTAAAAAAAGAAAGCTCAATATATTTACTGATTCGTGTCTTTTAATTCATTGTTTAATTCTGATAATAGTAAACTGTTAAATAGAATAAAGCAGATCTGTTCGTTAGAAAAGCAGCTTAAGATTGGCTAATGCTCGAGATGAAACTTTTCCAATTCACTGCAGTATTTCCGAAAGTTGTAATTTTTATCCTTTTCTCCAGCTGAGAGGGCATGTGTTACAGACATCTCCATGGTAACTGTTAAAGTGTGACAGTGTCTCATAGTTAAAATTTCCTCACAAAAGTAGGATTGAAAATGTTTACCGCTGAATAAATGTGTCTGGACTATGGATTGTTCTGCACTTTCAATCTTTTCCCTCCCTTTTTATCATACAAGTTTCTCTCCTCCCCTCTTTTCCTGTAGTTGCTGATTTGGGCTGGGATATGGATCCGTGGATGTCACTTGTCTTCTAATACCTCACTGAAATGGCCTTACTTCATGTGTGAACCTAGACTGTGATTGTCAATAAGTTATTTGGCCATGAGGGATATCATAAATTCAACCTAATTCCAGTAAGAGTTATTGGAAGAAATCTGGAACACAATCCTGGCCCTTTTCCCCTCACTCCACACTTCCTCCCCCCCCACCCCTCCAACACACCCTGAAATCCTGTATTAGCATCCCTATTGCCCAAGGTTAGATGAGCTAACTCAGGACACACTGGGAGCTAAACCTTGGACTTTCCCATATCTCACTATTGGATACAGGTTGGACCTCTCTTGTCCGGAAACATCCATGGTTCAGCATTAGTTGGGCCTGAGGGAGAAGAGGGTTTATATATATTTTTATTAAGTTTTGAGTGGCTGGAGCGGCTGTCAGTCAGTGAGTGTGTTCGGCGATTGGCTGGAGTGGCTGTCAGTCAGTGAGTGTGTGCGCGGGTGCTGAGGGAGCCGCTCACAGGCTACCAGCATGCGCGCACACACAGGAGCCCGGGCGCTGTCGACGGGTAAGCGGACCTCCCATGGTTCGGAAAATTCTCTGTTCTGGCACCGGTCAGGTCCCGAGGGTGCCGGACCAGAAAGGTCCAACCTGTATTATTAATCCCCTTGCTGTGAGTACCCAGAAAAGCTTAAAATGTATTTTGAGGTAAGACTAAACTTCTTCGTTTCTCTCAATGTCTTAACATAGTGAAGATTTTTTTTTAGTAGATGTTTTGTGAATGACGTGTATGCTGTTAATTCTGGTGTCCACTTGTAATCTTGGTTTAAAGTAGACTAGTTTCTTTTTGTTTCCAAATTACCCTCATTAGATTTTTGTTGTCCATTATTTTTATTCAAGTTACTTGTTATATTGTGGTCACTGATGTTGATGATGCTTCCTTTGGAAATAGATGTACGTTGATTTTGTTGGAACCTATATTAAACTAAATGGAGGAGTTTTAAATGGAATTCAAGATAGTGAATGTTTTTTTTTCAATTCTTGGAAGGGTGGTTACTGGCAAGGCTGGCATTTATTGCCTATCTCTAGTTGCTATTGAGAAGGTGATGGTGATCCACCTTCTTGAACTGCTGCAGTCCATGTGGAGAAAGTCCTCCCACCGTGCTGTTGGGTAAGGAGTTACAAGATTTTGACCCAGCGACAATCAGGATGGTGTGTGACTTGGAGGGGAACCTGGAGATGATGGTGTTCCTATGCACCTTCTGCTCTTTTCCTTCTAGAGGAAGGGATCCAAAAGTGGGAGTGTTGTCGAAGAAGCCTTAGGGCATTGCTGCAATGCATCCTGTAGATAATGTACACCGCAGCCGTGGTGCGCTGGTGATGGAGGGAGTGGCTATTTAGGCTAGCGGATGAGGTGCTGATCAAGCAGATCGCTTTGTCCTGGATGGTGTTGAGATTCTTGAATGTTGTTGCAGCTGTATCTAACCAGGCAAGTGGAGAGTATTCCATCACATTTCTGAGTTTTGACCTGTAATTGTTAGAGAGGCTTTAGGAGTCAGGAGGTGGGCCACTTGTTGCAGAATACTCAGCCTCTGACCTGATCTTGTAGCCACAGCATTTATGTGGCTTGTCCAGTTGAGTGTCTGGTCATTGGTGGCCCCCTGGAATTTGATGATGGGGTAGTCGGGAATGGTAATGCCATGAATTGTTGAAGGGAGATGGTTAGGCTCTCTCTTATTGGAGAAGGTTATTGCCTGGTACTTGTGTGATGCAAATCCCACTTGCCATTTATCAGCCCGAGCCTGGATGTTGTCCAGGTCTTGCTGCACGCAGGCAAGGACTGGTTCACTTCTAATGTATTACGAATGGCGCAGAACACTTGCAATCACCACTGAATATCAGAATGTTAATGAATTCTTCAGTGCACAGTCATAAATTTAGTATACGAGGGACTGCCTAATACTAATACTAAACATTACTAAGCAGACATGGAAACAATTTTTGACCTCTAATTATGCAGAATTGTTAAGTGGCAGGAAAGAGGCACATTTTACAAGGAGCATGTAAAATCTTACCAATGTATCGTTATGTTTAGATATTTTCATTTAAAAAGCCTTTTTATTACATCTGATTTAGCCGGGGAAATCATGTTGTATTTTGAAGAGGAAATTTTGAATTAAATAGAATAAAAATTACTAATTAATTAAAACCAAAATGTTGGGCTGCTTGACTTGAAGCATTATAATGCTCCCTTTCACCTGTGGGATGGATTAAAATCCAGCTATGTTAGTGTTGTCACTAGATTTTTAATGAAGAATAAGGATGAGCATGTGAAATCTTTACGCAATGGAATTTTGACAGAAATTTTATATTATGCTTACTTAAATTGTGGGAAAACACTCAGCAGTACAATTATAGATCCTTTTCCTTCAAAATTCTAGTTGTACCGGGAAAGCGTGTTTTGTGTTCGTACCAATGATTACAGGTCTAACATTGGTACTGATAGTGATATGCACAATTTGAGATGAATTGAGAGGATCACACAAAAATTATATTGGTATGGCATTAAAGTGTGTTGTCTTAAGTGATTTTTATATCCACTTTTCAGTATTTTGATCATAGGCAGTCCCTCGGAATCGAGGAAGACTTGCTTCCACTCCAAAAATGAGTCCTTAGATGGCTGAACAGTCCAATACGAGAACCACAGTCCCTGTCACAGGTGGGACAGATAGTTGTTGAGGGAAAGGGTGGGTGGGACAGATTTGCCGCACGCTCTTTCCGCTGCCTGCGCTTGATTTCTGCATGCTCTCGGCAATGAGACTCGAGGTGCTCAGCGCCCTCCCGGCTGCACTTCCTCCACTTAGGGCGGTCTTTGGCCAGGGACTCCCAGGTGCCAGTGGGAATGTTGCACTTTATCAGGGAGGCTTTGAGGGTTGTCCTTGTAATGTTTCCTCTGCCCACCTTTAGCTCGTTTGCCGTGAAAGAGTTCTGAGTAGAGCGCTTGCTTTGGGAGTTTCATGTCTGGCATGCGAACAGTGTGGCCTGCCCAGCGGAGCTGATCAAGTGTGGTCAGTGCTTCAATGCTGGGGATGTTGGCCTGGTCGAGGACCCTAACGTTGGTGCATCTGTTCTCTCAGGGGATTTGTAGGATCTTGTGGAGACATCATTGGTGGTATTTCTCCAGGGACTTGAGGTATCTACTGTACATGGTCCATGTCTCTGAGCCATAAAGGAGGATGGGTATTACTACAGCCCTGTAGACCATGAGCTTGGTGGCAGATTTGAGGGCCTGGTCTTCGAACGCTCTTTTCCTCAGGCGGCCGAAGGCTGTACTGGCGCACTGGAGGCATTGTTGAATCTCGTCGTCGATGTCTGCTCTTGTTGATAGGAGGCTCCCGAGGTATTGGGAAATGGTCCACGTTGTCCAGGGCTACACCGTGGATCTTGATGACTGGGGGCAGTGCTGTGCGGCGAGGTCAAGCTGGTGGAGGACCTTTGACATACGGATGTTTACCGTAAGGCCCATGCTTTTGTATGCCTCGGTAAATACGTTGATTATGACTTGGAGTTCAGCCTCTGTATGTGCGCAGACGCAGGCATCGTCCGTGTACTGTAGCTCAACGACAGAGGTTGGGGTGGTTTTGGATCTGGCCTAGAGACGACGAAGGTTGAACAGCTTCCCACTGGTTCTGTAGGTTAGTTCCACTCCAGCGAGGAGCTTGTTGACTGTGAGGTGGAGCATGGCAGCGAGGAAGATTGAGAAGAGGGTTGGGGCGATAACGCAGCCCTGTTTGACCCCGGTCCGGACGTGGATAGGGTCTGCAATGGATCCGTTGGTAAGGATCACGGCCTGCATGTCGTCGTGGAGCAGGCGGAGGATGATGACGAACCTTTGGGGGCATCTGAAATGGAGGAAGACGCTCCATAGACCCTTGCGGTTGACAATGTCAAAGGCCTTTGTAAGGTCGAAGAAGGCCGTGTATAAGGGCTGGTGCTGTTCCCTGCATTTTCCCTGCAGCTGTCGCACTGCAAAAATAATGCCCGTTGTGCCCCGTAGGGGACGAAATCCGCACTGTGACTCCGGGAGGAGCTCCTCGGCCACAGGGAGAAGACGGTTGAGGAGGACTCTAGCGACGACTTTCTCTGGCTGATAACTGGGAGATTCCTCTGTAGTTGCCGCAGTCGGATATGTCCCCTTTTTTAAAGATGGTCACGATCACTGCATCTCTGAGATCTCCCGGCATGCTCTCCTCCCTCCAGATGAGAGAGATGAGGTCATGTATTCGCGCCAACAGTGCCTCTCCGCCATACATCAATGATTTGGATGAAGGAATTCAGTGTAATATCTCCAAGTTTGCAGATGACACTAAACTGGGTGGCGGTGTGAGCTGTGAGGGGGAGGCTAAGAGGCTGCAGGGTGACTTGGACAGTTTAGGGGAGTGGGCAAATGCATGGCAGATGCAGTATAATGTGGATAAATGTGAGGTTATCCACTATGGGAGCAAAAACGCGAGGATAGAATATTATCTGAATGGCGGCAGATTAGGAAAAGGGGAGGTGCAACGAGACCTGGGTGTCATGGTTCATCAGTCTTTGAAAGTTGGCATACAGGTACATCAGGTGGTGAAGAAGGCAAATGGTATGTTGGCCTTCATAGCTAGGGGATTTGAGTATAGGAGCAGGGAGGTCTTACTGCAGTTGTACAGGGCCTTGGTGAGGCCTCACCTGGAATATTGTGTTCAGTTTTGGTCTCCTAATCTGAGGAAGAATGTTCTTGCTATTGAGGGAATGCAACAAAGGTTTACCAGACTGATTCCTGGGATGACAGGACTGACATATGAGGAGAGACTGGATCAACTGGGCCTTTATACATTGGAGTTTAGAAGGATGAGAGGGGATCTCATAGAAACATATAAGATTCTGATGGGACAGGACAGGTTAGATGCGGGTAGACTGTTCCCGATGTTGGGGAAGTCCAGAACCAGGGGACACAGTCTTAGAATAAGCGGTTGGCCATTTAGGACTGAGATGAGGAGAAACTTCTTCACTCAGAGAGTTGTTAACCTGCCGCAGAGAGTTATTGATGCCAGTTCATTGGATATATTCAAAAGGGAGTTAGATATGGCCCTTACGGCTGAGGGGATCAAGGGATATGGAGAGAAAGCAGGAAAGGAGTACTGAGGGAATGATCAGCCATGATCTTATTGAATGGTGGTGCAGGCTCGAAGGGCCAAATGGCCTACTCCTGCACCTATTTTCTATGTTTCTATGTTTCAGTGCCTCAGCGGGGATTCCATCCGCTCCCGTAGCCATTTTGTTCTTAAGCTGTCTTATGGCTTTTTCTACCTCGTGCAGTGCTTGGGTTTTACTGAGGTGGTGGCGGGTAGCATGCTGCGGGATGGAGTCGAGAACACTCGAGTCAAAGGCAGAGTCTTGATTGAGGAGATCTTTGAAGTGCTCATTTCAGCGGGCCCTGACTGCCTCGGTGTCCTTGGTGAGGGTTTCCCGTTCTTGGCCAGCAGTGGGGTGGGGCCTTGAGTATTTGGAGTGTAGGTGGCCTTGACGGCGATGAAGAATCCTCGCACATCATGGCTGTCGGCCAGCTGTTGTATCTTCTGTGCTTTCTCCACCCACCATCTGTTCTTTAGGTCCCAGGTTTTTTGTTGGACCTCAGTCTTAAGCCGTTTGTAATGCTGCCTTGCTGCTCCCGAGTTGGGTTGCTGTTTAAGGCTCAGAAATGCCCTGCGCTTGCAATCTATTAGCTCTTGGATCTCCTGGTCATTCTCATGAAACCAATCCTGGTGTTTCCTGGTTGAGTGACCGAGCGTCTCTTCGCAGGCACTGGTTATAGAAGCTTGGAGGGCAGACCAAGCGCTGTGGGCATTCTGCGTCTTGGGCTCATCAAGGCACGCCAGGTTAGCTGTGAGGCGCTGGCAGTATAGGGCTCTCTTAACTGGATCTTTAAGTGCCCTGGCATTGACTTTTTTGCGGCACTGCGTCTGTTTCCCCTTCCGCTTTGGGGCTATGTTGATGTCGATGGATCGGATTAGATGGTGGTCCATCCAGCAGTCATCAGCTCCTGTCGTGGCACAGGTGATGCGCACATCCTTGCGATCCCTGGCTCGGACAATGACCTAGTCGAGCAGGTGCCAGTGTTTGGAGCGAGGGTGTTGCCACGATACCTTGTATTTGTCCCTCTAGCGGAACAAGGTGTTGATGACAAATTCATGTTCTAGACATTTTGTCAGGAGTAGGGTACTGCTGAAGTTGGCTTTCCCTACCCCCGCCTCTGCCAATCACGCCTCCCCAGAGGACTGTGTCCTTGCCGACCCTGGTGTTGGAAGTTGCTGAGGAGGATCAGTTTGCCGTCCGCACGGACGCGGGACAGGGATTTTTCGAGGTTGGAGTAAAAACCTTCTTTTGTCTCATCCGTCGCATCGAGTGTTGGGACGTACGCACTGATGACTGTGGTGCACTGGTTCCGGGATAGGGTGAGTCGAAGTGTCATGATACGTTCGTTAGCCCCGCAGGGGGAGTCTTTCAGGCGGTTGACCAGCTCATTTTTGATAGTGAAGCCGACTCCATGGAGGCGGCGTTCTTCCTCTGGTTTCCATTTCCAGAAGAAGGTGTAACCTCCATCTTGTTCCTTGAGCTGGCCTTCCCCTGCACGCCTGGTCTCGCTTAGGGCAGCAATGTTGATATCAAAGCGTCCAAATTCCCGAGCAACTATGGTGGTGCGGCGTTCTGGCCTGTCGTTGTTGGAGTTGTCCATGAGGGTCCTGACGTTCCAGGTCCTGAACTTCATGTTAAAGGAGTGGAAGATGCCTGCGTGTGAGTTCTTTTAACGTGGGGTGGTCGTTGCACACCGGCTACCACATGGGCTTAGCTGAGCAAGGTCTTGGTCCAGTGGCAAGGGGGTCCAAGACGACTGGAGACCAGGCACTGCAGTATGGGCCTAGTTGCCTACGGCGAGATGTTGGCTGCAAGCTCTGCGCTGAGTACCGCCCTTGATGGTAGGTGGCCCGAGGCCTGGTTGGGGGCAGGCATTGGGAGGGTCAGTGGCCCACTGGAGTTCAGAGTGGAAGGTCAGGGTGGTCATAGCCATGGTACTCACCACGTGTTGGAGGAGGAGGAGAAGAGGCCAGGTCATTAATGGGGAAGGAGAGCTCCAGTCATCGCTGAAGGAGGAGGGGAGGCCAATCATCTTCATAGAAGAGGAGACCCAGTTGCTGTTGAGGAGGAGGTCACCAGTGGGGAAGGAGAGGTCCAGACGCCATCGTGGAGGAGAGGCCCATCTGCCGCCGCTGGAGCGAGCCCAGTCACTTTGTGACAACACTAACGTGTGCACTGACTGCAATTTGAATTTGGGCACTCTTAAACTAGTTTCTAGTGGGCACGATTTCACAGCATAGAACAATATATAATTTGGCACTAATTAGTGATTGATCAAATCACACGAGGTGTGTCCTGAGGTTGGTTTAAAGCACATTTTTGTTGCAGCATAAAAATAAGTTTATCCTGTGCTGTACTTGACCTGGCCCGTGCTATTCCTAACTTGGGAGTGCTTAATGCTGCCACTGGGATCCAAAAGTGGAAATGTGTTCCATTTCTCATAACATCCTTTAGCATTAGCACAAAATTCACCAAAAAATATATTAAAAGCGCAAAAGGCTAAATGCTTGTTGAATGCTCAATTAAACATTACAATGTCGATGAAAGATATGTCTAAAGTCATAATTCTATTTTTTCCTAAAATAATTTTTGGGTGTTACTTAAAATCCTGCTTCTATCTAATCTGTTGCTTTTGTCATTTAGGTGGGTTGAAGTTTCTAGTTTTACTCTGGTATTGTCTGTGCTAGAATCATAGGCCCAAAATTGTCTTGGACTTGATCTGTTTTTTTTAGAGCAACTTGATTTTTCTAGAGTATCTTAAAAATCCCCAATTTGCATATTCAATTTGTGCCAGTGTAAGTGAGTTAGTTAGGATTTTTTTGGTTTCGTTTAGTCTTCTTCAAAAGGGGGTGTTACCAGCCACCTACGCCAGTTTTGGCCATTTAAGCCACTTTGGACAGCTAATAGTTGCTCCAAACTAACTTAGGCCAGCGTATGTGGCCACTTGTAACCCTTGCGGAGAGTTAGGAAATCAGCGCAGGTAGCCAGAGATAGGGGCGGGAAGGGAAGCGCTGATGACCTTACAAAGCACAACAACATTCAAGAAGCATAAAAACCATCAAGAAGAAATAAAAAATAAAACTTAAATCCTATCTTCCTAACTCGGGCCCAGGAAGTCAGCGGGCCGGCCGGTGCGAGAGGCCACTCGGCCGGGGATAGGTGCGGGCGGGAGAGCACAGGGAACTGGCTGACTGCCAATGTTATTCGCTGCTGCGCATGTGCGAACGCTCCAATGCGCAGCGCTGCCGGTACTCTTTCACAGGCAGGGCCCTAGCTCCGCACCCCTGTCGGCACTCATTCATGTGCAGGGCTCTAGCTCTGCCTCCCCCAATGGAATCGCCACGCTGCGCCAAGCCCCGGGAGAGTCAACAGAGGGGCCAGAATCCGGGAACATCTTTTTGGTGCCGTTTTAAGCCGAGGAAGTCGGCGCATCTCACGTGAGTGCGCCGAAAACACGGGTGAGCCAAATTTGGGCCCATAGATTTACATTAAATTTTAAAAATCTGCCCCTGCATCTCTGCTGACACCTACATAAGCAGTTTTAAAGTGTTTTATATAAACACCAGTTTTTTTTACAATCTTTGTTTTCATTCTGTAGAAGGAAGGGTTTACTGTTTTGGAGCCTAGCGCTATTCAATGGCATTGTTTCAGATCATTGACATATCAGGAGTGTTTAAGCTTTTGCTTTGTAGGCTGCTCAATATATACTGTGGAACTTTGTGGACTATCTGTATAATTTATATCTCATAAATTTGCATGTATCACGGCTGTGCATATCAACATCTTGGTGCTCTGAATTAGGAATTATTTATCATGAAGTAACAGGACTTGTACTTTCAAGTCTATGAAATTTAAACAGGAGAAACCAGCGAGTAAGAAATAGAAGCACTAACATAAATACTTTACTGGAGTTTTGTGGTCCACATTACTAAGGATTTGGGGCTAGAAATTTCCCATATGCAGTAGTTTGTTCACCCTGGACTAGATAGTGTGACTTTTTTAAATAGGAGATTTTGCCTTGGATTGTGCTCTTTGTTAGTATTATTGTATCCTATAGAAATATATTTTTATATTTATACTAGACCTTGGAGGCCTGTTGACTGCTGCAAGTTGTTAACTGGTATTGCAGCTTGGATAGTTTGTTGCTGTGACCCAGTGAAATCTCAAAGCTACATTTATCCACTGGACAAGCTAAATAACAACTGGGGAGGCTGGATTCCTGCATGGGTAAAGTAAAAAAGACCAGAGACTTGACAGGCTGGGGGAAGGGTTTTACCAAGGTAGGAATAAGAAAAGGCTATTTTAGCCCTAGTGACCCAGGGGCCAGGTCCAATCAGATCTTTTTCTTCTCTCGGGCTATATAGCATATATAGTTCAATACCGTTCAATTGGTAATTGGTCAATTTTCATTACTGACTACAAAACTGAGATTGAAACTGTATGAACTGCTCAGGCAATGCTTGTGTGCTTTATGTCCTCATCTGCATCTTGATTTTGTTACAGTTTAGTACCACATTGTTATTTATCACTCTGTATAGGCTTGTGAAATGCCAGAAATCTAGAATTGTTTTCCTTTGAAACCTTTACTGTAATTTCTCCCTTCCCTCGCTGTGTCTCCATCAATGTCAACAAAGGTAACTATTTTAACAATGGCTGTCTCATATTTAAAAAAAATAATGTTTTGTGAATAAATCAAAGGCTCTGACATACGATAGACATGAAGGGTTAAAATGTTTGTGTCATATACATGTTTCAAAATTATGGTTGAATTGTTACTTTGTACAAAGCAGTATTTTATTGCTGTTGTAATGAAATGCTGGTGATGACAAATTCAGATGGTAAAAATTTGAGCCCCAGCTGGGCAACACATTTTAAAGTAATTTACTTATTAGAAGTCAGTTGCTGCTGTTTTGGCACAAAAGGTTCATTATATTTATACCTCTCTGATTTTCAAAAAACTGTTCAGAAGCCTCATTGAAAAAATATTAAAAATTCCCTTCATTCTTTTGCAGATTCCACAGTGTTAGCGGAAGAATCCTTTCCTTTTAAATGACCATTAAAAGTTGATTTTGAGTTTTGTGGCTTGTGGTATGGCCAAAGGAACTTCCATTCCAGATTCCAGCTTTGAATACTGGTTGAATAAGACTGTTGAGTGGGGCCAGACCACCACTTTTGAATCCCAGCAAGATGTCTGCCTACACCTGCCTAAATTACAAGAGTTCCTGAAGCAGATTTATGGAGCTATACAGCATATGGTAAGCAACTCACGGAAGGAAAGAATCATTGAAGCCATAGCCAGAGACAATCTGTTACACAGATTGGGACAAATAGTAAGTTAATAGTAGCAGAGAGACTGTTCCTATTTGTTTTGTTTTGTTGGATCTCAGTGCGGCCAGTTGGGAACCGGGCCATACTTAATGCTAACAGGAATGTATTTCCTGTAACTTTGATTTATTATGAAAGGGGGCTTTCTCTGGATTGGTAGAGATGTCACATGAGACTTCCTAGCCAATCAAGTAGCCTAATTTCCTGACTCTTTGAAATAAAAGGTTGTAAGGTTTTGAACTGGGTAATTAGTAGGTTTTTCCACTTGCAAGTTTGTACCTTGCCCTCGGATTGTAGTGTTGATTACGGACACTGACCTGGTGGCATCATAAACATTTCAAAGTGGATGCCTATAAATGCATCCAGAATTTATTACTTATGAGAATTGACTCTTCAAGACACATTGGTTTAAGAGAAACATTGTACTCTAAATACCATAGTAATGGGATCTTTGCGTTTTTGCATGTAATCTATGGAGAATTTTCATTTTAATTCATAGCTTTACACCCAAAACAGGCAGGCAAAAAACTTTTTTTTTTCTCTCTTCTCTCCGCTCCTTCTTTCCTCTTTCTTTCTCTCTAACTTTCTTTGTTTTTTCTCTCTCTCTCACTCCATCCGTCCGTTTCTATCCCTTGCTCTTTCTGTTGCATTCTTTCACTTGTCCTCATCCTCTTTCTATTGTCATTTGTCACAAATCCAATAAATCTTGTACATTGTGCTCGTGGCAGTGTGTTATGAAAGCTATTTCAAAGATTATTAAGGACGGTTTTTTAAAGATACAGATAATGGTCCTACAGGTTATAATAGTCGCTGCATGAACCAGTAGTGCTATATGTTTGTTTCTAATTTTGAATCTCTATGGATTACAAATGCAGTGCTTGTGTGGTTGACTCGGCTACTTCAGAGAACATTAAGAATCCATCACATAGAGTTGGATTGGGGTCACGTGTAGATCAGGCTAGGTAGGGTAGCATTTTTCTTTCCCTGAAGGACATTAGTGAACTCGCTTTCATGGTTATATTTTTCTGGTGCCAGCCCAGAAACTACTATATTCATTGAATTCAGTTGGAATTTGAGTTCACAACTGCAAGGTTGCTAGCCCAGTACCATAACCGCCATGCTGTTGTGCCGTTTTTTTTTTCTAACTGGTTTAGTTATCAGCACCTGTGCTGCATAACAGTTAATTACAATTGAATGCCACTTTTTGAAGAATAACGGTCCATGATTCAGTTAATGATTTCACAGTGTACCAGTGATACCTTTTAGATGGTATATTGGTTTCTGATGAACATCATCTTCCTTTAAGTTTTTTTGAATAGCCCACATCACAAGCTTGTGTATTTTTGATAACTTAGCATGTGAGTACTGAAAACGGGCTCCATTTCTCAACACATACATATCTTTACCATCGTAAAATATGAAAATGAATTTAGTGAAATCATGTAATAATAGAAGTAGCTAGCATAGTGTCACAGGATATTTGAAACTTCAATATACTACCACCAAGCTCATGGTTTACAGGGTTGCAGTAATACCTGCCCTCCTGTATGGATCAGAGACATGGACGATGTACAGAAGACACCTCAAGTCGCTGGAGATATATCACCAATGATGTCTCCGCAAGATCCTGCAAATCCCCTGGGAGGACAGGCGCACCAACATCAGTGTCCTCGCCCAGGCTAACATCCCCAGCATTGAAGCACTGACCACACTCGATCAGCTTCGCTGGGCAGGACACATAGTTCGCATGCCAGGCACGAGACTCCCTAAGTAATTGCTCTATGCGGAGCTCCTTCACGGCAAACGAGCCAAAGCTGGGCAGCGGAAACGTTACAAGGAAACCCTCAAAGCCTCCCTGGTGAAATGCGACATCACCACTGACACCTGGGAGTCCCTGGCCGAAGACCGCTCAAGGTGGAGAAAGTGCATCCGGAAGAGCGTTGAGCACTTCGAATCTCAACACCGCGAGCGTGAAGAGGTCAGGCGCAGGCAACGGAAGGCGCGTGTGATAAATCAGTCCCCCCCCCTTCCCCCGACGAATTTCTGTCCCACCTGTGACCGGGTCTGTGGCTCCCATATTGGACTGTTCAGCTACCAAAGAACTCACTTTAGGAGTGGAAGCAAGTCTTCCTTGATTCCGAGGGACTGCCTATGATGTGGAATACTGTGTTATGGAATTCTTCAAGATTGATTCCGGACTTGGGCTATTGTATGAAGTCACAAAGTTGAGGAGAATATGTGATAGTACCTAGCCAGTAGCATATGTCTTCAGTGCCAAGTGTATCTGGGGCAACTCCCAGTTGAAATTAATTGCTTCACTTGAGGACACGGGCTGCACCGCCCCTATTAGTGTCGTTATCAGATCGGCTTCAAGAGGCAGTGACCCAAAATGGCTGATGAACATGAAGCCTGAAACATTCGAGGAAGTTTCATAAACAATACTTTAAAAAAAATTACTACTAGCTGGCATCCCGTGCCATTATGGACAGTGAGTGGAGTCATTGGGATTTTGGCAGTGTGGGATTCTGGCATGCAGAGTGGTCAATGGTTGCCTGGTAGGAGAGGTCTGAGAGGCCTGGTGGTAAAAATAATGCTTGTGGAAAATTATAACAGTAGTAGCGGGGAACACAGAGTTAGCACGATACTGAAGGATGAGCTTAAGGATAGGAGCTGCCAGAACAGACCACAAGGAAAGCCCAAGGCTGCTGAGAAAAGAGTGGCGTGTGCAAGGAAAGTTGCTAAATGTATGTTAAGGGTGTAATAGGTAAATGTTGTTACGTTTAATATTTTTCTGAATTCTTGAATTGCGTTTGTTTATTATGCTATAAATATTTGTCAGGAAGGTGTATTGTCACAGGTACCTTTCACTATCTAGAAAGGGAGAAGTATTTTAAGCAGACTTTCCCCTTTCATAACTTTGGAATTTACTAAGTAGAGTTCTGTATCATAACAGTACCTCAAGAGGGTTCTAGTAACCTGACATCCTCAGACATAAAATCTGAACCTATAAGGGCTAGTTTTCCTCTTCACTGTGCGTGGTGAATGTTCACTTCCTAGCTGCAGTGAAAAGGGCGTAGAGACCCGTTATGGCAGACCATTGCCCCACTATACTACCCTGGAATTTCCTGTGCTTGCCTGAATGGATGTTACTGGGACTACGTCTGCAACAGCAACCTGCATTTATATAGCACCTTTAACAAAGTAAAAATGTCCCAAAGCGCTTCACAGGAGAGTCATTAGTCAAAAATTGACAAATGCTTGGTCAAAGAGATAGGTTTTAAGCAGCGTCTTAAAGAAGGAGAGAGAGAGACGGAGAGCTGTACAGAGGGAATTCTAAAGCTTTACTGCCCTGTTAGCTGAAGGCACAGCTGCCAATTGTGGGGCGAAGGGAGAGTCTAGAGTTGGACAAACATGGCATTCTTGGGGGGCTCTAGGGGCTGGGGACGGTTACAGAAGTAGGCAGGGCCGAGGACATAAAGGGATTTAAACATGAGGATGAGAATTTTAAAATCGAGGTAGGCGCAGTAGGTTAATAAAGTTGGAAGGTCCCATTCTTCCCATCTCACTTTTTGCTCTGTCTGTCCATGGAGTGCTTGAAACCTCTGTGGAACTGAAGATGTTCATTGGAAAAAAGTTAATTTTTCTTTCTTCTCCAACATGATCTTTATGTCTCAGAGCCACCTGGCAGCTGAAGGATAGCAGCAGCTCAGAAGACTGGTGGCTAGAAATGCTGCGCCTCTAAGACCTGCAGCTACGTTCTTGTTTCTTTCCTGGCGTATGACCCTGCCACGGGGCAGATGTGTGATGGGAGTGCACTTGGATTATGCTAATGACCTGGGCAGGAAGCCTGGATACACCGAGTCCTCCTCGGGTGCAGCGCATTTCAGGGATTGAACTTGTCTGGCACCTGTCAAAGTGGGGAGAGAAAATTGGCCAAATGGGCTCTGTTAGATGGTGGGGGGAAGGGGGAGGGGGTAGGGGGCAGTGTGGCTGGTAACTATCATACTGGTAAATATACATTTGTATCATGAAGTTCCAGATGTACTGGGAAGACTGTGCTAAATGTTGTCTTTACAGCTAGCACTACCTACTTAAGATGGTGAACAACTATTGCCCATGTAAGAAATATCATCTAATTGATTAGACTTTAGGTTGATGTCGGATTTAATTTCTCCATGGGCTGTTTCTCTCTACCAATCTCTGGGCCCTTTCCCTGTGCCAACATGATGTTTGACTGTGTGTGTGTGTGGATTGCCAAATGACATCCAGATGCTAGTGCCACATTTGCCATTTGATGGTGAACAGCTGTTTGAAAGGAGAAAGGAGGAAACCTTTAATTAAGTTTAAGGATAATTTGCAAGCTATGAAAACTTGTCCAGCAAGAAACAAACCCCCAACAAAGTTTTTGGAAGAACCAGTCCTTTTGAGCTAAGGTTTCTGTCTTAGTGGGCTTTAAACACCTCTTTTATTGCCCTTCCCTTTACAAGAAAATCACACCTTCTTGTCTTACAAAGCTAGGAGCCAGATCTTGCTTGTGCATCCCATGTCTCTAGACTATGATGCTCACTGGGGTTCAGTTTTCCTGATGGAAGTGATAACTGATGCTTACACTTTGACAGTTGTTTATTCTTTCACTTCAAAAGGGCATACCTCAACTCGAAGAACAATTGTGGGATGATTGTATTGCCATGGTTGCTGTTGTGCTTTTAAGAGCCTCTCCATACCACATATTGTTCCCAGCTGGATGGTCTGGATCCCTGCTGTCCGATCCTGTTGTTGGATGCTAGGATATGTGAGAGTAGCTTGTGATGTCTGGGCCTCACTACTTGTGGGGAAGTGCTTGGCTTCAGCTTTCCACTTCTCTGATGTTAGGAGTGAGATCAGGATTTTAGTATGTGTAGAAATGGCACAAACTCACATCCCACCCATAGCATACCGTATTGGTTCTCAAGTGTGCTGCACCTTTAGTGTTGAGCAATTTAAAATGCATCCAAATACTAAGCAGGTGTTTCCTGATCAGGATAGATGAAGGCTTTGCTCCTGCCCTCCGGAGAAGTGTGAACAATGCATTTGGGCATGGGGGGCTAACAGAGCAAGGGAATACACAATAAATGGGAGGATATTGAGAAGTGTAGAGGAACAGAGGGACCTTGGAGTGCATGTCCACAGATCCTTGAAGGTAGCAGGTCAGGTAGATAAGTCAGTTAAAAAGACATATGGAATACTTTACTTTATTAGCCGAGGCATGGAATATAAGAGCAGGGAGGTTATGCTTGAACTGTATAAAACACTAGTTAGGCTACAGTACTGCGTACAGTTCTGGTCACATTATAGGAAAGATGTGATTCCACTAGGGAGGGTACAGAGGAGATTTACGAGGATGTTGTCAAGACTGGACAATTTCAGCTATGAGGAAAGATTGGATAGGCTGGGGTTGTTTTCTTTGGAACAGAGGAGGTTGAGGGGTGATTTAATTGAGGTGTATAAATTTAAGAGTGGCCTAGATAGAATCGATAGGAAGGACTTATTTCCCTTAGCAGAGGTCAATAACCAGGAGGCATAGATTTAAAGTAATTGGTAGAAGGATTAGAGGGGAGTTGAGGATAACTTTTTTCACCCAGAGGGTGGTAAGGGTCTGGAACTCACTGCCTGAAAGGGTGGTAGAGACAGACACCCTCATCACGGATATAGACTTGAAGTGTTGTAACTTAGAGTTATGGGTTAAGAGCTAGAAAGTGGGGTTAGGCTTTATAGCTCGTTATAGGCCAGCATGGACATGATGGGCCGAATGGTCTCCTGTGCTGTAAATTTCTATGAGTCTATGATAAGTGTTCACACTTGTCCTGGACATCAGGAATCTGAACAAATTCCTCAAGAAAAAAATGTCACTATAGTCATCTTGCTTAAGCAGTTCATCAAGGGGAATGGCTAGTAGTCACTAATGTCAAGATGCCTTGTATAGCTACCAATAATTGTTGCAGTTAATGGGCTGGATTTTCGGGTTTTAGCGATTTCGCCTGTTTCCGGGTGCAAATCGCGTCCACATTTTTTTTTTATTGTCAGGTTAGCGTTAGCGCTAGAGCACGCAATTTTCGCCAAATGAAAGTTGCCGACGAGCGTTGGCGCTAACTCCGGCGTTGCGCAACAGATTTTGTGCTTCACAGCCGAAACCTCCACCTTGAAAAAAATAGTCCCTTCTGCGCATGCGCAAAACTTTTATTTTGTTTCTTCCCGCGCATCCGATCTGCTGTCTGATTGCAAACACTAATGCAGGGAGTGACCGCGTACATGCGTAGTACACCCGGAGCTGAATCAGCCATTTTACTTTGGGATTTTGATGATGGAGGACGAGGAGTCAAGACAGCGTGCCAGGCGACTTAGCCCAGAGGCAAACGAAGCTCCAGTGGGGACTGTGGAGCGGAGATGGCCTGAATTGTACAGGAGAGGTGGATCTAGACCCCTCCCATCAATTTTTAACAGAATATGGAGGCAAATTGCAGAGGAGGTCTTTGCCTCCGACACTATTGTAAGAAGTGCAACACTGTGCCGAAAGAAATTCAGTGATCTTTCGAGGGTCGTTAGAGTGAGTACAATTTTTATTGATGCACTCCTTCATTACTTAAATTATAAATCTGACACACTATTTATTTGTTTAGTACCCTATTTGCCATGAATGATCTTTACACATTATTAAGATTGCTTTCTGAGATCTCAAAAGATGTTTCTGCACTTTGATGTCCTCCTGAGAACCACGTGCAACTTCCAAGGCCATTAAACAAAGGACTGTATTACATTCACACAGTATGGTATAAGTGCTTTGGTGGCTATCTGTGTGTGCCACAAGAGCAGATGGACCCTCTTGAAAGCATTCCCTTTTTCATCTTTGCAGACAAAGAAGTCACGAACAATCGCTGGGAGCAGCTGCGGACAGGCGGCAGTCCGCCTCAGATCCTACCACTCACCGACCTGGAGGACGAGTGGCAGGTCTCATCGGCGTCTCAGGTTGGGCAACTGCCCGTGTGGGTGCTGACCCTCGCTTGGATACTGAGGGTAAGTCCTGCACGCTCCCTGGGCTGGGTTGGGGCAATGTCAAGCAGTATCTGTGGACTACATATAATGGAGTAGCGGCAGCCCTTCAAATGAGCCTGTGCTATGTGATCTTCCTCATGTCACCCTGCCCCCTTCCCTGCTGCTAACCACTCGTCTGTTGCTTTCTACTTCCAGATGACCAGTCACAGGTGCCGCATCCCTCACATCAACCCTCCACGTCAGGCCATCATGTGGGTGAGGAAGAGGAAGAGGAGTTCAGTGATCAGCCTACTCTGGGGGAGGGGCAGATGCACTCGACACCTCTTTTGCCACCGGCAAACACCTCATCCGAGGATGATCTTACATTCTCGGGCTTTGAGACCTCCGAGGCTCCTGGGACTAATGGCGTGCAGCAAAGCAATTCTGGGGTCGAATCCCGTATGCCGTCTCTCTGGAGGGTGAGTCGGCAAAGTCGGTCTGCTGACAGACAGGCAGACGCGGAGCTGGGCATGGTGGGACCCTCCAGTGAGAGCATCCTTGATGTCCTGGGTAGAATTACCGCGAGCATCGAGAAACTCACTGCAACCATTACGGAGGTAGGGTCGCAGATTGTCGGTGCGAGCCATAGAACCTGCGAGGCCATCAATGCCCACACGAGGCTGGTGGCCTCCACCAGTCACACTGCAGTCCCCAGTGTGACACCCAGACCCACACCACCTGTGACTAGCGACGCCAATCAAGAGGCTCGCCAGTCAGAAGCCGGGCCTTCCATACCACGAGCTGATCCAGTGCGTTCCCAGACAGCGTCTCCAATGTTTCTCCCTCCAATTCAGTAGGACTCTGGCCGCCTTGCTGCACGAACTCTTGGTGCCACGTTGGGTCGGGGCATCAGGCGAGGAAGGGGGATAAGGGTAGGGGTGGAGGGGAAGAGTTGGTGGTAAAAGACAGTGGGGCAGGGGCTGTTTTGTTATTTTATTAAAGTTTTCAAAGTTTCCCAATTCTGTTCAGAAAGTTATAAAAATTCACAATGTTTAATAAATTTTACAAAGTTTACAATGTTTAATAAATTATTTTGTTCACCTTAACCATTCCTGTGTAGTATCTCATTTGCAGAATAATAGGGGGAATAGTCAACATGGTGGGATAGAGTGACCAGGCAATGGTCAAACGTGCCATTCACTCTTGAAGCAAAGCGTTCAATGATGAGCTGCTGACATAAGGCTTTTGCAGCAGCGAAAGCTCCACGAGGCATCCCCTGTGGTTGTGGTGGTGGCATGGGTTCCTCGCCAGGCTTCTCTTCCTCCTCCCCCGGCCCCCTCCTGAGGTGGTCCTGCAGTCCCCATTGGCAAATCCTGTCCCCTCATGATGGCTAAGTTGTGTAGCATGCAGCACATCACAATGAACTCAGAGACCTGCTGAGGGGAGTATTGCGGGCAGCCTCCAGAGTGCTCCAGGCATTAGAAACGCTGCTTGAGCACTCCAATTGTCTGTTCGACGATATTGCGTGTGGCTGCATGGCTCTCATAGCGATGCTCAGTTTCTGTCCGAGGGAGGCGGATCATGAGGCAGGTGGCGAGGCCGTAACCTTTGTTCTCCAGCATCCAGCTCTGGCCTTGTGGTTGAAGCTGGAACATGTCTGAAACAGTGCTCTCACGCAAGATGAAAACATCATGGATGCTCTCTGGATATTGGGCATTGACTGCCATGATGCGCAGTATGGTCGCATACGGATCTGTACGTTCATGGAGTGGAATCCCTTTCGGTTTCGGAAAACTTCTGGAATCTGTAACTGAGCTCGCAGGGCGATGTGCATACAGTCAATGGCAGCCTGAACCTTGGGGAAGCCAGCAAACCATCCAAAACCTACAGCCATCTCATTCTGGGTCTCCTTGGTCATTGGGAAGTTTATGAAGTCCATCCTGCGTGTGTACAGTACAGTAGTCACCTGGCGAATGCAGCAATGTGTAGCATGCTGCGAGATGGACCGTATGTTCCCTGCTGATGCCTGAAAGGAGCCGGAGGCATAGAGGCAAGTGCCACAGTCACCTTCACCTCAACAGGCAGTGCAGTCCTGTTGCCGCTGGTAGGCTGTAGGTCTGCCTTTATGACCTGGGGTATCTCTGTCAACACTTCTTTTTGGAAGCGCAGCCTTCTAACCCACTATGCCTCAGAGAGCTGCAGGTATAAGCGGTGTTCCCTGTAAACTCAGGGGTAAGGCCTCCTCCCCATATGTTTGCTGCCAATACCAATACAAGCTATTGTCCTTCAATCTGTTTTTGCTCCTGAGCCATGAAAGACCAACTTAAATTTATGGGTGTGTTTATTTGTACTACCAAAATGGCCGCTTTGTCTCTGATTGGCTCTCCATTATCATGTGACCTATTGCTGATTGGTTCCCTTGGAGGGTAAGCCACACCCTGAAGTTTATCTCGAATGTGTAACTGGAACCGCCCAGCCCAAGTTCTGACTTTGCAAATTGTAATTCGATCCATTTTGACTTCAGAAGCCACAGAGGATAGATCTCCTCAAAAGCCACCAAGTTCCAGCCAAAGTCCCTTACCCCGCGCACACCCTGCCCGTCATAGATGGGCCATTGTGTGATTGTGTGCGGGTCATGGATTGTTAACGGGTTTATTGGGTATGAAGTGAGTAGTGACAGTATCGTGACTTCTGGATTTCATCCACTCCAACGATGTCCCTTGTAACACACACTGAGCTTTCCGAGAAATTGCGTGTGGGTGTAAAGGGGTTTGAAAGAACGTGTTCCGTCTTCCCTGAGTTCCCTCTCTCCCATCCCGCATTTCCCCCCCCACCTTACTCCCGCCATGTCCTCCGCTCTCTTCCCCCTTCCCGTGTCTTTTTCTTTTCCCCCCTCTTCTCTCTCACCCCCCCCTCTCCTCTCCCCCCCCCCACCCCCCCACCCCTGTGTCCCTCTCTCTTGCATAGCAAGATCCAACAATCAGCAATGAGATGAATGACCAGTTAATCTGCCAGTAACAGATGCACACCTAAAGCTTAAAGGGTCACCTGAATACCTTTATCATTATCTTCCTAACCCCTCTTAAGGCCATGTGTAAGCTAACTCACATTGCAGTGTCTCATGATATATATGTTGATTTGCACAGGTCTTGTCACAGAGATATCAGAAATGTAACCGTACCAAGACATCATGGTTACTATACCTAGTTTCCAGACCGATTAAAGGATTAAAGATCTAAAATCTGATTTAGTTTTTCAGACTGGGTAACATTATTGGGAGAATTTTGTTGTGCACTTAAGAGTAATTATTGCAACCATTTCTGCCCTTACCAGTGCCGAGTTGCTTGTTTGCATGATGCTTGCCAGCTGAGCCTCCTGGCATAATGCTGTCTGAAACACCCAACTCTGCTTCCTTTGGTTATAGAAGGGCCTAGGTCACAGCCACTGTATCAGTGACTGAGAATTATGAGAGATTTGTTTGGTTGTTTGGTTGTGCAACTTATTCCGGTTCAGCTGAATGCTGAGTCAGAGAAATAATACCATAGTAGTCAATAAGACAGCAAACTGAGCAGAACCAGTTCTTCCAAATTATCTAGTATCTGGGTGGGGAAAAAGAACACGTAGCAGACTCATCCGGAACTCTGCCATCTGCATCCTATACTGAATGCCACTCATCCATCACACCTTTTCTTGCTGACCTATTAATTGCTTTATGGCCTCATTCTACCAACATCATTTCGTTCGATATCCAGGCTAGCACCCTCCGTTCCTGTTAGTATGGTTTACTGTGTTTCTTCCTCCATTTCATCAGTGACAGAATCTTCAAGCATCATGACTATACACTTAGGAATTTGAATCACTCTGCCTTGTCACATAACTTCTCACATTTGCAACACACTTCAAAACATACCTCTTTAATCATACCTTTGGTCACTTCCAATAGTCTTTCTCATAACTTTAAGGCCTTTTGCTGCGTTAAAAGGGCACTCGGCCTCCCAACTGAACTTTGTACCAAAGTGACCGTGGAATATTCAAGCAAAAGGGATGGAGATTACAGACTTGTGTTCCAGCAACTGGAAGGGAAATTTCTGCTGCATTGTTTCCATCCCTTATACAGAACAAAAATACATATTAAGTCAAAGGGAACATATTTTTGATTCTAAAATGTTCTTGGAGAATCTTATAGCACTATACTAATCCTTGAAACCTTGATATTCCGACTTGATTCTTCCAAAGATGTAGGTTCTTACGCCTGGTTACCAGCGTAAGAGTTTAAAAAAACATAAAAATAACATTTTTAGCAATCATTTATACTTTAAAAACCCTCTGCAATAAGGTAAGTTTGTTTTTAACCCCATTAAAACATGTACATTTATTTTTCAAAAAGTTTAAATTTTTGTTTTAAATATTTAATTAAATGTCATTTAATTATTTTTAAATATGTAATGGTTTTATTTTTCATTTATTTGAAGTGTATTTTTTTGGGTATTCCCATTCATAATGATGGTGATTCTGTACATCCGGAATCCCCATAAGCATGAATGGGGATTCCCTTTTATTGGTTGGGCCGGCCTACGTGATCCCAGGGGCGCTTGCGAACCGCGTGATCCCAGGGGCGCTTGTGAACCGCATGCGCCCCTGGGATATGTGGGCCTCTGCCTGTGGGTACCTGGAGAGGCCCAGGACCGCGAATTTATGGACCACCAAGTACGCAGGCATTTTATTTGCGGATCGGAGGCATTTCCCCACGGGATGCCTCCGACCGCAAATTCAGGGCCAATTCAGGGTCAAACTCTATCATCTTATGATTACTGTTTGCAAGCTGCTCCTTTAGTGTCAGATTATTAATTAATACTGGTTTGTTACTTATTACTAAATCTAGCATAGTCTCTGTTTCCTTGTCAGTGCTAAAACATACTGTTTCAGAAAACTGTCCTGAATACACTCTAGAAATCTATTGCCTTTACGATCTGAGCTGTTTTGGACCTCCAAGTCTATGTGAAAATTAAAATCTCCCATTATTAACCACTTTGCCTTTGCTACATGCTTTTCCGTATTTATGCATCCCGCTACTGCATCACTGCTGTCACGAGGTCTGTAGACAACTCCCACCAGGGCCTTGCATCCTTGCATCCTTGCCTGTTTCCTAATTCTACCCAGAGTTTTTCCACTGCCTACTCACCGATACTAATATTCTTTTGTTTAACTATTGTAATAATGTCTTTTAGTAATATTGTTACTCCTTTCCATATTTTCCTGTCCTTTCTAAAGACCTTATAGTCTTATCAGCACTTGGTCCCCAACTATTTACAATCTATATTAACTACTTGGAAGAAGGGACCGAGTGTAACGTAGCCAAGTTTGCTGACGATGCAAAGATAGGAGGAAAAGCAATGTGTGAGAAGGAGACAAAAACCTGCAAAAGGACATAGACAGGCTAAGTGAGTGGGCAAAAATTTGGCAGATGGAGTATAATGTTGGAAAGTGTGAGTTTATGCACTTTAGCAGAAAAAATCGAAGTGCAAGTTATTATTTAAATGGAGAAAAATTGCAAAGTGCTGCAGTACAGCAGGACCTGGGGGTCCTGGTGCATGAATCACAAAAGGTTAGTATGCAGGTACAGCAAGTGATCAGGAAGGTCAATGGAATCTTGGCCTTTATTGCAAAGGGGATGGAGTATAAAAGCAGGGAAGTCTTGCTACAGTTATACAGGTTTTGGTGAGGCCACATCTGGAATACTGCGTACAGTTTTAGTTACCATATTTAAGAAATTATATACTTGCTTTGGAGGCAGTTCAGAGAAGGTTCACTAGGTTGATTCCGGAGATGAGGGGGTTGATTTATGAGGAAAAGTTGAGTAGGTTGGGCCTCTACTCATTGGAATTCAGAAGAATGAGAGGTGATCTTATCGAAATGTATAAGATTATGAGGGGGCTTGACAAGGTGGATGGAGAGAGTATGTTTCCACTGATAGAGGAGACTAGGCATAATCTTAGAATAAGGGGCTGCCCATGTAAAACTGAGATGAGGAGGAATTTCTTCTCTCAGATGGTTGTAAATCTGTGGAATTCGCTGCTTCAGAGAGCTGTGGAAGCTGGGTCATTGAATAAATTTAAGACCGAGATAGACAGTTTCTTAACCGATAAGGGAATAAGGGGTTATGGGATGCGGCAGTGAAGTGGACCTGAGTCCATGATCAGATCAGCCTTGATCGTATTAAATGGTGGAGCAGGCTCGAGGGGCCGTATGGCCTATTCCTGCTCCTATTTCTTATGTTCATCTGTAGTCTGGCATATTAAGCTTCCATTTATGCCTAGCTTATAGCCAGGACTCATAATGGATACTACATAGTACTTTTTGAGCTGAATTTGTGCTTCTAATTTGCTTGTTTTATGCTACTCCAACTATTGCCCTAGCTCTAACCCACCTGCCTTTTATGTCCTTTAATGTTTTGTTCCATCTATCTATGTTCCCATCTCTCCCATCATCCTCTCTTTGAATCACTTCAATCTGATTTCCACCCTACTCAGCGCTGAGACTAGACTTGTCAAATTTACCTGCCTTGTGACTGTGGCAGTGGTGTACTATTGCTCCTCATCCTGCTTAACCTCTCTATTCTTCTCCATTGTCTCTTCTCTGTGATCTACCTTTGTGACACAGCCCTAACTGGGTTCACATGTACCTGTCCCAAGACTGCTGGCACATCATCTGCAATGGCTTTGCATTCCATCCCCTCTCCCATGGTCTATCTTTGGTCTTTTGTTCCTTGTTTAGATGCTGCCCCTTGACCACTGTTATAATTTGGGGTTTTATGCGCGATATTCTATTTGGGTTCAGTGTCACTGACCACTCGTGCAGTGGACATTGAGCCCCAACGAACAGGAATGTGCCTTTACCTGACCAATCTTGGTACATGATAGCTAGACCCATGTGCTGCTGTGTGCCTCTTCCCTCCTTGATGGGTGGATTAAATATAGACTCAACCAGTTTGAAACCCAGACAAGTCAATGTTAGAATGAAGAATAGGTAAATGAACAGTATTTAATGCAATACAATGTATTTCCAGTAATTTGCAAATGTTGCTATCTTTCAAAATACATCAAAACAACAAAAAATATTTCCTCTGAGTTGTCTTTCAACAAAACTAGGTCCTTAAAGAGTTTTTCATTTCTTGTTTCAACCCCTCAAGATATTTGCACTCTTCTAATTCTAGCCTCATGAGCATTCCTGATTTTCATCGCTCAACCATTGGTGGCCTTGCCTTCAGCAGCCTAGGCCCTAAGCTCTGGAATTCGCTCCCTAAACCCCTCTGCCTCTCCCTCTCTACCTCTCTTTCCTCCTTTAAGACGCTCCTTAAAACCTACATCTTTGACCAAGCTTTTGGTCATCTGCCCTAATTTCTCCTTATGTGGTATGGTGTCAAATTTTGTTTTATAACACTCGTGTAGCGCCATGGGACATTTTACTCCGTTAAAGGCACTATATAAATACAAGTTGTTGTTCTTGTATAGTGAAACGCTACCTGGCCCTGTGCTCGCTGTAGACTGACTAGCTGGACTCAGAAACATCTCTAGATATATCCCTAGTCAGCACCTGTTCATCAAAAGACAACTGCCAATCATTGACCCTGTTCCTTCTTGTGGGTCTATGAAAGAAAAGAAAGACTTGCATTTATATAGCCCTTTTCATGACCACCGGACGTCCCAAAATGCTTTACAGCCAATTAAGTACTTTTGAAGTGTGGTCACTGTTGTAATGTAGCAAACATGGCAGCCAATTCGCGCTCAGCAAGCTTCCACAAACAGCAATGTGATAGTGACCAGATAATCTGTTTTAGTGATGTTGATTGAGGGATATTGGCCAGCATACCGGGGATAACTCCCTTGCTTTTCTTCAAAATAGTGCGATGGAATCTTTAATGTCCACCTGTGAGAGCAGACGGGGCCTTGATTTAACGTCTTATCCAAAAGACGGGACCTCTGACAGTGCAGCACTCCCTTAACACTACAGTAGAGTGTCAGCCTAGATTTTTGTGCTCTAGTCTCTTGACTGGAACGTGAAACCACACCCTTCTGACTTGGAGGCAAGGGTGCTACCAACTGAGCCACGGCTGACAAAGCTGTCACCAGCCTAGGCTGTCTTGTTTATTTTTGAACTATGCTGGATAACTTGGTCAATCTTTTTCCAAGATCTTTTGAAAATCTACTTCTTTGTCCAAGTGTTTAGTCACTTTTCCTAGGTTGTCGTTCATTTTTGTTTGATTACTTCTCTTTGAAGCACTTCGGGATTTTTTTCTATGTTTAAGGCGCTATATAAATGAAGTTATTGTTGTTAGAAGGCAAGTATATAAGGGATGGGTTTTGTATATGGGCTAGAGTTGAAAGGATCCCAAGTAAGTGTTAAGTTTCATTAGTTTGGGGATCAGTTTTATACAAACGAAGATTTGTATTTAGTAATGAGAATGGTTCGCTGTGCCTTAGTTGAGACAAAATGTTTGAATAAAAATATGTAAAAGATGGTGGCAGGGGTTGGTAGCTCACTATACTAGCCATTCGAATGCTGTTCACAGACTAATAGGGTTGAAGTATCTAATCATTAAGAAAAGGAAAGTACTATAAGAGGAGGAGGGAAAACAAACTTGGGGCTCAATTTTCCCCAGTGATTTGCGCCGTTTTTTTTGAGCGGGCTGCTCTTTTTGGCCCAAGTTGAAAAACAGCAGTTTCCAAGTCAATTTGCACTAGTGTAACTCAGTCTTTTTTTCAGCCAAAAGGGACGTAACCAGCCACCTATGCCAATTCTGGCCATTTAGGGAAGTTTGGCCAGTTGTGCTTAGGCCAGCATATGTGGCCTCTGCAGAAAAACCATCCCTAGAGTTAAGGAAATTGGTGCAGGTAAGGAAATTGGTGCAGCAGATGCCCGGACACACTAAAAGAATTGAAAAACACATAGCAGCAACTTGCCTCCAACCCTGTCTGAAGGCTGTCCGGTCCCATTCTCGGTCCCCATTCTCCCGGTCCGGTCCCATTCTCGGTCCCCGGTTCTCTCTCACACGCACACACACACACAGACAGATATCATGGCAGCCCGATCTTTTTGGCACAGATCAAGGCTCCACCCTCAAAACTAAAGGTTGGGTTACCCCACGCCAATAGGAAGAATTCCAACGGGGAAACTTAGAATATTTTTTTTTTTTGGCGTACTTGGGCCCCAAAAAATCGGGCATATCTCTACAAGTACGCCAAAAAAATGCATTAGGGAAAATTGAGCCCTTGGAGAGGGAGGGTGACCGAGTCAAGGTTAATGCGTCAGATTTCTGGGTAATGCATTTCATTTCACATTTCAGTTATTTTTGATGGGTGCTTCTGCTTTGTTCAGGAGGGTGTTATAAATTACGGTTTAGTGTAACTGGCGATGGATCCAAGTGATAACAACTTCAGATTTAAAACTCAGGATCTGGCAACCAGTAAGATATACCATCTACAAAATGCACTGCAGCAACTCGCCAAGGGCTCTTTGGCAGCACCTCCCAAATCCGCGACCTCTACCAGCTAGAAGAACAAGGCCAGCTAGCGCATGGGAACACCACCATCTCCACGTTCCCCTCCCAGTCACACACCATCCTGACTTGGAACTATATCGCCGTTCCTTCATCGTTGCTGGGTCAAAATCTTGGAATTCACTCCCTAACAGCACTGTGGGAATACCATCACCACGCGGACTGCAGCAGTTCAAGAAGGCGGCTCACCACCATCTTCTCAAAGGCAATTAGGGATGAGCACTACATGCTGGCCTTGCCAGCGATGCCCAAATCCCATGAACAAATTTTAAAAAAAATCTATATTGAGCTGGTTTCCTGGAATGTGAAATGAATCCAAAATCCAATCAAATACTAACATTTTTTGGCATCTCAGTTGATTAAAGATAGTGAGGCGGGCCTTTTTACAGACGGCAAGAAAATATCAAACTTAAGAATCCCTGGATAGGTCAAGTACACTGCGGTTCTTATAATTTAAGGAAATGGGGAGACTTGGTAGCAATATTGCAACCAACTCTATCTTGATCACATTGGAACAATGTATGAATCACAGGGAGGGATGTTCTCATGATAAGTTTGTTTGGTAAAGGCTGAGTTATCTTGGTTAACGTCTACTCCCCCAATACTGGCCAGGTATGATTCCTCACGTGGTTCTGTAAAGTTGGAGAGTTACCCAAACTTCCATTAATTACAGGTGGGGACTTTAATCTTTTATTAGATCAGGTGTTGGGCGGTTCTGCAAGGGAGTGTAAGGATTCTGTGGTGACCCAGTGGTTCTCAGTATTTGGCAGCAAGATGGATCTGACAGATATAGAGACTATACCAGCCCATCACATGGGAATATATCTATTCTTTCCCATGCCACAATGCATGTTCCAGAATTGAGAGTCTTTGGGAGTCAAAAGGCGATAGTGAGGTCACACTGCTTTTAAGTAATCGTGAAACACCATGGGGTGTTCTGAGGAGATGATAAGTGCTATAAAGCTGCAGTTCCTTCTCTTCTTTATGATTGGGTGCAGATATTGCTGTTCGGTTGCGTTTAAACTAGGTTGGCAAGGGGTTGGGAACCTGAGAATAGATTCAGTAGGGAGGGAAGTAAAGCTGGAATTGGAAAGCAAAAATGTAGAAAGTGAATTTGAATAACAGAGGAAACGAGGGCTAGAAAGTAGTCAACAAGGAGGTCTGGCTGTACTAAATGGTATATACTTCAATGTAAGGAGTATAGCAGATGAGGCAAATGAGCTGAGAGTACAGGTAGACACTTGGGAGTATGATATTATAGCTATTACAGAGATATGGCTAAAAGAAGGGCAGGTCTGGCAGCTCAACATTCCTGGTTACAAGATTTTCAGATGGCATAGGGAGGGGGTTGCGGTATTGATTAAAGAAACTATTGCAGCTGTGAAGAGGGATGATATGTTAGAGGGATCATCAAACGTAGCCATATGGGTCGAACTGAAAAACAAAAAAGGGGTGATCACACTGCTGGGCGTGTACTATAGACTCCTAAACAGTGATGGGAGATAGAAGAATAAATATGTAGGCAAATTTCTGAGAAGTGCAAAGCTATAGGGCAGTAATAGTAGGGGATTTCAACTATCCTCATATTAACAGGAACACAATTAGTATGAAGGGTATAGAGGGTGCGGAATTCCTAAAATGCATTCAGGAGAACTTTTTTAGCCACTATCTAGCAAGCCCAATACTGGAGGGGGCGGTTCTGGATTTAGTTTTAGGGAAAGATAGAAATTAGGTGCAGGAGCAGGCCATTCAGCCCTTCGAACCTGCACCGGCATTCAATAAGATCATGGCTGATCATTCAACCTTCGTACCCCTTTCCTGCTTTCTCTCCATTCCCCTTGATCCCTTTGGCCATAAGGGATCATACTCCCTTTTGAATATATCTAACGAACTGGCCTCAACAACTCTCTGCGGCAGAGAATTCCACAGGTTAACCACTTGCTGAGTGAAGAAGTTTCTCCTCATCTCGGTCCTAAATGGCTTACCTCTTATTCTTGGACTGTGACCCCTGGTTCGAGAACGCCCCAGTAACGGGAACATTCTTCCTGCCTCTAACCTGTCCAATCCCGTCAGAACTTTATCTGTTTCTATGAGATCCCCTCTCATTCTTCTCAACTTCAGTGGATACAAGCCCAATTGATCCAGTCTCTCCTCATATGTCAGACCTGCCATCCCGGGAATCAATCTGGTGAACCTTCACTGTACTCCCTCAATAGCATGAACGTCCTTCTTCAGATTAGGAGACCAAAACTGAACATAATATTCCAGGTGTGGCCTCACCAAGGCTCTGTACAACTGCAATAAGACCTCCCAGCTCCTATACTCAAATCCTCTAGCTATGAAGGCCAACATGCCATTTGCCTTCTTCACCGCCTGCTGTACCTGCATGCCAAACTTCAATGACTGATGTACCATGACACCCAGGTCTCGTTGCACCTCCCCTTTTCCTAATCTGTCACCATTCAGATAATATTCTGTCTTCCTGTTTTTGCCACCAAAATGGATAACCTCACATTTATCCACATTATACTGCATCTGCCATGCATTTGCCCACTCACCGAACCTGTCCAAGTCACCCTGCAGCCTCTTAGCATCCTCCTCACAGCTCACACCGCCACCCAGCTTAGTGTCATCTGCAAACTTGGAGATATTACATTCAATTCCTTCATCTAAGTCATTGATGTCAATTGTAAATAGCTGGGGTCCCAGCACTGAACCTTGCGGCACCCCACTGATCACTGCTTGCCATTCTGAAAAGGACCCTTTTATTCCGACTCTGCTTCCTGTCTGCCAACCAGTTCTCTATCCACGTCAGTACATTACCCCCAATACCATGTGCCCTAATTTTGCACACTAATCTCGTGTGGGACCTTGTCAAAAGCCTTTTGAAAGTCCAAATACACCACATCCACTGGTTCTCCCTTGTCCACTCTACTAGTTACAGCCTCAAATATTTCTAGGAGATTTGTCAAGCATGATTTCCCTTTCATAAATCCATGCTGACTAGGACTGATCCTCTCACTGCTTTCCAAATGTGCTGCTATTTCATCTTTAATAATTGATTCCAACATTTTCCCCACCACCGATGTCAGGCTTAATCAGTCTATAATTCCCTGTTTTCTCTCTCCCTCCTTTTTAAAAAAGTGGTGTTACATTAGCTACCCTCCAAACCATAGGAACTGATCCAGAATCAATAGAATGTTGGAAAATGATCACCAATGCATCCACTATTTCTAGGGCCACTTCCTTAAGTACTCTGGGATGCAGCCTATCTGGCCCTGGGGATTTATTGGCCTTCAATCCGATCAATTTCCCTAACACAATTTCCTGATTAATAAGGATTTCTTCCAGTTCCTTCTTTTCGCTAGATCCTCGGTCCCTTAGTATTTCAGGAAAGGTATTTGTGTCTTCCTTCGTGGAGACAGATCCAAAGTATTTGTTCAATTAGTCTGCCATTTCTTTGTTCCCCATTATAAATTCACCTGATTCTGACTGCAAATGACCTACATTGGTCTTCACTAACCTTTTTCTCTTCACATATCTATGGAAGCTTTTGCAGTCAATTTTTATGTTCCCTGCAAGCTTCCTCTTATATTCTATTTTCCCCCTCCTAATTAAACCCTTTGTCCTCCTCTGCTGAACTCTAAATTTCTCCCAGTCCTCAGGTTTGCTGCTTTTTCTGGCCAATTTATATGCCTCTTCCTTGGATTTAACACTATCTTTAATTTCCCTTGTTCGCCACTGTTGAGCTACCTTCCCCGTTTTATTTTTATTCCAGACAGGGATGTACAATTGTTGAAGTTCATCCATGTAATCTATAAATGTCTGCCATTGCCTATCCACTGTCAACCCTTTAAGTATCATTTTCCAGTCTATCCTAGCCAATTCACGTCTCATACCATCGAAGTTACCTTTCCTTAAGTTCAGGACCCTAGTCACTCTCCATCTTAATAAAGAATTCTACCATATTATGGTCACTCTTCCCCACGGGACCTCGCACAACAAGATTGCTAATTAGTCCTCTCTCATTACACAACACCCAGTCTAGGATGGCCAGCTCTCTAGTTGATTCCTCGACATACTGGTCTAGAAAGCCATCCCTAATACACTCCAGGGAATCCTCCTCCACCGCATTGCTATCAGCTTGGTTTGAAGCTGGGCAGGTGGAAGGGGTTTCAGTGGGAGAGCTTTTAGGTGCCAGTGACCATAATTCAGTTATATTTAAGGTAGTTATGGAAAAGAACAGGGATAGACCAGGAATAAAAGTTCTAAATTGGGAAAAAGCCAACTTTGCTTAGCTGAGAGGTGATTTAGCCATAGTGGACTGGAAACAGTGACTTGAAGGTAAATCAGTGTCAGAGCAGTGGGAGGCATTCAAGGAGGAGATCCAGAGGGTTCAGGCCAAATATGTGCCCTTAAAGAAAAAGGGTGGGACTAACAAATCTAGAGCCCCTTGGATGTCTAGGGACATACAGCGTAGTACAAAAAAAGAATAAAAGCTTATGACCGATACCGAGGGCTAAATACTGCAGAATCTCTAGAGGAGTATAGAAAGTGCTGGGGTGAAATTAAAAAGGATACTAGGAAAGCAAAGAGAGGGCATCAAAAATTCTTGGCAAGGAAAACCCAAAGAAGTTTTATAAATATATTAAGAGCAAGAGGATAACTGAAGAAAGGGTAGGACCTATTAGAGACCATGAGGGTAATTTGTGTGTGAAGGCAGAAAATGTGGTATGGTTCTTAATGAATACTTTACCTCCGTTTTCACAAAAGAGAGGGGCGATGCAGACACTACTATTGAGGAGGAGGAGTGTTAAATATTAGATGAACTAAACATAGTGAGAGAGGAGGTATTAAGGGGTTTAACAGCTTTGAAAATGGATAAGTCCCCAGGCCCAGATGAAATATATTCCAGGCTGTTAAGTGAAGCAAAAGAGGAAGTAGCAGAGGCTTTGATGATCATTTTCCAATCCTCTCTGGCTACAGGTGTACTGCCAGAGGACTGGGGGACTGCTAATGTACCTTTGTTTAAGAAAGGAGAAAGGGATAGACTGAGTAATTACAGGCCAGTCAGCGTAACCTCGGTGGTGGGAAAATTATTGGAAAAAATCCTGAAGGACAGGATAAATCTTCATTTCGAAAGACATGGATTAATCAAGGACAGTCAGCACGGATTTGTTAAGGGAAGGTCGTGTCTGACTAACTTGATTGAATTTTTCGAGGAGTTAACCAGGAGGGTCGATGAGGGCAGTGCGTATGATGTAGTGTATATGGATTTTAGCAAAGCTTTTGATAAGGCCCCACATGGCAGACTAGTCATGAAAATAAAACCTAAAGGATCCAGGGCAAAGTGGCAAGTTGGATCCAAAATGGGCTCACAGGGAGGAAGCAAAGGTTAATGGTTGATGGGTGTTTTTGGTGCTGGAAGGATGTTTGCATTGCGGTTCCGCAGGGCTCAGGTTCCTTGCTTTTTGTGGTATACATCAATGAACTAAACTTGAATATAGCGGGAATGATTAAGAAGTTTGCAGATTACACTAAAATAGGCTGTGTGGTTGATAATGAGGAAGAAAGCTGCGGACTGCAGGAAGATATCAATGTACTGGTCAGGCAGACAGAACAGTGGCAAATGGAATTCAATCTGGATATGTGTGAGGTAATGCATTTGGGGAGATCAAACAAGGCAAGGGAATACACATTAAATGGTACGACACTGAAAAGTGTAGGGGCACAAAGGGACCTTGGAGTGCAGGTCCACAGATCTCTGAAGGTAGCAGGCCAGGTATATAAGGTGGTTAAGAAGGCATAAGAAATGCTTGCCTTTATTAGCCGAGGCATAGAATATGAGCGGGGGTGGGGGTGGGTAATGCTTGAACTGTATAAAACACTGGTTAGGCTACAGCTGGAGTACTGCATGCAGTTCTGTTCACCGCATTACAGGAAGGACTTGATTGCACTGGCGAGGGTACAGAGGAGATCTACGAGGATGTTGCTGGGAGTGGAGAATCTTAGCTATGAGGACAGATTGGATAGGCTGGGTTTGTTTTCCTTGGAACAGAGGAGGCTGAGGGGAGACCTCACTGAGCTGTATAAAATTATGAGGGGCCTAGATATAGTGGCTAGAAAGGGCCTATTTCCCTTAGCAGAGGGCTCAACAACTCGGGAGCATAAATTTAAAGTAATTGGTAGAAGGTTTAGAGGGGATTTTAGGGGAAATTTCTTCACGCAGAGGGTTGTGGGGGTCTGGAACTCACTGCCTTAAAGGGTGGTAGAGGAAGAAACCCTCACCACATTTAAAAAGTACTTGATGTGCACTTGAAGTGCTGTAACCTGTAGGGTTACGGACCTAGAGGTGGAAAGTGGGATTAGGTTGGATAGCCTCTTGTTGGCCGGCACAGACATGATGGGCTGAAATAGCCTCCTTTTGTGGTGTAAACGTCTATGATTCTATGACTTCTATAATATTGATCAACTAGTAATCTTGGGTCATGATGCAACATTTGGTCCTTTTTCAGAGAAGTCTCCATGGTGGCGAATGAACCCATCTTCATACAAAGGTTGTGTGGCTCGGTGTCAAATTTATAACACTCCTGTGAAGCGCCTTGAGATATTTTACTATGTTAAAGGCATTATATAAATACAAGTTGTTGTTGACTCACTTTGCAAAAAAGATCGCTGTAACTCCTTTAAAACTTGAACAATGTTTTTGAAGTAAATAAAGCTTTTTGAACCATCTGTATCCAATGTGGTGAAATGGAGTTATATTTGCAACATATTGAAACAAATCACCCATTCGTAGCTGAAGTGGTTCATTAGTCTAATTCCTAAATGTATGGAATCAATAACAAACAGTGATGTTTGTTTTGGGAAATGATGCAGAGCCTGATGATTAACTCTTCAGGATTGTGGTAGTGTTTTAAGACAAAAAGTATGGAAAATATTGATGTTATTTGAAAAGGCAAAATTTGTTTCTTGGTAGGCTTGAAGTTGCAGTCTAGTTGTAGTTATGTCTGATAAAGATTATTTGGACTTATCAGCTACTTTGCAAGAAATATATTACGGTAATTTCAATTTGGAAAATCGATACTGTCATACATGCTCCTTATGAGTTCAGTGTCCGTCCATCTCTAGTGTAGCATCACTAACAATTGATTTTTTTTCAAAGACCGTATATTAAATAACATTCAACCATAAGCAGTTTCCTGATACTGGTTTATTAATATGGAATAATCCTTTCTAATGGGCAATTACTGTTTTGTATAAATACTGACCAATACATATCTCCTCTTGTTGCAGAACACTACTCCAGCATTAAAATTATTTCCACTGATTGGTCAGTTGCTGGGCAGACTTTGTTGGAACCCATTTGTTGTAGCACATGGTAAGTTTACAAGAGGGTGATCAACTGTGATCTTCAGACAAAATTAATTTCAACTTCAGACACTGCTTCATAAACTGGAAGCATGCAGTTCAGAAGGAAACTGAATCTTTCATGCCAAAGATTTAGTATTATGATTGAGATAAGTTGTATTAAAAATTGTAATTTTTGTCCCTGGTTTCTCTTGTCACTTCATCGCAGTTTTAAACACCATGTTCAATACGGTAATTATGCCTTGATTAAGGTCAGTGTGTGTGCTTGAAGACAAGATGTTTAGCTTACTACTAGAGTGCCCCTTTGAAGGGGAGTAAGTATTTTGGCATGCTAATATCAGGTTTGACAAGTTGTTCGGAGTTGATGCACCATAAGAGCACTTCCTGTAATTCTACTGGGATGAGCTGTGGGCGAAGGCTGCTTGCTTTTGATCAGAAAAATCAATTAAGTTAAAGATGCTTTGAACCAGGATGTGTGAATTAAATATGGTTAACAACAATAGTGTCAAATTACCCGCCCTAGAGGATGTTGATTTGTAATCCTCATTAACACCCGTCATGGTCATCCTTTTGTTTTTGTGTCTGTGTCTATAAATTGTAAAGATTGTTGGTATTGTTACCTGCAGCTAACAGGCCTACAAAACCCGTCGTTCTTTTGTGGAATTATGAGTATATTAAAAAAATAATCACATTTTGTGTTAGCATTTCATTTTATCATGCTGTGGGGCATGGGGCTGAATTGTGCTCTGTAAACTTGCATTTACGTAAGTTCGATAAAGATTCTGTTTGTGCTAATGAGCAAGACTGCTTATTTTCAAATTCTGTCGGAAGAATTCAGAAGTACTTGTTTGATTTGGTTTGTTTAATTAGCCCCATGTGATTTTTTTCCAGACTTCTAGTTCTCCATTGAACTGTTCAATATGTCATTTATACTGCTTGCTTCTGTAAATTGATGAATAAGCATGTTCTCCTGGCCAACATTGCTCTCCCAACCAGTGCAACCAAGACAGATTAACTGGTCATTTATCTCATTGCTGTTGTGGTACCTTACTATATGCAAAATGTCTGCCATGTTTGCCTACATAATGACAATGACTATACTTCTAATCAGCTCCGCTGGGTAGACCACATAGTTCGCATGCCAGACACGAGACTCCTAAAGCAAGCGCTCTATTCGGAACTCCTTCACGGCAAACGAGCCAAAGGTGGGCAGCGGAAATGTTACAAGGACACCCTCAAAGCCTCCCTGATAAAAGTGCAACATCCCCACTGACACCTGGGAGTCCCTAGCCAAAGACCGCCCTAAGTGGAGGAAGTGCATCCGAGAGGGCGCTGAGCTCCTCGAGTCTCGTCGCCGAGAGCATGCAGAAATTAAGCGCAGGCTGTGGAAAGAGCATGCGGCAAACCAGTCCCACCCACCCCTTCCCTCAACGACTATCTGTCCCACCTGTGACAGAGTCTGTGGTTCTTATATTGGGCTGTTCAGCCACCTAAGAACTCATTTTAAGAAGCAAGTCTTCCTCGATTCTGAGGGACTGCCTATGATGATGACTTCTAAAAGTAATTCATTGGCTGCAAAGTACTTTGGGCACCCTGAGGATGTGAAGAAGGACCATATAAATTCAAGTTCATTCTTACCTATTGTAACAGGTTATAAACTATTATGTGACAGGGGCCACTCTTCTGAAGTGAGGTGAGTTGTAGGGGAATCTTGCATACTATCCAGTTACAAGCATATAATAAGAAGTATATTTTTTTCCCTGTTGCTCACTATGTATGAAAAAGGAGAGGAAAAGACTAATTGCTCCATCTAGTCTACCATATGCAGACAATTTGCATGTACCATCAAACCACCCCTCCAAAAGGAGAAAAACACTTTAGGACAATTTAGGAAAAGATTCTGTGGCCGAATTCTATATTTTCAGATTTTGACCTGTTGCCCCACTGGTCCTCCCCTCTATCAAGCTCAAATAACCTATCCATCTGAACACTTCAACATTTGACAGACCTCAATCATATCATCTCAAAATCAATGCTTCTTTGCTGAAAGCCCCAGTTCCCTGAGCCTCCCCTGATACTTCATAGCCTCGAGCCTTTTGGTGTCCCTTCTCTGGACTTTTCTAGGGCCTTGATCTACCCACTGCATAAAAGGGATCAATACTGGGCACAATATTCTAGATGTAGCTGCACTAAGGCCTTGTGTGAGGCAACAATTGCATTTCTAGTTTTACATTTAACTGTTCTAGCTATACATCCTAATGCCGATATACGTTCCCTACTTTATTTAAACCGTTCCTGATTTTAAACACCTCTGTCAAATCTCCTTGGTCTTCTCTGCTCTAAGGAGAAAAATCACAGCTTTTCCAGTCTTTTTAAAATTCATTCACAAGTTGTGGGCGTCGCTGGCAAGGTCAGCATTTATTGTCCATCCCTAAGTATTGCCCTTGAAAAGGTGGTGGTGAGCCGCCTTCTTGACAACTAGGCCATTTCAGAGGGCAGTTAAGAATCAACGACATTGCTTTGAGTCTGGAGTCACATAGGCCAGACTGGGTAAGGATGGCAGATTTCCTTCCGTAAAAGACATTAGTGAACCAGATACGTTTTTCTGACAATCCGGTAGGTATATGGTCACCATTACTGATACCAGCTTTTTATTCCAGATTGATTCAACTGAATCTAAATTCTGCAGCTGCCGTGGTGATTTTGAACTCATGTTTCTGGATTATTAGTCCAGGCCTCTGAATTACTAGTCCAGTAATATTATCACTGTTACCATTCCCTATAGTCTCTCCGCGTAACTGTAATCCCTCATCCCTGGAACCATTCTAGTCATCCATCATCATAGGCAGTCCCTTGAAATCGAGGAAGACTTGCTTCCACTCTAAAAGTGAGTTCTTAGGTGACTGAACAGTCCATTACGGGAATTACAGTGTCTGTCACAGGTGGGACGGATGGTTGTTGGAGGAAAGGATGGGTGGGGAGTCTGGTTTGCCGCACGCTCCTTCCGCTGCCTGCGCTTGGTTTCTGCATGCTCTCGGCGATGAGACTCGAGGTGCTCAGCGCCCTCCTGGATGCTCTTCCTCCACTTAGGCGGTCTTTGGCCAGGACTCCTAGGTGCCGGTGGGGATGTTGCATTTTATCAAGGAGGTCTTGAGGGTGTCCTTGAAATGTTTCCTCTGTCCACCTGAGGCTCGCTTGTCGTGAAGGAGTTCCGAGTAGAGCGCTTGCTTTGGGAGTCTTGTGTCAGGCATGCAGACAGTGTGGCCCACCCAACGGAGCTGGTCGAGTGTGGTCAGTGCTTCGATGCTGGGGATTTGGCCTGATCTAGAACACTAACGTTGGTGCGTCCGTCCTCCCAGGGGATTTGCAGGATCTTGCGGAGACATCGTTTGTGATATTTCTCCAGTGATTTGAGGTGTCCACTCTATATGGTCCACGTCACTGAGCCATACAGGAGGGCAGGTATCACTACAGCCCTGTAGACCATGAGCTTGGTGCCAGATTTGAGGACCTGATCTTCGAACACTCTCTTCCTCAGCCGGCCGAAGGCTGCGCTGGCGCACTGGAGTTTGTGTTGGACCTCGTCATCGATGTCTGCCCTTGTTAATAATAGGCTCCCGAGCTATGGAAAGTAGTCCACGTTGTCCAGGGCCGCGCCGTGGATCTTGATGACTGGGAGGGCAGTGCTGTTGGCGGGGTCAGGTTGGTGGTCGACCTTTGTCTTATGGGTGTTTAGTGTAAGGCCCATGCTTTCGTACGCCTCGGTGAAGATAGTGACTATGACTTGGAGTTCAATCTCTGAATGTGCGCAGACGCAAGCGTCGTCCGCGTACTGTAGCTTGATGACAGGATGGGACCGTCTTGGATCTGGCCTGGAGACGACGAAGGTTGAACTGGATCCTACTTAGTTCCACTCCAGCGGGGAGTTTGTTGAGCGTGAGGTGAAGCATTGCAGCGAGGAAGATCGAGAAGGGTTTGGCACGATGACGCAGTGGTGGATCCGTTGGTTAGGATCACGGCTTGCATGTCGTCGTGGAACAGGCGGACATGTCTCTTCTGTACCCTGTTCAAAGCCTTCGCATCCTTCCTAAAGTGTAGTGCCCAAAATTGGACACAATACTCCAATACTGAATGTTGGGGAACTCTACTATATACTCACCTCTGCCAATTCAAATAAAAAGAAAAGAAAAACTTGCATTTATATAGCGCCTTTCACGACCTTAGGACATACCAAAGCGCTTTACAGCCACTGAAGTACTTTTGAAGTGTAGTTACTGTTGTAGTATAGGAAACACGGCAGATAGTTTGAGCACAGCAAGCTCCAACTAACAGCAATAAAATAATGACCGGATCATCTATTTTAGGTGTTGGTTGAGGGATAAATATTGGCCAGGACACCAGGAAGAACTCCCCTGCTCTACTTTGAAATAGTGCCATGGGATCTTTTACGTCCACCTTGACTGAATGAAGGCACGTCTCACAGTGTTGCACTCCCTCAGTGCTACACTGAAGTGTCAGCCTAGATTTTGTGCTGAAGTGGGATTTGAATCGCAACCTTCTGATTGAGGCGAGAATGCTGCCACTGAGCCCTAGCTGGCACCTAAATACAGCTAATTAATTATTAAATAAATACAAACAGTTCTGTGTCCAGCTTATAATCTGCCTAACAATCTTACAGAATGCAACCTTATTTAACGATATTCTCTGTGGCACTTTATTGAAGACTTAAGATACAGATTAGCCATGATCTAATTGAATGACAGAACAGACTTGAGGGGCAGACTTGACTACTCTTGTTCCTATGTTCCTAAGCAAGTTAGACTGTGTGTCAACTGTGGCTCACTGGGTAGCACACTCGCCTCTGAGTCAGTAGGTTGTGCGTTCAAAGTCCCTCTCCAGGGACTTGAGCACATAAATCTCGGCTGATACTCCAGTGCAGTGCTGAAGGAGTGCTGCACTGTCGGAGGTGTTGTCTTTCAGATGAGACGTTAAACCGAGGCCCCGTCTGCTCTTTCAGGTGGACGTAAAAGATCCCATGGCACTATTTTGAAGAAGAGCAGGGGAGTTATCCCCGGTGTTCTTACCAATATTTATTCCTCAATCAACATATAACAAAATCGGATTATCTGGTGATTATCACATTGCTGTTTGTGGGAGCTTGCTGTGCGCAAATTGGCTGCTGCATTTTCCACATTATAACAGTGACGACACTCCAAAAGTACTTAATTGGCTGTAAAGCACTTTGAGACATCTGATGGTTGTGAAATGCAAGTCTTTCTTTCAAGTTGCCTATAATTGAAGTCAAACCTACTGGCCGATAATTCCCAGGTTTTGACTTTCTGTCCCTAAATATAGCCACCATATAGGTCTCTTCCCATTCCATGAAAACAACCTAAACCTCAATGAGCTGTTAAATATATGAGCAAGAAGTTTGCATATCACAGCCCCATTTATTTTAGTCATCTAGGATGAATACCATTAGGGCCAGCAGCCTGATCTGCTTTAATAGACCTAATCCTAATCAGGACTCTATCTGCATTAACCTTTATCACCACTGACAATTCCGTATCATCTTGAGTAACAAAATAAGATGCAAAGTGACTATTTTAATATCTCAGCCATTTTTTGAGACTCCATCTAAATCTTTAGCCAAATCTATGCACACACAGTTTTTAATTTTGTATCTCGTCTATCCTTACTTACTTCTCTCACAGACCCTATGTGGCCCTTGGACATTTTGACTTCTAAGATAACAAACATAAAGGTTAACTATCCAAACAGTAGCACAGCCTCGCCTGTGGAAGTTTCTTTTTGAGGTGAGGATGAGTATAAAAAGTTTTGGGAATAAGCATGAATGATAACAAAGGGTTCCTGTTTCTTGTGGATGTATCAAATTGCTAACATTCAAAAATAAAAACTTGTGTGTAATATATCTCTGCCAGTTGTGCCAACAGTCCCATTCTACCTTGATTATTAAGGATTAAGGTCTGGATTTAGTTGCTAAGTGTGAATAGCGGGAATTCTTACCCATACTTTTTATCAAAGGGAAATTGCAGTATAAGCCTTATGGAATGGCTTCACTTACAATTTAGGAACTGGCAGTTTTTTTTTAAAAGCTCTTGAGGAATTAAAAATAAAGTAAGTAATTAAGAAGGATAGATGAGATACACAATGAGAAACACTGGGCATATATTTGGCTGAGGTAAGATTACCACACAGTTTTAGAATTAAAACATCATCCATTTCGCTAAGTGTTTAATATCCCAAAGATGAAGGAAAAATCTACTATGATTGTTGGGTGAATTTCTACATTTTAAACAGACTGTTTAATCAAGAGTATATGTAAAGTTAGTTATTATTTTCTAATTAAATGTCAGTGCCATTTTCCTTATTTGACGCCTGGTGCGCGCAGGATGTTTCTCCACTATTTAGCTTGGCTGTTCTCACCACAAAAACTGAATTGCAATATACATGATGCATTCTTCAAACATGGACTTAGCATAGTGGCAATGGTGAGTGTAAAAGAGAGAACAAACTTGATTTTCAACCTCCTTCCCCAGCCTAAAACTTTCTGGCTATTTGTCTCAGCTGTTATCATGGGCAAACTTGGCAGCCAATTAGCAAATTAGATAAATTACCAATTAATCTGTTTCTTTTTTTGCATTGGTTGAGGGATTAATATTGGCAAGGGCACCAGCCGAACTCCCTGCTTCTTGGAATAGTGACATGGGATTTTTTACGTCCACCAGAACAGGCAGGCGAACCCTCAGCTGAATGTCTTGTCCAAAGCATCTCTGACAATGCAGCATATTATTATCATCATCCTCATCCTCCTCCTCATCATCATCATCCTCATCCTCATCCTCTTCATCTTCATCTTCATCATATTCATCATCATCAATCATCCTCTCAAACGAGGATGACTTGCTTCCACAAGAGTTCACAGATGTTTCAATGAAGGACCCGATGTTCCAGTCCTGAACTCCAATTGAGGGAGTGGAAGGTGCCTGTGCGTGGAATTTTTTTAACGTGTGGTGACCGTTGCACATCAGCCACCACACGGGCTCGACAGAGTTAGGCCTTTATCCAGTGGCAAGGGTTGAACCAGGATGACTGGAGACCTGCTCTGCTGCATGGACCTAGTGCACACACATATCGCAGTGTGGGCTGACCCATGCTGCCCTTGGGCCCTCGGATCTTCTGGGCCCCATACCCTCATTCGCCGCACCTTCGCCCACAATGTTCCAGGGCCCGACGCTCCAGCTCTGTTTATAGCTCTGACCTGCAGTGGTGTTCTCACACAGAAACTATAATAGCACTGGATATGGATGATGTAGTGGAGATGTCAAACATAGAATCGATTTGTTTAGAATTAAGGAATAATAGAAGAGCTATACTATAGGCCACCGAATAGTGGGAAAGAAATGAAGAGCAAATTTGCAGATAAATTACAGAAAAATGCTAGAACTGCAAAGTAGTGATGATGGGGGAGGAATTCCTGAAAGACAACTTTCATGATCAGTGTTTTCTCAGCCCAACTCGGAAGGAAACCGTGCTAGATCTAGTTATGGGAAGTTAAGTGGGGCAAGTGGAGTTTGTTTCAATGGGAGAGCATTTGGGGAACAGTGATTACAATATCATCAGGTTTAGATAGTTGTGGAAAAGGAGTATGAACAATCAAGAGTAAAAATACTTAACTGGAGGAGGGCTAATTTCAGTGAATTGAAAATGGATCTGGTCCAGGTGGACTGGAATCAAAACAGGCAAAACAGTAATTGAACAATGGGAGGCCTTCTAAGAAGAGATGGTTCAGGTACACAGTAGACACATTCCAATAAGGAGCAAAGGAAGGGATGAGGGACTTCAGTTACATGGATAGACTGGAGAAGCTGGGGTTGTTCTCCTTAGAGCAGAGAAGGTTGAGAGGAGATTTGATGGAGATGTTCAAAATCATGATGGATCCAGACAGAGTAGATGATGTTGTGTACCTGTAAAGCATGCACTCCCATGGTCAGCCACCAGGGAGCGCATCCCCTGAAGTCCCAAGGGATCCCAGCATCCCTTGGGAGCACTGTATATAAGCCAGTCCCTAAGGCCTGTTCCTCACTCTGGAGTGTCTTAATAAAGACTGAGGTCACTGTTACTTTAACCTCCCTGTGTGCAGTCTCATCTGTGTTAGGAACACAATAACTGGCGACAAGTATACGAATCCAACGCAAAGATGCAGCAAACTGTGGGCATCCTGGAGAAGTTCTCAGAGGGTGAGGACTGGGAAGCCTATGTCGAACGGCTAGACCAGTACTTTGTAGCCAACGAGCTGGATGGAGAAGGAAGCGCTGCAAAAAGGAGAGCGGTCCTCCTCACGGTCTGCGGGGCACCGACCTACAGCCTCATGAAGAATCTTCTGGCTTCGGTGAAACCCACAGATAAGTCTTATGAGGGGCTGTGTACAGTGGTTCGGGAACATCTTAACCCGAGGGAGAGCATGCTGATGGCGAGGTATCGGTTCTACACGTGCCAGCAATCTGAAGGTCAGGAAGTGGCGAGCTACGTCGCCGAGCTAAGGCGACTTGCAGGACAATGTGAATTTGATGGCTACCTGGAGCAGATGCTCAGAGACTTTTTTGTACTGGGCATTGGCCACGAGACCATCCTACGAAAACTTTTGACTGCAGAGACACCGACCCTCAGTAAGGTCATTGCGATAACACAGGTGTTTATGTCCACCAGTGATAACACCAAACAAATCTCTCCGCACACAAGCGCTAGCAATGTTCATAAATTAACTGGAACTGTGTTTGAGGGCAGAAACCACGAGTCTGCAACTGCCAGCGAGCCTCAGGTGACCCAGATGACTGAGTCCGCAACAAAGGATGAATGCAAGGCAGTTCTCACCTTGTTGGCGTTGTGGAAGCTTCCATCCAGCCTATTCATGCCACTTCAAAGGGTATGCTTGCAAGAGCTGTGGAACAATGGGGCACCTCCAACGAGCTTGCAGACGAGCTGCAAGCTCTGCAAAACCTGCTAACCACCACGTGGCAGAGGAAGATTGGTCCATGGTGAATGAAAGCAATTTTGAGCCTCAGAGAGAGGAGGCAGATGCTGAAGTACACGGGGTGTACACATTTTCGACGAAATGTCCACCTATAATGCTAAATATGAAATTGAATGGCTTACACGTAGCCATGGAACTGGACACTGGCGTTAGCCAATCCATCGTGAGTAAAAAGATGTTTGAGAGACTGTGGTGCAACAAGGCACTCAGACCAGCCCTGAGCCCCATCCACACAAAACTGAGAACGTACACCAAAGAGCTCATCACTGTCCTGGGCAGCGCCATGGTCAAGGTCACCTACGAGGGCACGGTGCACGAACTGCCACTCTGGATTGTCCTGGGCGATGGCCCCACTGCTTGGAAGGAGCTGGTTGGGCAAAATCCGCTGGAACTGTGATGACATCCGAGCGCTATCACATGTCGATGAGGCCTCATGTACCCAGGTTCTTAACAAATTTCCTTTCCTTTTTGAGCCTGGCATTGGAAACTTTTCCGGGGCGAAGGTGCGGATCCACTTGGTCCCAGAGGCACGACCCATTCACCACAAGGCGCGAGCGGTACCTCACATGATGAGGGAGAGAGTGGAACTGGAGCTGGACAGGCTGCAATGCGAGGGCATCATCTCCCCAGTGGAATTCTGCGAGTGGACCAGCCCGATTGTTCCAGTACTCAAAAGTGATGGCACGGTCAGGATTTGCGGCGATTATAAAGTAACTATTAATCGTTTCTCGCTACAGGACCAATACCCGCTATCTAAGGCAGACGACCTATTTGCGACGCTGGCAGGAGGTAAGACGTTCACCAAGCTCGACCTGACTTCGGCCTACATGACGCAGGAGCTGGAGGAGTCTTCGAAGGGCCTCACCTGCATCAACATACACAAGCGACTGTTCATCTACAACAGATGCCCGTTTGGAATTCGGTCGGCTGCAGCGATCTTCCAGAGAAACATGGAAAGCCTACTCAAGTCGGTACCACGCACGGTGGTTTTTCAGGACGACATATTGGTCACTGGTCGGGACACCGCCGAGCACCTACAAAACCTGGAGGAGGTCCTCCAGCGACTGGATCGCGTAGGGCTGCGGCTGAAGAGGTCAAAATGCATCTTCATGGCTACAGAAGTGGAGTTTTTGGGGAGAAAGATTGTGGCGGACGGCATTCGGCCCACAGACGCCAAGACAGAGGCTATCAGGAACGCGCCCAGGCCATAGAACATCACGGAGCTGTGGTCGTTCTTCGCACTTCTCAACAATTTTGGTAACTTCCTTCCGGTGTTAAGCATCCTCTTAGAAGCCCCTACATGTGTTTTGTGTAAAGGTGAGAACTGGGTATGGGGAAAAAAAACAAGTAATTGGTTTTGAGAAAGCCAGAAACATTTTATGCTCCAACAAGCTGCTTCTAGTATAACCCGTGTAAAAGACCTGTGCTAGCATGTGATGCGTTGTCATACGGAGTCGGGTGTGTATTGCAACAAGCTAAAGTTCGGGGTAAAGAAAATGTATCAGTACCTGTTTGGCCTCAAATTTGAGCTGGAAACCGATCATATCCCTGTTCGCTGAAAACAAGGGGATAAATACTAATGCCTCAGCCTGCTTACAAAGGTGGGCACTCGCGCTATCAACGTATAACTATACCATCTGCCACAGGCCAGGCACCAAGAACTGTGCGGATGCTCTCAGTCGGCTACCATTGCCCACCACGGGGGTGGAAATGGCGCAGCCTGCAAACTTGTTGATGGTGGCGCAGCCCGCAGACTTGTTGATAGTCATGGAAGCGTTTGAAAATGATAAATCACCTGTCACGGCCCGCCAGATTAGGACTTGGACCAGCCAAGATCCTCTGCTGTTCCTAGTAAAAAACTGTGTACTGCATGGGAGCTGGGCCAGCATCCCCATTGAAATGCAAGAGCTAATCAAGCCGTTCCAGTGGCGAAAGGACGAGCTGTCCATTCAGGCAGACTGCCTGTTTTGGGGTAACTGCGTCGTGCTACCCAAAAAGGGCAGGGAGACGTTCATCTCGGATCTCCACAGCACATACCCGGATATAGTAATGATGAAAGCGATAGCCAGATCCCACGTGTGGTGGCCCGGTATCGACTCTGACTTAGAGTCCTGTGTAAGGCAATGCAGCGTGTGTGCTCAGTTGAGCAACGCGCCCAGAGAGGCACCACTAAGTTTGTGGTCCTGGCCCTCCAGACCATGGTCGAGGATCCATGTCGGCTATGCGGGCCCGTTTCTCGGTAAAATGTTCCTGGTGGTGGTGGATGCTTTTTCAAAATGGATTGAATGTGTAATAATGTCGGGAAGCACCGCCACCGTCACCATTGAAAGCCTGAGGGCCATGTTTGCCACCCATGGCCTGCCTGACATACTGGTCAGTGACTACGGGCTATGTTTCACCAGTGCCGAATTTAAAGAATTCCTGACCTGCAATGGGATCAAACATGTCACCTCGGGCCTGTTTAAACCAGCCTCCAATGGGCAGGCAGAGCGGGCAGTACAAACAATCAAACAGAGCCTTAAACGAGTCACAGAAGGCTCACTCCAAACCCGCCTGTCCCGAGTACTGCTCAGCTACTGCACGAGACCCCACTCACTCACAGGGGTGCCCCCGGCTGAGCTACTCATGAAAAGGACACTTAAAACCAGGCTCTCGCTGGTTCACCCCAACCTGCATGATCAGGTAGAGAGCAGGCGGCAGCAACAAAATGTAAACAATGGTCGTGCCACTGTGTCACAGAAAATTGATCTGAATGACCCTGTGTATGTGCTAAACTATGGACATGGTCCCAAGTGGACCGCGGGCACGGTGATAGCTAAAGAAGGGAGTAGGATGTTTGTAGTCAAACTAGACAATGGCCAAATCTGCAGAAATCACCTGGACCAAATGAGGTTGCGGTTCACAGACTGCCCTGAACAACCCTCAGCAGACACCACCTTTTTCGAGCCCACAATACACACCCAAAGGATCAATGACACCACCCTTGACCAGGAAATTGAACCCATCACACCCAACAGCCCAGCAAGGCCGGGCTCACCCAGCGGCCCTGCAGGGCCAACAACACACCAGCCCAGCGAGGACACAGCCAACACACCAGAACAGACATTTGTACTGAGGCGGTCCACCAGGGAAAGAAAGGCTCCCGACCGCCTCACCTTGTAAATAGTTTTCACTTTGACTTTGGTGGGGAGTGATGTTTATCTGTAAAGCATGCACTCCCATGTTCTGCCACCAGGGAGCGCATCCCCTGAAGTCCCAAGCAATCCCAGCATCCCTTGGGAGCACTGTATATAAGCTGCCCCCTAAGGCCTGTTCCTCAGTCTGTAGTGTCTTAATAAAGACTGAGGTCACTGTTACTTTAACCTCCCTGTGTGCAGTCTCATCTGTGTTAGGAACACAATAGATATCGTGTGGGAAGGTGTGAGGTTATCCACTTTGGTAGGAAGGATGGAGAAGCAAGTTGTTGTTTAAGTAGGGAGAGATTACAGGATGTTGAGGGATCTGGAGGCCGTTGCGCATGGGGCATGGGGTTGGCGTGTAGGTGTAGCGGGTGGTTAGGGGGGCGCGTGGAAGGTTGTCCTTTGTTGCAAGGGGTTTGCAATGTAGGAGTGGGGAAGTCGTGCTGCAACTGTGCAGGGCGTTGGTGGGACCGCGCCTGGAGTGCTACGTGTTGTTTTGGCCTCCTTGTTTGGGGAGGGATATGCTTGCGCTGGGGGCGGTTTGGGGAGGGTTCACGGGGTTGATTCTTGAGATGGGGGGTTGTCTTATCGGGGAGATTTGAGCGGGATGGGCCTATACTTTTTGGAGTTTAGAAGAACGGGAGGTGATATTCGTGAAGCGTGTGCGATTCTGGGGGGGCTTGGCGGGGTGGTTGCAGAGAGGGTGTTTCCCCTCGTGAGGGTATTTGGAATTGGGGGGCATGGTTTTGGAGTGGGGGGTCGCCCATTTGGAACGGAGGTGGGGAATTTCTTGTTTCGGTGGGTCGTGGATCTTTGGAGTTCTCTGCCCCGGGGAGCTGTGGGGGCTGGGTCATTGAATTTATTTGAAGTGGAGATGGACGGATTTTTGGATGATGGGGAAGTCGGGGGTTGCGGGAAGCGGGCGGGGAGGTGAGGTTGGGGCCAGGATTGGATCAGCCATGGTCTTGTTGGGTGGTGGAGCAGGCTCGAGGGGTCCTGCTCCTATTTCTTATGTTCTTATAAGAATATCTCTTTTTTTTGGTCCCTCTTTGGCCCCACCTTTCCTTTGACTACATTTTTACTATTCCTGTGTTTATAAAAGATTATTGGGTTTATTTTGTATGTCAATCTATTCTCATACTCTTGCCCCTCATTCCCTTTTTTAGATCGCCTCTGTACTTTCTAGATTCACCTTGGTTCTCCACTGTATTATGAATGTTATATTTGTCACAAGCCTACTTTTTCTGTTTCATTTTAACCTCTGTATCTTTACTCAGCCAGGGAACTTTAGCTTTGGATAGAATGATTACAGCTCTCTGCAAAAGTACTTCAGCTAGTCCTACTCATCCACCCTTTCCCTGTAGTCCTGCAAGTTTTTTTCCCTTCAGTTACTTATCCAATTCCCTTTTGAAAGCCACGATTGAATTTGCCTCCAACGCCCTTTCAGGCAGTGCATTCCAGATCTTAACCACTCGCTGCGTAAAAACGTTTTTCCTCATGTCGCCTTTGGTTCTTTTGCCAATCGCCTTAAATCTGTGTCCTCGGGTTCATGACCCTTCCGGCAATTGTAACAATTTCTCTCTATCTATTCTGTCTACTGCACAGGAAGTGCCAACCTAGGTTATGTTCTCAAGTCCTGAAGACAGGGACTTGTACTTATGATTGAAGGAAGACTTCCACTTTGCCGAGATGACATTTGGCCTCGTGTGCATGGGGCAGTTAACATTCTACTTGGAGTCAGTTTTTGCGAACCTCAGATCAGCATTTAGATCAGTTTTATTTGTCAGACCTGTTTGTATTGTTCCACATAAATCTAGTTAAATAACAGTTAGCCACCATTCTGTCATCAGGGCTGCATTGGGCGTTGGGTGGGCCACATTGTCTGCCTGCCCGACACAAGACTCCCAAAGCAAGTGTTCTACTCGGAACTCCTACACAGCAAGCGAGCCCCAAGTCGGCAGAGGAAACGTTTCAAGGACACCCTCAAAACCTCCTTGATAAAGTACAACATCCCCACCGACACCTGGGAATCCCTGGCCAAAGACTGCTCTAAGTGGAGGAAGAGCATCCGGGAAGGCACTGAGGAACTCGAGTCTCGTCGCCGAGAGCATGCAGAAAACAAGCGCAGGCAGGGGAAGGAGCGTGCGGCAAACCAGACTCCCTACCCACCCTTTCATAGAAACAGAAATTAGGTACAGGAGCAGGCTATTCGGCCCCTCGAGCCTGCACCGCATTCAATAAGATCATGGCTGATCATTCAACCTCAGTACCCCTTTCCTGCTTTCTCTCCAGACCCCTTAATCCCTTTGGCTGTAAGGGCCATATCTAACTCCCTTTTGAATATTATCTAACGAACTGGCCTCAACAACTTTCTGCGGTAGAGAATTCCACAGGTAACCACTCTCTTGAGTGAAGAAGTTTCTCTTCATCTCGTTCCTAAATGGCTTACCCTTTATTCTTAGACTGTGACCCCTGGTTCTGTAACTCCCCAGCAATGGAAACATTCTTCCTGCTTCTAACCTGTCCAATCCTGTCAGAATTTTATATGTTTCTATGAGAGCCCCTCTCATTCTTCTAAATGCCAGTGGATACAAGCCCAGTTGATCCAGTCTCACCTCATATGTCAGTCCTGCCATCCTGGGAATCAATCAGGCGAACCTTCGCTGCACTCCCTCAATAGCAAGAACGTCCTTCCTCAGATTAGGAGACCAAAACTGAACACAATATTCTAGGTGTGGCCTCACCAAGGCTCTGTACAACTGCAGTAAGACCTCCCTGCTCCTATATCAAATCCTTTAGCTATGAAGGCCAACATGCCATTTGCCTTTCTCACCGCCTGCTGCACCTGCATGCCAAACTTCAATGACTGATGTACCATGACACCCAGGTCCCGTTGCACCTCCCCTTTTCCTAATCTGTCACCATTCAGATAATAATCTGTCTTCCTGTTTTTGCCACCAGTGGATAACCTCACATTTATCCACATTATACTGCTTCAGCCATGCATTGGCCCACTCACCTAACCTGTCCAAGTCACCCTGCAACCTCTTAGCATCCTCCTCACAGCTCACATCGCCACCCAGCTTCGTGTCATCTGCAAACTTGAAGATATTACATTCGATTCCTTCATCTAAATCATTGATGTATATTGTAAATAGCTGGGGTCCCAGCACAGAACTCTGCGGCATCCCACTGGTCACTGCCTGCCATTCTGAAAAGGACCCGTTTATTCCGACTCTTTGCTTCCTGTCTGCCAATCAGTTCTCTATCCATGTCAATACATTACCCCCAATACCATGTGTTTTAATTTTGCACACTAATCTCTTGTGTGGGTCCTTGTCAAAAGCCTTTTGAAAGTCCAAATACACCACATCCACTGGTTCTCCCTTGTCCACTCTACTAGTTAACGTCCTCAAAAAATTCAAGATTTGTCAAGCATGATTTCCCTTTCCTAAATCCATGCTGACTTGGACTGATCCTGTCACTGCTTTCCAAATGCGCTGCTATTTCATCTTTAATAATTGATTCCAACATTTTCCCCGCCATCGATGTCAGGCTAACTGGTCTATAATTCACTGTTTTCTCTCCCTCCTTTTTTAAAAAGTGGTGTTACATTAGCTACCCTCCAGTCCATAGGCACTGATCCAGAGTCAATAGAATGTTGGAAAATGATCACCAATGCATCCACTATTTCTAGGGCCACTTCCTTAAGCACTCTGGGATGCAGCCTATCAGGCCCTGAGGATTTATCGGCTTTCAATGCCATCAATTTCCCTAACACAATTTACTGACTAACAAGGATTTCCTTCAGTTCCTCCTTTTTACTAGACCCTCGAACCCCTAGTATTTCCAGAAGGTTATTTGTGTCTTCCTTAGTGAAGACAGAACCAAAGTATTTGTTTAATTGGTCTGCCATTTCTTTGTTCCCCATTATAAATTCACCTGATTCTGACTGCAAGGGACCTACGTTGGTCTTCACTAATCTTTTTCTCTTCACATATCTATAGAAGCTTTTGTAGTCAGTTTTTATGTTCCCTGCAAGCTTCCTCTCATACTCTATTTCTCCCCTCCTAATTAGACCCTTTGTCCTCCTCTGCTGAATTCTAAATTTCTCCCAGTCCTCAGGTTTGCTGCTTTTTCTGGCCAATTTATATGCCTCTTCCTTGGATTTAACACTATCCCTAATTTCCCTTGTTAGCCATGGTTGAGCTACCTGTGACAAAGACTGTAATTCCCGTATTGGACTGTACAGTCACCTGAGAACTCACTTTTAGAGTGGAAGCAAGTCTTCTTCGATTTCGAGGGACTGCCTATGATGATGATGGGCTAAAGTCCCATTTAACTTTTAGATCACTTCATCATTATCAGAATCAAGGGACCTATCACTGCCCACTCCGTGTTCTCATCGTGTAACCTGAATTGGAGTAGTTTATACCTGTAACTTGTTACTGGCAAAAGAGAAAAGTTTTTAAAACTTGGAGGCTCGGGTTGTCATTTTGATATGAATGAACAAAACAAGTGGCTGTTTAAGAATGTAAGCATCATTTGGATTTTAAACCTATAACTGACGTGGATGTGCATTTTTATTGCTGATTCATACTTATGTTGATAATGTAAGTAATTTTTAGGTAACTACAGTGAAGATTTTAGTCTAGTCAGTATTTAGTTGTTCTCAAAGGTGAAATGTAAATAATAAGCCTACAATGGAGTAATTTTCTCGACAAATATGTAATTGTTTCAGACAACCAGAATGTCTGTTTCTGCACATCATTGCTGCTTATGATTTATGTTAAATATTCTAAACCAATTCATATTGTTATAGTTAAATGTAAGACAGTTTCTAGTGCAGATATTTTGTGATAAGTACAGTCTACTTTGTATTTAAACTGAGATCCTTATTACTATTAATATAGATGAGAGCCAGCAAAACCTGTTGCAGTGCTTGTGGTGTCTGTACAGTGCTGAACCTGAGAATGCTGTGGAACTGAAGGCCAATGATTGGATTTGGGTAAGATTATTTGTCTCTTGCAACTAGTGCAGGATTGTGCAGAAAAAATATGTTTAAATATTCACCAGTAACTTCTGCAGGTTTTTTCCGATCTCGGGCGATAATTTCAGTGGGAGTTCAGTGGAGATCCCAGACTAACTGTAGGAGATCGGGGGACCCCCATGGAAATTCTACCCCAAAATTTGTTTTAAAATGCTCCGCAAACATTTAGTTACTGTACACACTTACATTTCACACCACCCACTCTGCAAAAGTAAGCTGTTTCTCATTGAGCTTTACAAATCATAGTGGCGATTGTATACGTTATAGAATTATCAGTAATTTGTAATAGTTACTGTAATTAACAAAAATAAACTATATATACTATAAACTGATGTAAGGGGATAAAATACGATCACTAAAGTGGGAGTAGACAGAAGGACAGATGGTCACTAAAGTGGGTACTGAAGGTAGTAAATTGATCGGACACATGGTCCAGATTGTAGGGCTTATCAGTATTAGGATGTTCTGAGGAATCGGGAGTTCCTCTGTCTTATGGTAGGGATTGTAATATATTGTAAATTGACAAATTATATGTAAAACTCGACAGATTGTATGTAAAACTCGCTTATGTATGTAAAGCACGCTTAGAACACTCGCTTACAATGGGTTTTAAGAAGGGGAAGCAGCAAAGCTTGCTACGCAGCAAAGCTAGATGGTTAATGAACCATCCATTGTGTTAACCTTAATACAGACTGATGGAAACTTACATTCAGTACAGAATAACATCCACCAAGGACAGTGGAGAGTGAACAGTCTAGAAACATAGATTGTAGCAACATCTGAAGGGATGTTTGGGAACAAGATAGCAAACCCTGGGAAACAAGATTATTGAAAATGTCATGAGGAACTGAGGCAAAGTTGACACAACTGAACAAACACATTTCATAAGACTGACAGGTGATGGAAGATGGATAGGTTGGGGGAACCACTCAGAGCAAGTCTGATAAGGGTCAACAAATCAATGTAACTTCGCTGATAGCAGTAGGCTAATCGTTGGTTTTGTAGGAGGGTCGCACACCTCGGAAACTGTATAACTGTAGATGTAAAACCTTTGTTCTTAGAAGGGTCATCCGTGAACACTTCCCTTGCATGCTTGAATAAAAACCGGTTGAACCGAGGTTTCGTCTGAGTGATTCCATGGTCGCTATACGGGCGGGTGTCAATTCCTTATATCAGGGAGTCCACCATGAAGAGAAGTCTTCTTTTTACCACAACACTGATGTGAAAATGGTTGAATGCAAGTTTTTCAAATTCAGTTTTGAAATGTCCCACTGACTTTTTTAAGTGCATGTAATATTGCAAAACAACTTACATATTCATTTTAATATGCTTATAAATCAGCTAGTGTATTGACCTCTGCTTGTTTTGGATGAAGCAAAACATTCCAAGCTCTATTATTTTAATGCATTTTGTTGAGTTTTTGGGTCTGTGCCAATTAACCCTTTCCCTCACTCCTAAATTCCGAAAGATTCGACTTGACCCGTATTGGTGACAGTGATTGTATTTTATTCAGTGAAAGTGAGACGATACATTATAGCATCTGAGTAGTAGTTGAACAAGGCGCAGTAATGGTTTATATTACCCATTGGCCCCTGTGTAGAAGACGCGATCTCCATGGGTCAACCCCCGTCAGACTTGGCCTCTAGGCTTGCTCTTCCACCCAGTGTGATGCGTGTGGGTCACCCTCCAACCCGAAACACTCCTCTGCTCGCCTGGTGGATGTTCCCAAGCTTCTTGCCAAATTCCTCAACAACCTATGTGTTTGAGCGACCCCTTATACTACTTCTTCCCAGCAAAGCCTATGGGGACCAGTTAACCCAATCATTGACTTACACCTGAATTCCCCCCCCCACCAACCTGTCCAATTACAAAGATGCCACGTACCCGAATGATTCCACATGCCCCTGTCAGGTCCTCATCTCATAACACCCTGACATCATCTGTTTTTGACCATAAAGACCCATATCTGGGATAGTTATAGCAACACAACCAGAAAATGTCTCCAAGTGTAGAGAAACATAGAAACATAGGTGCAGGAATAGGCCATTTGGCCCTTCGAGCCTGCACCACCATTCAATAAGATCATGACTGATCATTCACCTCAGTACCCCTTTCCTGCTTTCTCTCCATACCCCTTGATCCCTTTAGCCGTAAGGGCCATATCTAACTCCCTCTTGAATATATCTAACAGACTAGCATCAATAACTCTCTGCGGTAGAGAATTCCACAGGTTAACAACTCTAAGTGAAAAAATGTCTCCTCATCTCGGTCCTAAATGGCTTATCCCTTATCCTTACACTGTGACCCCTGGTTCTGGACTTCCCCAACATCGGAAACATTCTTCCTGCATTTAACCTGTCCAGTCCCGTCAGAATTTTATATGTTTCTATGAGATCCCCTCTCATTCTTCTAAACTCCAGTGAATACAGGCCCAGTTGATCCAGTCTTTCCTCATATGTCAGTCCTGCCATCCCGGGAATCAGTCTGGTGAACCTTCGCTGCACTCCCTCAATAGCAAGAACGTCCTTCCTCAGATTAGGAGACCAAAACTGAACACAATATTCCAGGTGAGGCCTCACGAAGGCCCTGTACAACTGCAGTAAGACCTCCCTGCTCCTATACTCAAATCCCCTAGCTATGAAGGCTATCATGCCATTTGCCTTTTTCACCGCCTGCTGCACCTGCATGCCACCCTTCAATGACTGATGTACCATGACACCCAGGTCTCGTTGCACCTCCCCTCTTCCTAATCTGCCGCCATTCAGATAATATTCTGCCTTTTGACACCAAAGTGGATAACCTCACATTTATCCATATTATACTGCATCTGCCATGCATTTGCCCACTCACCTAACCTGTCCAAGTCACCCTGCAGACTCTTAGCGTCCTCCTCACAGCTCACACCGCCACCCAGTTTCGTGTCATCTGCAAACTTGGAGATATTACACTCAATTCCTTCATCTAAATCGTTAATGTATATTGTAAAGAGCTGGGGTCCCAGCACCGAGCCTTGCGGCACTCCACTAGTCACTGCCTGCCATTCTGAAAAGAACCCGTTTATCCTGACTCTCTGCTTCCTGTCTGCCAACCAGTTCTCTATCCACGTCAGTTCATTACCCCCAATACCATGTGCTTTGATTTTGCACACCAATCTTTTGTCCGGGACCTTGTCAAAAGCCTTTTGAAAGTCCAACTACACCACATCCACTGGTTCTCCCTTGTCCACTCTGCTAGTTACATCCTCAAAAAATTCCAGAAGATTCGTCAAGCATGATTTCCCTTTCATAAATCCATTCTGAATTGGACCGATCCTGTCACTGCTTTCCAAATGCGCTGCTATTTCGTCCTTAATGATTGATTCCAACATTTTCCCCACTACTGATGTCAGGTTAACCGGCCTATAAATATCCGTTTTCTCTCTCCCTCCTGTTTTAAAAAGTGGTGTTACATTAGCTACCCTCCAGTCCATAGGAACTGATCCAGAGTCGATAGACTGTTGGAAAATGATCACCAATGCATCCACTATTTCTATGGCCACTTCCTTAAGTACTCTGGGATGCAGACTATCAGGCCCTGGCTGATGTGGCGTCCTTGCTGCTGGCTGTTGTTTTTAATTCACTGAAGATATCATAACATTCCACACAATGGCGGCCACAATGATCATGCTTCCCAGGCTAGCTGTCTGCTGTTTGTGTGCCAAGAAGGCTGCTGAATGTATCTTTAATTTGGCCAAGCAAGGCTCAGTGCTTTGATTTCTTCCATTTTAAATCTAATCGCTTCTACCCAGGGCATATTACACTAGTTTTAAAAGTATGATTATTCAAGCATCATTGTGCATTGCGTATCAGTTACACGATAAAAAGAATACAAACATAAGACTATACCAAATAATATTTATTTCAATTAGTCCAGCTAGTTAGGAGGGAGACTAACTAAATGAAGATCCCACCCCTTCCTTACAATTTATGTTAATTTTCATCTTTATTGGAAGCATTTATTTCATATAAAAAACAAGCAAATCTTTCACTTACTTCAGTAAAAAAAATGGATATGGTTTTGATTTTTAAAAATCTGATATGGTTTAAAAATAATTAAAACATTTATAGCATTGTGTTTTAACTGAACTTACTGGGGCGGATTTTGCAGTCAGCAGTGAACGAATGGTGCCAGCCGTTTATTACACTTACACTTGCTGACACACATTCTATGGGGTTTTGCACTGGAACTTGTGATTAGAAAGCCATTTTGGTGCAGCACCCTCTATAGGGGATCTGGAACCTATATGAACAGGGAAAGCAACTGTGTATCTCCTTAACTAATCAGATTGAAGAATCCTTACTGACGCATGCAGAGTCTAAGAATATTTAATTCAATGCCAAATCATGTACAGAAAGCGAAGTAAAGAGAGGGAAAGAAAATGGTTTGAAGAGAGTGAGATAAAAGGGACAACAATAATTAAAATCTGAAGGAATATGATTCCACACTTTTAAAAGTAAATTTTCAATGCCAGAGAAGTTGTTTGGCAGTAATTAAGACTTTCCACACGTTAAAAATGTACTTACATGAGAATGGACAAGCCCTAACCTTTTTTGGCGTATTTAGTGTGTAAGTACCACAACTTCACACTGTTCCATGTGTTCCAGTGTTGAATCTCTTGGCTAGATATGGTCTAGCAAAGCTTCTGGAGGAGCAAGATAACTCGGCCAACAACTTCTTGATTTCTGTGTTTAACTCCGATGTATGGTTGCTGGAAGTTGCTATCCGATTTACACTTTAATAACGGTGATCATCATCATAGGCAGTCCCTCAAAATCGAGGAAGACTTGCTTCCACTCTAAAAGTGAGTTCTTAGGTGACTGAACAGTCCAATACGAAAATTACAGTCTCTGTCTCAGATGGGACAGACAGACAGTCGTGAAGGAAAGGGTGGGTGGGAAGACTAGTTTGCCGCACGCCCCTTCCGCTGCTTGCGCTTACTTTCTGCATGCTTTCGGCGACGAGACGTGAGGTGCTCAGCGCCCTCCCGGATGCTCTTCCTTCATTTAGGGTGGTCTTTGGCCAGGGACTCCCAGGTGTCGGTGGGATAGCCTCACCATTATTTTTATCGCAAAAGTTAGTGTTCAGTTAATGTACAGAGAATGTGTTTAAAAATCCATTTGTCCTCCGTTGGCATAAAACTTATAATTTGGTAGCTATTATCTTGGTGTTAAAGTGAAGATACATTCTTACAGCATATATAGTTGGGTCAGATAGATTGTGCAGTAATTTTAATTAAAATGCAGCATCTGATACTTATAGAATGAAATTTTGTTTCTGTAGCCCACAGCCCAACTTCAAATAAAAATGAGGAAGGAGACTTTTTTTTAAGAAGTGGAGAAACATCAAACATTCTGATATTAATAAAGGCAACTGTTCATCTTCCTTGTCACTTGCTGACCTTAGAGCATTTATGGCATCGTTAACCTGCATTTTATGAACTGAACCTACCCCCAATGTTATTTAATAATCAGAGAATGGCCTGTTAACTTCCTAGTTATAAATCAAAAGTTGAAAATCTATATGGAATCATTTGTTTTGAAGTATTGGATAGCCTCTTGTGTGGTCTTTATTGCAGGCATAGTGTTGTAATGTGCTGAGTTAACTGAATTAACTCAGTTCTGAATTTTTCACAGACGGTGTTCAGATTATGTATTTTGTTTAGAGTTGGTTGATATTTTTGACCCTTTTAATTATTCCTCTTTCTGTTGGTTTTGAATTGTAGTACACCCTGTGTTTCTTTGTTGATTGCCATTCCAAAAATGTAAAAGAGTAGCTGGTGTTTTTATTAGTGTTGGCACTTAAAGATAGTTTTTAAAATGATCTTCCACCGACTCGAATTTATTGCACCCTAAAACCTTTTAAGTTTGTGAAATTAAATACAGTGGTTTTGAAAAAAGAACTTACGGAACTTGTGAAATAGACAAAAATAAAATCCAATTAAGTTTGGTACACCTTGGTATTTACTGCTTGTTATTATCGATTTAAATAATACTGGCCTTTTTAGTACAACAATTTATTTATTCACTGTATACTTGTCATTAACTACAAGAAACCAATCTTTGATATGTTATTACATCAATCAAATCTTAAGCGGAAAAATGCCAGCCGTGGTTTTAGCTTTCAGTTTCCAACCAGAGAACATTTCCCCTCCCCTCACCAGTTCTGTTTATGCCGCAATCCAAATACTTAAAAAATAAACCTTGGGCAAAGAGAAATATTCTTGCTTGTCACTTTGATCGTGACTATTGCAATGCATAACATGATTTTTGAAGCATATGTGACAGCAAGTAATATTCTTAGTTGTTAGGCGAGTATTATCCTGAAGTATATGCAGTAGCCACAACACACAGACCAGACTTTGAAGAGATAGTTAATAGAGTAATTACACAGTGGATTGGAGACTACTACCGGTAAATATTAGTGCCCAGATTCTCTCTAATCACCAGCTTCCCATTAGTGGGTGGTCAAGTGTCTATATACATTTCAAAGTAATCTGACTAATCTGTTTCCCATATAGCAGTAGATATAATGCAGAGCGGATGTGAATGGTATCATAGAAACATAGAAACATAGAAAATAGGTGCAGGAGCAGGCCATTCAGCCCTTCTAGCCTGCACCGCCATTCAATGAGTTCATGGCTGAACATGAAACTTCAGTACCCCCTTCCTGCTTTCTCGCCATAACCCTTGATCCCCCGAGTAGTAAGGACTTCATCTAACTCCCTTTTGAATATATTTAGTGAATTGGCCTCAACTACTTTCTGTGGTAGAGAATTCCACAGGTTCACCACTCTCTGGGTGAAGAAGTTTCTCCTCATCTCGGTCCTAAATGGCTTACCCCTTATCCTCAGACTGTGACCCCTGGTTCTGGACTTCCCCAACATTGGGAACATTCTTTCTGCATCTAACCTGTCTAAACCCGTCAGAATTTTAAACGTTTCTATGAGGTCCCCTCTCATTCTTCTGAACTCCAGTGAATACAAGCCCAATTGATCCAATCTTTCTTGATAGGTCAGTCCCGCCATCCCGGGAATCAGTCTGGTGAACCTTCGCTGCACTCCCTCAATAGCAAGAATGTCCTTCCTCAAGTTAGGAGACCAAAACTGTACACAATACTCCAGGTGTGGCCTCACCAAGGCCCTGTACAACTGTAGCAACACCTCCCTGCCCCTGTATTCAAATCCCCTCGCTATGAAGGCCAACATGCCATTTGCTTTCTTAACCGCCTGCTGTACCTGCATGCCAACCTTCAATGACTGATGTACCATGACACCCAGGTCTCGTTGCACCTTCCCTTTTCCTAATCTGTCACCATTCAGATAATAGTCTGTCTCTCTGTTTTTACCACCAAAGTGGATAACCTCACATTTATCCACATTATACTTCATCTGCCATGCATTTGCCCACTCACCTAACCTATCCAAGTCACTCTGCAGCCTAATAGCATCCTCCTCGCAGCTCACACTGCCACCCAACTTAGTATCATCCGCAAATTTGGAGATACTGCATTTAATCCCCTCGTCTAAATCATTAATGTACAATGTAAACAGCTGGGGCCCCAGCACAGAACCTTGCGGCACTCCACTAGTCACTGCCTGCCATTCTGAAAAGTACCCGTTTACTCCTACTCTTTGCTTCCTGTCTGACAACCAGTTCTCAATCCACGTCAGCACACTACCCCCAATCCCATGTGCTTTAACTTTGCACATTAATCTCTTGTGTGGGACCTTGTCGAAAGCCTTCTGAAAGTCCAAATATACCACATCAACTGGTTCTCCTTTGTCCACTTTACTGGAAACATCCTCAAAAAATTCCAGAAGATTTGTCAAGCATGATTTCCCTTTCACAAATCCATGCTGACTTGGACCTATCATGTCACCATTTTCCAGATGCACTGCTATGACATCCTTAATAATTGATTCCATCATTTTACCCACTACTGAGGTCAGGCTGACCGGTCTATAATTCCCTGTTTTCTCTCTCCCTCCTTTTTTAAAAAGTGGGGTTACATTGGCTACCCTCCACTCCATAGGAACTGATCCAGAGTCAATGGAATGTTGGAAAATGACTGTCAATGCATCCGCTATTTCCAAGGCCACCTCCTTAAGTACTCTAGGATGCAGGCCATCAGGCCCTGGGGATTTATCTGCCTTCAATCCCATCAATTTCCCCAACACAATTTCCCGACTAATAAAGATTTCCCTCAGTTCCTCTTCCTTACTAGACCCTCTGACCCCTTTTATATCCGGAAGGTTGTTTGTATCCTCCTTAGTGAATACCGAACCAAAGTACTTGTTCAATTGATCCGCCATTTCTTTGTTCCCCGTTATGACTTCCCCTGATTCTGACTGCAGGGGACCTACGTTTGTCTTCACCAACCTTTTTCTCTTTACATACCTATAGAAACTTTTGCAATCCGCCTTAATGTTCCCTGCAAGCTTCTTCTCGTACTCCATTTTCCCTGTCCTAATCAAACCCTTTGTCCTCCTCTGCTGAGTTCTAAATTTCTCCCAGTCCCCAGGTTCGCTGCTATTTCTGGCCAATTTGTATGCCACTTCCTTGGCTTTAATACTATCCCTGATTTCCCTAGATAGCCACGGTTGAGCCACCTTCCCCTTTTTATTTTTACGCCAGACAGGAATGTACAATTGTTGTACTTCATCCATGCGGTCTCTAAATGTCTGCCATTGCCCATCCACAGTCAACCCCCTAAGTATCATTCGCCAATCTATCCTAGCCAATTCTCGCCTCATACCTTCAAAGTTACCCTTCTTTAAGTTCTGGACCATGGTCTCTGAATTTACTGTTTCATTCTCCATCCTAATGCAGAATTCCACCATATTATGGTCACTCTTCCCCAAGGGGCCTCGCACAATGAGATTGCTAATTAATCCTCTCTCATTACACAACACCCAGTCTAAGATGGCCTCCCCCCTAGTTGGTTCCTCAACATATTGGTCATTTGATACTTTATTAGTTTTTTTTACTTTAAGGTTGAATGCATACAATAGTTTGAGGTTATAAATGAACTGACATAGATTGTGAAACCTCATGTATACTTTATTTATATTTTTTACCAATTATTTGCTTTTATTCAAATGGGTTTGCAAATTATGCTCATCTCAGGTCACCTGTTTTGGATCCTGTGATGACTAAACTCCAAAACAATTTGTTATTGACAGAAAAATTTGAGGGAATACCTATGTGACAAGGTTTTAAAATGTTGTTTAAAACTATGGTGCTTTATATAATCATATCAAAAGATTAGTGTGTTACTTGTGTGGAACATGAATTTGTTCTGTAGTGTTTGCATCAATACAGACTGGTAAACTTCACACAATTCATAATCTGCACATGTTCCCCCTTGTACGAAATTTAGGATTTTAAACCATATCTGAAAACTAATATTTACACTCAAGCCCATTGTGTAGTGACTGCATTAGTTATCACACTAGAGTTTGATCTCTATTCTGTGGGTATTACACTAATTTAGTTTTATTTTTGTGTCGTTATTGACATCAAGCTACATGTGCAGACTGGGATAGTTGAGATTAAAACAACATTTCTCTCTGACCACACTTCAAAAAGTTTTCTGTGGAATTATAGAAAAATTATTATCTGTCATATCTCTCCAGATAACGAAAAGTTGTGTGTCTGGCATGGGAAAGCGATCATGAAGTTGTCAGGTATGCTGATTGGCTTAAATGCTTCATTCACGAAAAGTCAATCAATTAAAAGCCACTATGTAAAATAAATCGCAACTTATCAAAGTTGTTAACTCCATTCACTAATCCATTCACTAAAAAACAATTAATGAACTACTAGGAGCCACCATAAAATAAATCAAAGTCATTTTAGTGACCATGTTGGTTTAAAACATTTTCTCTGAAAACAAAGAAATACAGCAAATCATTAAACAGAATTTCACATTGATTTACCCATTCCATCTTCTGATGGCTCCAATAGCTTTCCCCATGGCTTGGTGGGCACTTTCAGCTTCAAATACCTCTGTTTGCAGATACCAGACCCAGCCCCCTTTATGTATTTTTATGTAAAATAAAAATACCTAGGTATTGTGCCAAACAATGCCAATGACACGACATATGACACCTGGCACAACATATGCACATATCTTTTGGGGGGAAAAAGGTTTATCTCTGCCGACTCTGATTCTGATGTAATCCTTATCTCCCTGTCTCCAATGTGAACCATGCAAACCAAAGGACTGTCAGTCTGATAAGCCCCAGGGATGGACTTAGCTTTCATCCTTGGGCTGGCGTGCACCTGATCAGCACCACTTTTGGTCGTCACTTGTAGATAGAGCTCATGAAATATAGAGGGGGATAGGGTAGGGATAGAGAAAAAGATGGAGAATTGAGTAGAGATAAATATATGGAAAGAGTCAAGACCATATTCGGAGGCCAAAGAGGCGACTACCTATTAACAATGCCACAGGAGATATGGTGGTTATTATTTTTCCCAAAATAGTGCTTCCACCATTTTTAGTTTATTAGAATGCTTAACATTAAAGTCCACTACTTAATGCAATGAGAAACCTAGTGACCAATGTTCTCTTGAATTTTTGGTTTCGTGTGTGGTCCCTTCAGCGCATGCGCGATATCTCTTCCAGCGGCCTGCGTGGGACCTCCCGATCGCGACCGTGTACCCGCAAAGTTTAGGGGGAATGTTGCTAGTGGCTATTTTACAATGGGCTCCAGCTGAGAAAGGAGAATCAAAATATACAGAAAATATATTTCATAATGTTTAACATAAATGTCCCTTTCCAAGTTTAATCTAAATTTCTGTAAAACTCTTTAAGGGCCGGATTTTTGGCTTTCAGGGTTTTTCAGCGAAAACGGTAGCGATACGCGAAACTTACCGTTTTTGCTGCGCTACCATTTTTAGGCTGAACTTTCGGCCTTTACGCATCGGTAAGGGAGGCGTTGCACAACGGCGCAAAACGCGAGTTTCGGCAACTTTAGTCAGGGGCCAGGAATGCTGCGAGAGATCTTGGGAGGAGGAAAAAAAAATTCCAAACAACATTCCAAAAACATTCAAGACCCTTATCTATCTAATCGCTGCAAAAAAAATTAAAAAATTAAAACTTTAACTTGCCTTTTTTGTAGGTTTTTGTACTTAACGCTGCTGGCAGGGCTGCACCAACAGGTATGACCTGTCGCTATTCTGGGCGTGGCGTACAGGTCGGGAGAGTGCTGAAACTCAGACGCAAACGCAATCCGAGTCATTGTAGGTCGACGCACCTCTCCCCGGCGGTACTTGGAAGCAGGTACTCGAGGTTCCCGCCCAGGTTTTGCGACCGGGTTTTTGCCGCGGAGGATCAAATCGTGGCAAAAACCCAGTCGCAAACCTCTCGAAAATCCGGCCCAAAGTTCGCACTGGTAGTACAGTAGTTGAAGACCTGTTCACCACACTGAAGCTCTAACTTTGTAAACTTTCTGTTCCAAATGATTACAGTTTAACTGCTTTTCCTCTAAGCTTAGCTGTTGCTTGCTATTCTTTTGCTACTGTTAGTTTAAATCTGTCATCAAATGTAACTGAGTTTCTGAAATGCTAATTTTTTGCATCTGGTGGAGTCATAGCAATAAAGACACTTTTGGAAAAACATGGGTTATTAAAAAATAAGCAGCTTATAAAATTGGAAGCCAGTATAATATTGTTTGTGAACATTTCCAGCAAAGTGTAGTATACAAATCAAAGAAATAAAATAAACCTGACATGCTGCATATGTGGGACAAAGAAAAAGTGGTACAGACTTTCAGGAGATAACCTTGTTATAAATGAGCTCTGGACATTCATGCTTTAAGACACAGAAGGATGGCAGGATATGGCAGCACATAAAAACAAGTTATTACTTGACGACAAGACATTTGTGGTACAGGGTTATAAATTATAAACTTATGTGGTTTTTCCATCATGTGTGTTGAAGGTTTAATGAACAAGCGAAAGATAATTAAATAAGGGTTGTAGTACAGTTCTTCCATGACATTGTCTGGACACTGTTAAAGTGAATAAATTTAGTTATAAGCAGCTCATAATGATGATTTGGGTAGATAGCCAAAGATTTTATGTGTCTAGGTTTGTTGGTTTCTACACTACCTCGTGCTCCTTTTTTGCGTCAAAATATTTAAAGAATTTTATCATTGCCCATATGAATGCAACCTTTAAAGGGTCTGTAATTTCTTCCGTTGTATCCTTTTAAAATTCTTTTTAACTTTTTGAAACCCACCCTATTCTCTATTGTGAGCACTTTGTTCTCTGAGCCCTGTTGGTGCTTTGCTGGTAATAGAGCGGCAATTTACTTCGAGTAGCTGTTCATTGAACTGTTGACGCCCTGCTCTTCAGCTCACTGCTCCCAATTCATTTGCCACTCTCTGCATCTGCATGATTTCCTCACATTTGCATTGAGGACTCTGATTTTCCCTCATGACCAAGCACAACTTTTGTGAGGAGAGGAGAAGAAACATAAGCTGGAGATGACATAGTCTCCTGAAAAAACAGTAAACAAAGTAAAAATAGAGTGAGGTGGGGGTAGGGGGAGGGTGGGGAGGGACTGCAGAAAGAGGGAGAGGGTGACATTATTCTCAGCCAAAAGTTACATCACTTTCAATATGGAAGACATGAGTAACATCAGGCTTGGCACCGTAAACAGTAGCCCAAAACCATACCTCCACAACCACTGTCAGTTCATCTTCCAAATGACTGGCTCTGTCCCACCTCTTGCTCAAGTTCCACTCCGGGGACTTGAGCAAATAAAACTAGGCTGACACCAGTGCAGTGCTGAAGGGAGCACTGTCGGAGGTGCCGTCTTTCAGATGAGACGTTAAACTGAGGCCCCGTCTGCGCGCTCAAGTGGACTTAAAAGATCCTATGGCACTATTTCAAAGAAGAACTATCCCCAGTGTCCTGGCCAATATATTTATCCCTCATTCAACCTAACAAAAACGGATTATCTGGTCATTATCACATTGCTGTTTGTGGGAGCTTACTTATGCGCAAATTGGCTGCCATATTCCCTTCATTGCAACAGTGACTACACTCCAAAAGTACTTCATTGGCTGTAAAACGCTTTGAGATGTCTGGTGGTCGTGAAAGACGCGATATAAATTCAAGTCTTTCTTTGAAACATAGAGCTTTGCACCAATCCCTATCACCTTCATCGCTCCCCTCGCGCCCCCCCCCCCACACAAACTTCTTTCTGTTCCTGTCGCAGATTCCCTGGGACTGCTGAACTAAAGACCCACATGAAGCACTGCGGGGTGTCAAAGATTGCTTCAGGTCCCAAATACAGACAAACAACACCTGACTGCCATTGCAATGAGAGCTCAATGAAAACTTTCCAGTAACGATCCAGAATATGAATGTGGAAATGAATGAACAGAGTGTGAATGCCTGACTGTAAGAGGAAATAAATGATAACTAAACCCCCACTCCAAAGCACCAACACAAGTGATAGCTAATTGCTTGCTCTCGGCTGACTATAATGAGGGGTATTTTAATCTGGAGGAGCATGTGGGTTTGGGTGGCTGGTTAAAACTGGCAAAATTGTCAGCGCGCCGGGAAGCCGGCTCCAACCCGCATTTTGTTAACCAAAGTTATTAAGAGAAATGGGACAAACATGGGTATATGTGGTTAGATCACAGATCAGCCATGGTATCATTGAATGATGGAACAGACTAGAGGGGCTGAATGGCCTACTCGTGTTCCTTTGTTCCTAATCCTGCAAGCAACCAACTACCCCATGATCATCCACCCCAATTGGGCCCATGTCTCCCCATTGATCATCGAACTGAGTTAAAAGGCGACTTGCCACCCGGCACTCAAGAATGGACAAGACGCGAAAGAAGTGTAAAATATTAGCCTGGATTTTGCAGAGGTAATGACAGCGAAACTCTCAGCGTTTGCCGTCATTACCCCTCTGAAAATGACCATAACTTCAGGATTTCGCGCATGGGCAGATAAATGCAGAAATTCTGAAGTTGCGGCCAGTCATTCCCTGCACCGCTTCAGGTTGTGGTGTGGACTGCGCATCATCCACAGTCCTTTGGGGTAGAGAATTCCAAAGATTCACAATCCTCTGACATTATTTAATGTGATTGGCTGCTTAGACTGCTTAATGACATCACTTAATTTATGCTGGGCATCCCCTTTTGACAACACTTCAATAAAATTACCAACTTGTATTTATATAGTGCCTTTAATGTAGTGAAACGTCCCAAGGCGCTTCACAGGAGTACTATGCGATAAAAATTTGGCACCGAGCCGCATAAGTAGAAATTAGCGCAGAGGTATGTTTTAAGGAGCGTCTTGAAGGAGGAAAGAGAGGTAGAGAGGCAGAGAGGTTTAGACAGGGACATTCAGAGCTTGGGGCTTAGGCAGCAGAAGGCACGCCACCAATGGTTGAGCGATTACAATTAGGGATGCCAAAATTCCCTGGATTCTGGGGAGGTCCAGCAGTTTGGGAAATTGCAAATGTAACGCCCCTATTTGAAAAAGGAGGCAGACAAAAATCAGGAAACTATAGACCAGTTAGCCTAACATCTGTGGTTGGGGAAAATGTTGGAGTCCATTATTGAAGAAGCAGTAGCAGGACATTTGGAAAAGCAAAATTTGGTCAGGCAGAGTCAGCATGGATTTATGAAGGGGAAGTCATGTTTGACAAACTTGCTGGAGTTCTTCGAAGATATAATGAACAGGATGGATAAAGGGGAACAAGTGGATGTCATGTATTTGGACTTCCAGAAGGTATTTGACAAGGTGCCACATAAAAGGTTACTGCACAAGATAAAAGTTCACGGGGTTGGGGGTAATATATTAGCTTGGATAGAAGATTGGCTAACTAACAGAGAACAGAGAGTCGGGATAAATGTTCATTCTCTGGTCGGCAACCAGTAACTAGTGGGGTGCTGGAAGGATCAATGCTGGGACCCCAACTATTTACAATCTATATTAATGATTTGGAAGAAGGGACTGAGTGTAACATAGCCAAGTTTGCTGACGATACAAAGATGGGAGGGAAAAGCAATGTGTGAGGAGGGCACAAAAAAATCTGCAAAAGGACATAGACAGGCCAAGTGAGTGGGCAAAAATTTGGCAGATGGAGTATAATGTTGGAAAGTGTGAATTCTTGCACTTTGGCAGAAAAAAAATCAAAGAGCAAGTTATTATTTAAATGGAGAAAGATTGCAAAGTGCCGCAGTACAGCGGGACCTGGGGGTACTTGTGCATGAAACACAAAAGGATAGTATGCAGGTATCGCAAGTGATCAGGAAGGCCAATGGTATCTTGGCCTTTATTGCAAAGGAGATGGAGTATAAAAGCAGGGAAGTCTTACTACAGCTATATAAGGTATTGGTGAGGCCACACCTGGAATACTGCGTGCAGTTTTGGTTTCCATATTTATGATAGGATATACTTGCTTTGGAGGCAGTTCAGAGAAGGTTCACTCGGTTGATTCCGGGGATGAGGGGGTTGACTTATGAGGAAAGGTTGAGTAAGTTGGGCCTCTACTCATAGGAGTTCAGAAGAATGAGAGGTGATCTTATCGAAACGTATAAAATTATGAGGGGGCTTGACAAGATGGATGCAGAGAAGATGTTTCCACAGATGGGGGAGACTAGAACTAGAGGGCACAAATTTAGAATAAGGGGCCGTCCATTTATAATAGTTGAGGAGAAATTTCTTCTCTGAGGGTTGTAAATCTGTGGAATTTGCTGCCTCAGAGAGCTGTGGAAGCTGGGACATTGAATAAATTTAAGACAGAAATAGACAGTTTCTTAAACGATAAGGGGATAAGGGGTTATGGGGAGCGGGCAGGGAAGTGGAGCTGAGTCCATGATCAGATCAGCCATGATATTGAATGGCGGAGCAGGCTCGAGGGGCCGTATGGCCTACTCCTGTTCCTATTTCTTATGTTCTTATGTATGCTCAGGAGGGCAGAATTTGAGGAGCGGAGACAGGTTGCGGTGCTGGAGGAGATTACGGAGATAGGGAGGGTCGAGGTCATGGAGGGATTTGAAAACGGATGAGAATTTTGAAATCGAGGCGTTGCGAAGCCAATGTAGGTCGGCGAGCACGGGTAATCGGTGAGCGGAACTTGGTGCGAGTTAGGACACAGGCAGCCGAGTTTTGGATCACCTCTAGTTTACATAGGGTACAATGTGGGTAGAACTAGGTAAAGAAAGCTAATGTTTTTGCCACAGAGAGCAGCAGATCTTTGTGGGCAATTTTCTTCGAGGTCAGCCGCAATCTTTTTTTTAATTCCTTCATGGGATGTGGACGTTGCCGGCAAGGCCAGCATTTATTGCCCATCCCTAATTGCCCTCGAGAAGGTGGTGGTGAGCCGCCTTGCATACAGAGGGCAGTCAAGAGTCAACAACATTGCTGTGGGTCTGGAGTCACGCATAGGCCAGATTGGATAAGGACAGTAGATTTCCTTCCCTAAAGGACATTAGTGAACCAGTTGGGTTTTTATGACAATCCGGTAGTTTCATGGTCACCTTTTTTAAAATTCCAGATTTATTTAATTGAATTTAAATTCCCCAGCTGCTGTGGTGAGATTTGAACTCATATGTCTGGATTATTAGTCCAGTAACATAACCACCATGCCACTGTATCGCCATCGCTTTGCCACTGACTGCAAATTCCGGGCTAATATTTACACTAGAAACATAGAAAATAGGTGCAGGAGTAGGCCATTCGGCCCTTCGAGCCTGCACCACCATTCAATAAGATCATGGCTGATCATTCACCTCAGAACCCCTTTCCTGCTTTCTCTCCATACCCCTTGATCCCTTTAGCCATAAGGGCCATATCTAATTCCCTCTTGAATATATCCAATGAACTGGCATCAACAACTCTGCGGTAGGGAATTCCACAGGTTAACAACTCTCTGAGTGAAGAAGTTTCTCCTCATCTCAGTCCTAAATGGCTTACCCCTTATCCTGAGACTGTGACCCCTGGTTCTGGACTTCCCCAACATCGGGAACATTCTTCCCGCATCTAACCTGTCCAGTCCCGTCAGAATCTTATAAGTTTCTATGAGATCCCCCCTCATCCTTCTAAACTCCAGCGTACAAAGGCCCAGTTGATCCAGTCTCTCCTCATATGTCAGTCCCACCATCCCGGGAATCAGTCGCTGCACTCCCTCAATAGCAAGAACGACCTTCCTCAGATTAGGAGACGAAAACTGAACACACACTATTCCAGGTGAGGCCTCACCAAAGCCCTGTACAACTGCAGTAAGACCTCCCTGCTCCGATACTCAAATCCTCTGGCTATGAAGGCCAACATACCATTTGCCTTCTTCACAGCCTGCTGTACCTGCATGCCAACTTTCAATGACTGATGAACCATGACACCCAGGTCTTGTTGCACCTCCCTCTTTCCTAATCTGCCACCATTCAGAAAATATTCTGCCTTTGTGTTTTTGCCCCCAATGTGGATAACCTCACATTTATCCACATTATACTGCATCTGCCATGCATTGGCCCACTCACCTACCTGTCCAAGTCACCCTGCAGCCTTTTAGCATCCTCTTCACAGCTCACACCGCCACCCAGTTTAGTGTCATCTGCAAACTTGGAGATATTACACTCAATTCCTTCATCTAAATCATGAATGTATATTGTAAAGAGCTGGGGTCCCAGCACTGAGCCCTGCAGCACTCCACTAGTCACTGCCTGCCATTCTGAAAAGGACCCGTTTATCCCGACTCTCTGCTTCCTGTCTGCCAACCAGTTCTCTATCCACGTCAGTATATTACCCCCAATACCATGTGGTTTGATTTTGCACACCAATCTCTTGTGTGGGACCTTGTCAAAAGCCTTTTGAAAGTCCAAATACATCACATCCATTGGTTCTCCCTTGTCCACTCTACTAGTTACATCCTCAAAAAATTTCAGAAGATTTGTCAAGCATGATTTCCCCTTCAGAAATCCATGCTAACTTGGACTGATCCTGTCACTGCTTTCCAAATGCGCTGCTATTTCATCTTTAATAATTGATTCCAACATTTTCCTCACTACTGATGTCAGGCTAACCGGTCTATAATTGCCCGTTTTCTCTCTCCCTCCTTTTTTAAACAGTGGTGTTACATTAGCTACCCTCCAGTCCATAGGAACTGATCCAGAGTTGATAGACTGTTGGAAAATGATCACCAATGCATCCACTATTTCTATGGCCACTTCCTTAAGTATTCTGGGATGCAGACTATCAGGCCCCGGGGATTTATTGACCTTCAATCCCATCAATTTCCCTAACACAATTTCCTGCTTTATTAGGAAATCCTTCAGTTCCTCCTTCTCACTAGACCCTCGGTCCCCTAGTATTTCCGGGAGGTTATTTGTGTCTTCCTTCGTGAAAACAGAACCAAAGTATTTGTTTAACTGGTCCACCATTTCTTTGTGACCCATTATAAATTCACCTGAATCTGACTGCAAGGGACCTACGTTTGTTTTCACTAATCTATTTCTCTTCACATATCTATAGAAGCTTTTACAGCCAGTTTTTATGTTCCCAGCAAGCTTCCTCTCATACTCTCTTTCCCCCCCTCTTAATTAAACCCTTTGTCCTCCTCTGCTGTAATTACAAAATTCTCCCAGTCCTCAGGTTTGCTGCTTTTTCTGGCCAATTTATGTGCCTCTTCCTTGGATTTAACACTATCCTTAATTTCCCTCGTTAGCCACGGATGAACCACCTTCTCCGTTTTATTTTTACTCCAGACAGGGATGTACAATTGTTGAAGTTCATCCATGTGATCTTTAAATGTTTGCCATTACCTGTCCCCGTCAACCCTTTAAGTATCACTCGCCAGTCTATTCTAGCCAATTCACGTCTCATACCATCGAAGTTACCTTTCCCCAAGTTAAGGAGCCTAGTCTCTGAATTAACTATGTCACTCTCCATTTTAATAAAGAATTCTACCATATTATAATCATTCTTCCCCAAGGGGCCTCACACAACAAGATTGTTAATTAGTCCTTTCTCATTACACATCACCCAGTCTAGGATGGCCGGCTCTCTAGTTGGTTCCTCGACATATTGGTCTACTAAGCCATCCCTAATACACTCCAGGAAATCCTCCTACACTGCAGTTTGATTAGCCCAGTCAATATGTAGATTAACGCCGCCCATGATAACTGCTGTACCTTTATTGCACACATCCCTAATTTCTTGTTTGATGCTGTCCTCATCCTCATTACTACTGTTTGGTGGTCTGTACACAACTCCCACTAACGTTTTCTGCCCTTTGGTATTCCGTAGCTCCACCCATACAGATTCCACATCATCCAAACTAATGTCCTTCCTTACTATTGCATTAATTTCCTCTTTAGCCAGCAACGCCACCCCACCTCCTTTTCCTTTCTGTCTCTCCTTCCTAAATGTTGAATACCCCTGGATGTTGAGTTCCCAGCCTTGGTCACCCTGGAGCCATGTCTCCGTGATGCCAATTACATCATATCCGGTAACTGCTATCTGCGCAGTTAATTCGTCCACCTTATTCCGAATACTCCTCGCATTGAGGCACAGAGCCTTCAGGCTTGTCTTTCTAACACCCTATGCCCTTTTAGGATTTTGCTATAATGTGGCCCTCTTTGTTTTTTACCTTGGGTTTCTCTGCCCTCCACTTTTACTTTTCTTCTTTCTATCTTTTGCTTCTGCCCCCTTTCTACTTCCCTCTGTCTCCCTGCATAGGTTCCCATCCCCCTGCCATATTAGTTTAACCCCTCCCCAACAGCACAAGCAAACACTCCCCCTAGGACATTGGTTCCGGTCTTGCCCAGGTGCAGACCGTCCGGTTTGTACTGGTCCCAATTCTCCCAGAACCGGTTCCAATGTCCCAGAAATTTGAATCTCTCTCTTCTGCACCACTCCTCAAGTCACATATTAATCTGAGCTATCCTGCGATTCCTACTCTGATTAGCATGTGGCACTGGTTGCAATCCTGAGATTACTACTTTTGAGGTCCTACTTTTTAATTTAGCTCTGAGCTCCCTAACTTCGTCTTGGAGGACCTTATCCCATTTTTTTACCTATATCGTTGGTACCTATATGCACCACGACAACTGGCTGTTCACCCTCCCCCTTCAAAATGTCCTGCACCCGCTCTGAGACATCCTTGACCCTGGCACCAGGGAGGCAAGATACCATCCTGGAGTCTCGGTTGCGGTCGCAGAAACATCTATCTATTTCCCTTACGATAGAATCCCCTATCACTATAGCTCTCCCTCTCTTTTTCCTGCCCTTCTGTGCAGCAGAGGCACCCACAGTGCCATGGACTTGGCTGCTGCTGCCCTCGCCTGATGAGTCATCCCCCTCAACAGTACCAGTTGTTGAGGCCAATTCACTAAATATATTCAAAAAAGAGTTAGATGTAGTCCTTACTAAGGGGATCAAGGGGTATGGTGAGAAAGCAGGAATGGGGTACTGAAGTTGCATGTTCAGCCATGAACTCATTGAATGGCGGTGCGGGCTAGAAGGGCCAAATGGCCTACTCCTGCACCTATTTTCTATGTTTCTATGTACCCAAAGCGGTGTATTTGTTTTGCAGGGGGATGACCGCAGGGGACTCCTGCACTACCTTCCTTCCACTGCTCTTCCTGTTGGTCACCCATTCCCTGTCTGGCTGTGTAACCTTTACATGATCTAACTAACAGACTCAGAAACTTAACAACACAACATTTTCTCATTTTCCCATGTGCATTCCCTTGTGCAACAGCAAAGCCTTTACTATTCCTATGTGTGCAATGCCTGTGGCTTCAACAGAGGTAGAGGCAGGCTCCTCAGATCCTTGCTCTGACTGCTGAGACACTCTTGATCGATACTCTCTGGGTTTTGAAGCCCGTAAGGACCCTGTCAAAGTCTGCTTCACCTGCACCTGTACAGGAGCAGCCTAAGCCATCAAGAGATAAGGCACCATATGGGGTACTGACTAAGGGACTTGGGGGTGGGTGTGTAATCGGTGAGAAGTGGAAGCGCTTTGGGTGGAGTCTGCATTTTGATGTTCCCATTTGCCTTCATCCTTCTCATGGCCCAGCTATATTTCATTTCTACCACCGTGGTGGAGAACAGTTTGGTGCAGATCAGTGCTGCACTGTAAGGCTAAGGCATCTCATTCTATTTAAGATGGCAGACATATTGGCATCCAGAGTTTGCATGGCCGTGGTCAAGGCATACAGGACTCAGTTGATAGTCGCATTTGAGTTTCCACAAAGCTGGCCACTCTATCCATGCAAGAAGGCACCATCGCAATGCCCCGCAACAAGGTGTCACTCATGCTTGAGGTGGGACTCTTCCATTCTCTTTGCACTCATGGTCAATGTGCTTAGAAGACCTGTCAGTGCATCGCACATTGCAGCTGCTCGATGATTCTCCTTTTCATCTGTGTCCGGCTGAGCAGAGCTTGGAGAAGGTTGTGCCCTCCGACGTGGACTCTGCATTGCTGTCCCTGTCACCACCATCTGCTCTTGCTCACTTGTGAAATATGAGTCACCAGGTGAAAACCTAACTATCTGCCTACGTGGGCCTACAGAAGTATCTAAGCTGGTGCAGGTATGAATGAGTCCTGTGACTGTGCACCAGCAGAAGGACTGTGCTCCTATGGGAATTGTCGGCGGCGACCGCCACTGACCTCTGCATGCGTTAACATTGGAACAGGAGTAGGCCATTGCACCCCTCAAGCCTGTTCCTCCATTCAATGAGATCATGGCTCAACTGTGACCGAACTACATATACTCACCTTTGGCTCATATCCTTTAATACTTTTGATTATCAAAAAGCTATCAATCTCAGATTTAAAATTAATAACTAATCTAGCATCAATTGCCTTTTGCGAAAGAGAGTTCCAAACTTCTACCACTCTTTGTGTGCAGAAGTGTTTCCTAATTTTACTCCTGAAAGGTCTGGCTCTTTATTTTTAGACTATGTCCCTTCGTCCTAGAATCCCCAACCAGCGGAAATAATTTCTCTCTATCTACCCTCTCTGTTCCCCTTAATATCCTGAAAACTTCGTTCAGATCACTCCTTAACCTTCTAAATTCTAGGGAATACAATCCTAATTTGTGTAATCTCTCTGTGTAACGTAACCCTTGAAGATCTTGTCGGAGATAAAAGATATGAATTAGTCTTGGAAAGGGAAGAATATATTGGAAGTTATTATTATGAAGATGATCATATTTCACTCGCTGGTGAAATCAATTCAGCATGACCGAGTGCCGTATGTCATGTGGGTCACTAATATTTAACTGTGTCACCAGGTAACTGGGGTCTCCCCGTCTCCATATCTCCGACGGCCAAGGATGCTGAAACTCCACTGATTACCAGTGCCGCCTCCTCTGTGCTTGTAATTGCGAAGTGTGTGGAGAGCCACCTCCAGTTCTTTCCCTCTCCCTAGTCTCCTACAAGGAGGAAACGGACAGACCTATGAGTGAGTGTAATGGATAGAGTGCATTTGGTATAGGTGACTGAGGGAGAGGCATAAATTTGCATAAAGATAAGGGTGAGTGGGAGTGGTGGATGGATAGATGGGGGTGTGAGGAAGATATAGAAAAAGAAGGATGGTGGGTGTGCAAGATAAGTGGGTGTGAGGAGTGATATGATGGAGTAGGCTTGACTAGGCAGAGTGAGGGTGTGGGGTTATGCGCATAGCAGGATGTAGGTGAATGTGCCACTTTATGCGCCTGGTTAGGTCATTAAAGCGCTTCCTGCACTGATTCCAGGAGCTTGGCACTATACTCCGGCCGCTTCCAGTCAGGCCGCCTTGGTGCTGGCAGCAAATTTCATCCTTCAATTGCTGGGGAATAGTATCCTCACTGCCCCTAGCAGCACATCAGGGGAGGTGATATTAAAGCGAGGCACAAGCTCTGTCCATCCTGATTCCATACTGACACTGCTTCCAACTGCAAGCTCCCTCAAATTCCATGCTTGGATTGACCCTTTAAATACTGGAGTTGAGGTCGCATCATGCAGATCCTCATCATGCCTTCTCCCGTGGATTGGGCAGACAACCTGGAAATAAAATGATAATAAGGTGGCTGCGTTTAAAAAGTCACACACAAATGCACTAAACTTACTTCCGGATTTCCCATGAAATATCTGACCAATCCCCTGTCTGCAGGTAGAAGGAAAGGGGATTGTGAGCGTCCCTTGGAGAGGAAGGAAGAGCGAGATCCACTGCACCCCATGAGAAAGCACCAAACTTGCATAAGGCATAAGAAATAGGATCAGGTGTAATCCATTTGGCCCCTCGAGCCTGCTCCGCCATTCAATAAGATCATGGCTGATCTGATCTTGGCCTCAACTCCACTTCTCTGCCCGCTCCCCATAACCGTTGACTCCTTTATCGTTCAAAAATCTGTGTATCGCCACCTTAAATACATTCAATGACCCAGCCTCCACAGCTCTCTGGGGTAGAGAATTCCAAAGATTCACAACCCTCAGAAAAGAAATTCCTCCTCATCTCCGTTTTAAATGAGTGACCCCTTATTCTGAAACTATGCTCCCTAGTTCGAGATTCGTCCACGAGAGGAAACATCCTCTCTGCATCGACCCTGTCAAGCCTCCTCAGAATCTTATACATTTCAATAAGAACACCTCTCATTCTTCTAAACTCCAATGAATATAGGCCCAACCTGTTCAACCTTTCTTCATAAGACAACCCCTTCATCTCAGGAATCAACCTCATGAACCTTCTCTGAACTGCCTGCAATGCATGTATATCCCTCCTTAAATAAGGAGACCAAAACAAACATAGAAACAGAAAATAGGTGCAGGAGTAGGCCATTCGGCCCTTCTAGCCTGCACCGCCATTCAATGAGTTCATGGCTGAACATGCAACTTCAGTACCCCCTTCCTGCTTTCTCGCCATACCCCTTGATCCCCCTAGTAGTAAGGATTTCATCTAACTCCCTTTTGAATATATTTAGTGAATTGACCTCAACAACTTTCTGTGGTAGAGAATTCCACAGGTTCACCACTCTCTGGGTGAAGAAGTTTCTCCTCATCTCGGTCCTAAATGGCTTACCCCTTATCCTTAGACTGTGACCCCTGGTTCTGGCCTTCCCCAACATTGGGAACATTCTTCCTGCATCTAACCTGTCTAACCCCGTCAGAATTTTAAACGTTTCTATGAGATCCCCTCTCATTCTTCTGAACTCCAGTGAATACAAGCCCAGTTGATTCAGCCTTTCTTGATAGGTCAGTCCCACCATCCCGGGAATCAGTCTGGTGAACCTTCGCTGCACTCCCTCAATAGCAAGAATGTCCTTCCTCAAGTTAGGAGACCAAAACTGTACACAATACTCCAGGTGTGGCCTCACCAAGGCCCTGTACAACTGTAGCAACACCTCCCTGTCCCTGTACTCAAATCCCCTCGCTATGATGGCCAACATGCCATTTGCTTCCTTAACCGCCTGCTGTACCTGCATGCCAACCTTCAATGACTGATGTACCATGACACCCAGGTCTCGTTGCACCTCCCCTTTTTCTAATCTGTCACCATTCAGATAATAGTCTTGTCTCTCTGTTTTTACAACCAAAGTGGATAACCTCACATTTATCCACATTATACGTCATCTGCCATGCATTTGCCCACTCACCTAACCTATCCAAGTCACTCTGCAGCCTCATAGCATCCTCCTCGCAGCGCACACTGCCACCCAACTTAGTGTCATCCGCAAATTTGGAGATACTACATTTAATCCCCTCGTCTAAATCATTAATGTACAGTGTAAACAGCTGGGGCCCCAGCACAGAACCTTGCGGTACTCCACTAGTCACTGCCTGCCATTCTGAAAAGTACCCATTTACTCCTACTCTTTGCTTCCTGTCTGACAACCAGTTCTCAATCCACGTCAGCACACTACCCCCAATCCCATGTGCTTTAACTTTGCACATTAATTTCTTGTGTGGGACCTTGTCGAAAGCCTTCTGAAAGTCCAAATATACCACATCAACTGGTTCTCCCTTGTCCACTCTACTGGAAACATCCTCAAAAAATTCCAGAAGATTTGTCAAGCATGATTTCCCTTTCACAAATCCATGCTGACTTGGACCTATCATGTCACCTCTTTCCAAATGCGCTGCTATGACATCCTTAATAATTGATTCCATCATTTTACCCACTACTGAGGTCAGGCTGACCGGTCTATAATTCCCTGTTTTCTCTCTCCCTCCTTTTTTAAAAAATGGGGTTACATTGGCTACCCTCCAATCGATAGGAACTGATCCAGAGTCAATGGAATGTTGGAAAATGACTGTCAATGCATCCGCTATTTCCAAGGCCACCTCCTTAAGTATTCTGGGATGCAGTCCATCAGGCCCTGGGGATTTATCGGCCTTCAATCCCATCAATTTCCCCAACACAATTTCCCGACTAATAAGAATTTCCCTCAGTTCCTCCTACTTACTAGACCCTCTGACCCCTTTTATATCCGGAAGGTTGTTTGTGTCCTCCTTAGTGAATACCGAAAAACTGCACGCTGTACTGCAGGTGTGTTCTCACCTGTGCCCTGCAAAGTTGTAGCAGGACTTCTTTACTTTTATTCTCCATCCCCCTTGCAATAAAGGCCAACATTCCATTTGCCTTCCTAATCATTTGTTGTACCTGCATGCATTTCATGTACAAGGACCCTCAAATCCCTCTGTACCTCAGCATTTTGTAATCGCTCATTTAAATAATAATTTGCTTTTTTATTTTTCCTACCAAAATGGATAACCTCACATTTTCCTCCATCTGCCAAATTTTACTCCACTCACTTAGCCTATCTATATCCCTTTGCAGATTCTTTGCGTCCTCCACACAACTTGCTTTCCCACCTATCTTTGTATCATCAGCAAATTTGGCTACATTACACTTGGTCCCTTTATCCAAGTCATTAATATAGATTATAAATAGTTGAGGCCCCAGCACTGATCTGTGTGGCACCCCACTAGTTACAGTTTGCCAACCTGAAAATGACTCATTTATCCCGACTCTCTGTTTTCTGTTAATTAGCCAATCCCTCTATCCATGCCAATATATTACCCCCAAACCTGTGAGCTCTTATCTTGTGCAGTAACCTTTTGTGTTGCACTTTATCAAATGCCTTCTGGAAATCCAAATACACGACATCTACTGGTTCTCCTTTATCCACCCTGTTTGTTACATCCTCATCTTCAAAGAATTCCAGCAAATTTGTCAAACATGATTTCCCTTTCATAAAATCATGCTGACTTTGCTTGACTGTATTATGATTTTCTAAATATCCTGCTACTACTTCCTTAATAATGGATTCCAGCATTTTCCCAATGACACATGTTAGGCTAACTGGTCTATAGTTTCCTGTTTTGTGTCTCCCTCCTTTCTTAAATAGGGGTGTTATATTTGCGGTTTTCCAATCCTTTGGGATCTCTCCAGAATCCAGGGAATTTTGGTAGATTACAACCAATACATCCACTATCTCTGCAGCCACTTCTTTTAAGACTCTAGGATGCAGGCCATCAGGTTCAAGGGACTTGTCCACCTTTAGTCCCATTGGTTTGCCTAGTACTTTTTCTCTAGTGGTGGTGATTGTTGTAAGTTCCCCCCTCTCAAAAGCCCCCTGATTATCAAATATTGGTATGCTTTTAGTGTCTTCTACCGTGAAAACCGATATAAAATATTTGTTCAAAGTCTCTGCCATTTCCCTGTTTCCCATTATTAATTCCCCAGTCTCATCCTCTAAGGAACCAACGTTTACTTTAGCTACTCGCTTCCTTTTTATATACCTGTAGAAGCTCATACTGTCTTTTTTTATATTTCTTGCTAGTTTACACTCATAGACTATCTTCTCTCTCTTTAATATTTTTTTAGTTGTCCTTTGCTGGTTTCTAAAAAATTCCCAATACTCTGGCCTTTCATTATTCTTCGCAACATTGTATGCCTTTGTTTTCAATTTGATACCATCCTTTACTTCCTTAGTTAGCCAGGGATGGTTCATCTTTCTCTTAGAGTCTTTGTTTCTCACTGGAATATATCTTTGCTGAGAGTTATGAAATATCTTCTTTAGTGTTTGCCACTGCCCATCTACGATCTTACCCTTTAATCTATTTTCCTAGTCAACTTTAGCCAATTCTGCCATCATACCTTTTTAATTGCCTTTATTTAAGTTCTGGACACTAGTTTGAGACGTAGGTTTCTCACCCTCAAACTGAATTTGAAATTCTACCATGCTATGATCACTTTTCCCAAGAGGATCCTTTACAATGAGATCATTAATTAATCCAGTGACATTACACATTACCAGATGTAAAATAGTCTGCTCCCTGGTTGGTTCCACAATGTATTGTTCTAAGAAACCATCCCGAATGCACTCTATAATCCTCAAGGCCAGTCTTGCCAATTTGATTTGCTCAATCAATATGAAGATTAAAATCACCCATGATTATTGCCATGCCTTTCTTAGAAGCCTCCATTATTTCTTGATTTATACTCTGTCCAACAGTGTAGCTATTGTTACGGGGCCTATAGACCAGTGACTTCTTTCCCTTATTATTTCTTATCTCCACCCAAACTGATTCTACATCTTGATCTTCTGTGCCAATATCATTTCTCACTATTGCATTGACCTCATGCTTTATGAGAGATTTGGTGGGAGAATGACTGACTACCTCATACTCATGCAGAAGCAGGAAAGAAGATTTTAAAAATCCTTCCCTTCTCTCTGGAGACAACCATCTTTTGGATTGGACAACATGTCTATGGTAAGACTAGGTTGAATAACAGGAGAATCTATAATGATGCTTGCCATGTATTCCTGAATCACTTGAGGATCCCCTCCGCATCCCCCACATCAGCATTACTCGACATTCACCTTGCATATGGAAGATACCTAGGTCATGACTGGAGACATAAACTCTCCACTCCCATTGGGAAAAATTCCCAGCAGAAACAAGGTGCTCAGGACAAGCAGCCAAAACAACCCAAGAGCAGCATAATGACCTGGGTCTGATGGGTGTCTGGTGGACCCTACACCCACAAAGCTTTTATTTGAACTCACAAAAAACTTATTCCAGGATGGACTATTTCCTGAAATAATCTTGCCTTTTCTGAATCTCATACTGATAGTCCAATAGCCATCTCAACCAAACATGCTCCAGCTCACTGTAGCTAACCGCTGTTAAGAATTGGGTTAAAATTGTGCACTGGCACCCACTACTATATTTTGCGGCAGTGATTGCAGCTCCTTTACAGCCAGGTGTTGTGGCTTCACCCGATTTTCAGAGACGTGAGCAAAAAATCTAGGCTGACACTTAGTGAGTGAGTACTGCACTGTCAGAAGTGCCGTTTTAAGGATTATATGTTAATCTGAGACGCCTGTCCTCTCAGATGGACATAAAAGATCCTATGACACTATTCGAAGAAGAGCAAGGCAGTTCTCCCTAGTGCCCTGGCTAATAATTATTCACCAACATCACTAAAACAGATTGGGCTAGACTTTCGGTACATCATTGCCCATTTAGTGCCCATATAAACGCTGAGATGTAGGCTATCGCCCATATTTGTTGAAAAGTGGAAACTAGCGCCCGATTACAGCCCATTTATTGTCAGCGCAATTTTCGACATACATGAATGAGCTGCATCGCCTGGCCTATTTTTAAAAAAAAAATATGATGTCATCCTTGTGCAAGGCCGAGAATAATGTTTATAATGGAAACTAGCGCCCGATTATGGCCCAGATTATCGCCGAGCGCTACTTTCGGCATTTCACTCATAATTCGCCCAAATGGTCACTGGCCCAAAAAGACGTTGAAGAAAAGCTGCAATCACCTGACCTTAACTCGACACTATGGACGCCATTTTGTAACTCGTAGGATCTGTAATAAATCTGTAATAATATAACACAACAAAGTGGGAACTTATATTGAGCAGCAGACTGTTGATGAAAATTTTTTCAATTCAGATACTTTTTTTTTTTGTTGCATTTTCTCATTGCACAGGTTGGAGTGCAAGTATTCTTTGTTCCTTTTTAATAATGTGTGGAAACAAAATTGTAGCAGCATACATTCATCCATGTTATCTGAATCCACAGGTTGTGTGACTGCATATTCCTTTTTTATATTTTATAATGCAGAATTCCAGCATTTATTGTTGTCATATTGAAATGTGATCAAAGAATTAAAACAAAAATAATTGCAAACCAGTCAGTATGCAATTTGGATTCAAGGATGTTGTAAATTTTTATATTGTATTGGTGCACAATACCACCTCCAATTGTGGAATAATAGTGAATAACTATTTTAAGCCTTTGTGGCATAAATGTAGTATTAATTATATTCCTGATTAGAATACAGTTAGGAATGTTACTTTACAAAGTCCCATTTAATGATATGTATTGTAAAGTATACACTAAATAGTAATATTTAACCATTAAATTGTTTGTGCTTCCAAAAATATCTCAAAATTTGATTATTCTTCAGGTCAAATGTCACAGCTGTAATGTATTTTGTTCTGGCACCTTAACTGCGTAATAGTCTGGACTATGTAATTTTGCGTGGCTGCCATCAATGCCACTCCATGGTTGCTCAGCACATGTGTTTCTGCAGCATGAAGCTGGCTCTGTTGGTTGGTCTTTTCCTTCTATTGCCTCCCCCTTTCCACACAAGGTGGGCTGCCCTGTGCTTGCCGATACAGCAATCATTCTGAGGAGCTGGCTAAACTTGATTGAGTGCAAATACATTTTAAATGACAGTCAAAACTTTGTTTCTAAATAGTATGTTCCTTTTTTATATACAGTATGTATAGCAGTAGGCAGCTCTGTGTTTAATTCCATGAAAGAACCTTTGTGCAGTGATTGATGGAACTTATTGAACCACAATCAGTGTGGGTTTGTTCAGTAAAGCTGACATGCGGCTGTTTCCTTAGAAGCCAGAAGTCAAGTAAATTCTCCTATGTTTAGTCTCTGGCGATGTTCCCCACTGCTTAGGCAATTTGGAGTCAGGGAGTCGAGCAATAAAATAAACCTGCTGTGATGTGTATATTTTCACATTGCTCACCTACTGTTCCACCAAACAACTGAGTTAATTTGTTGTTATGTTCAAAACAGCAAAAAATAAATGACTGTACTACTCAACATGCTTTGCCTTTTGTAACACCTCAAACTACCTGCTGTTTTCAATAAACTGGCAGTAATTTTTGACCAAGGTAATTTTTATAGTTGTAAATTTTTGCCAAATGTCCTTAGTTTCACAGTCTACATAGAATTACATAGAATTTACAGCACAGAAACAGGTCATTTGGCCCAACTGGTCTATGATGGTGTTTATGCTCCACACAAGCTTCCTCCCACCCTACTTCATCTAACTCTATCAACATATACTTTTATTCTTTTTCCCCTTATGTTTTTGTCTAGTTTCCCCTTAAATTAATCTATGCTACTCGTCTCAACCACTCATGTTCCACTCTCGGGGCAAAGAGGTTTCTCCTGAATTCCTTATTGAATTTGCTAGTGACTATCTTGTATTTATGACCCCTAGTTTTGGACTCCCCCACAAGTGGAAAAATCTTCTCTCTGTCTGCCCTATCAAAACCTCTATTAGGTCACCCCTTTTTACATTTTTTTACATAATCACACTTTTCTCGTCACTTCAGAATGAAATCAATCCAAATACTATTGTTATTGTCTCTGTCATTAATTCTGGTTTATTATTTAAAGAATCAAATTTACAAATGAAAAGCATTTACAGTTCTCTGTTCCCTACTTGCTGGATTAGTTGCGTGCAATACACTTTGATGCAAATCTACTATTATTTGTCTCTTGTTTAACTTAGCTGTTTATTTTATCAAACTGAGGTCAGACATAACTTGAAATCCAACTTCCATTTACCATTACAAATTCTGAATTGTCACTGGCATAAACTAGACCTATGATGTGGATGCATTTTCCATGATGACTAATGCCAGAATTCCAGCTCCATACAGTTTGCCCTCATTTACTTCTGAATATTCATCTGCCACTGCTGGAAGAAATAAATACAAATCTGTGTAATTTGTGTTGCTTGGGATCAAGTGCTGAAATAGTGAGAGATTTACATAGAAACATACAAAATAGGTGCAGGAGTAGGCCATTCGGCCCTTAGAGCCTGCACCGCCATTCAATAAGATCATGGCTGATCACTCCCTCAGTACCCCTTTCCTGCTTTCTCTCCAAACCCCTTTATCCCCTTAGCCGTAAGGGCCTTATCTTGAATATATCCTGAACTGGCATCAACAACTCTCTGCGGCAGGGAATTTCACAAGTAAACAACTCTCTGAGTGAAGAAGTTTCTCCTCATCTCAGTCCTAAATGATCTACCTCTTATCCTAAGACTATGTCCCCTGGTTCTGGACTTCCCCAACATCGGGAACATTCTTCTCGCATCTAACCTGTCCAGTCCCATCAGAATCTTATACGTTTCTATGAGATCCCCTCTCATCCTTCTAAACTCCAGTGAATAAAGGCCCAGTTGATCCAGTCTCTCCTCATATGACAGTCCTGCCATCCCTGGAATTATTCTGGTGAACCTTCGCTGCACTCCCTCAATAGCAAGAACATCCTTCCTCAGATTAGGGACCAAAACTGAACACAATATTCCAGGTGAGGCCTCACTAAGGCCCTGTACAACTGCAGTAAGACCTCCCTGCTCCTATACTCAAATCCCCTAGCTATGAAGGCCAACATACCATTTGCCTGCTTCACCGCCTGCTATATCTGCATGCCAACTTTCAATGACTGATCAACCATGACACCCAGGTCTCGTTGCACCTCCCCTTTTCCTAATCTGCCACCATTCAGATAATATTCTGCCTTCGAGTTTTTGCCCCCAAAATGGATAACCTCACATTTATCCACATTATACTGCATCTGCCATGCATTTGCTCACTTACCTAACCTGTCCAAGTCACCCTGCAGACTCTTAGCGTCCTCCTCACAGCTCACACCGCCACCCAGTTTAGTGTCATCTGCAAACTTGGAAATATTACACTCAATTCCTTCATCTAAATCATTGATGTATATTGTAAAGAGCTGAGGTCCCAGCACTGAGCCCTGCGGCACTCCACTAGTCACTGCCTGCCATTCTGAAAAGGACCCATTTATCCCGACTCTCTGCTTCCTGTCTGCCAACCAGTTCTCTATCCACGTCAGTATATTACCCCCAATATCATGTGCTTTGATTTTGCACACCAATCTCTTGTGTGGGACCTTGTCAAAAGCCTTTTGAAAGTCCAAATACACCACATCCACTGGTTCTCCCTTGTCCACTCTCCTAGTTACATCATCAAAAAAATTTCAGAAGATTCGTCAAGCATGAGTTCCCTTTCATAAATCCATGCTGACTTGGACCGATCCTGTCACTGCTTTCCAAATGCGCTGCTATTTCGTCCTTAATGATTGATTCCAACATTTTCCCCACTACTGATGTCAGGTTAACCAGTCTATAAATATCCGTTTTCTCTCTCCCTCCTTTTTTAAAAAGTGGTGTTACATTAGCTACCCTCCAGTCCATAGGAACTGATCGCGAGTCGATAGACTGTTGGAAAATGATCACCATTGCATCCACTATTTCTAGGGCCACTTCCTTAAGTACTCTGGGATGCAGACTATCAGGCTCCAGGATTTATCGGCCTTCAATCCCATCAATTTCCCTAACACAATTTCCCGCTTTATTAGGAAATCCTTCAGTTCCTCTTTCTCACTAGACCCTCGGTCCCCTAGTATTTCCGAGAGGTTATTTGTGTCTTCCTTCGTGAAGACAGAACCAAAGTATTTGTTCAATTGGTCTGCCAGTTCTTTGTTCCCCATTATAAATTCATCTGAATCCGACTGCAATGGACCTACGTTTGTCTTCACTAATCTTTTTCTCTTCACATATTTATAGAAGCTTTTGCAGTCAGTTTTTATGTTCACTGCAAGCTTCCTCTAGTACTCTGGTTTCCCCCTCTTAATTAAACCCTTAGTCCACCTCTGCTGAATTCTAAATTTCTCCCAGTCCTCAGGTTTGTTGCTTTTTCTAGCCAATTTATATGCCTCTTCCTTGGTTTTAACACTATCCTTAATTTCCTTTGTTAGGCACAGTTGAGCCACCTTCCCCGTTTTATTTTTACTCCAGACAGGGATGAACAATTGCTGAAGTTCATCGATGTGATCTTTAAATGTTTGCCATTGCTTATCCACCATCAACTCTTTAAGTATCCTTTGCCAGTCTATTCTAGCCAATTCACGGCTCATACCGTCGAAGTTACCTTTCCTTAAGTTCAGGACCCTTGTTTCCGAATTAACTGTCACTCTCCACCTTAATAAAGAATTCTACCATATTATGGTCAGTCTTCCCCAAGGCGCCTCGCACAACAAGATTACTAATTAGTCCTTTCTCATTACACATCACCCAGTCTAGGATGGCCAGCTCTCTAGTTGGTTCCTCGACATATTGGTCTAGAAAACCATCCCTAATACACTCCAAGAAATCCTCCTCCACCGTATTGCTACCAGTTTGGTTAGCCCAATCAATATGTAGATTAAAGTCGCCCATGATAACTGCTGTACCTTTATTCCACACATCCCTTATTTCTTGTTTGATGCTGTTCCCAATCTCACTACTACTGTTTGGTGGTCTGTACACAACTCCCACTAATGTTTTCTGCCCTTTGGTATTCCACAGCTCCACCCATACCGATTCCACATCATCCAGGCTAATGTCCCTCCTTACTATTGCAATAATTTCCTCTTTAACCAGCAACGCCACCCCTCCTCCTTTCCTTTCTGTCTCTCCTTCCTAATTGTTGAATACCCCTGGATGTTGAGTTCCCAGCCTTGGTCACCCTGGAGCCATGTCTCCATGATGCCAATTACATCATATCCATTAACTGTTGTCTGCGCAGTTAATTCGTCCACCTTATTCCGAATACTCCTCGCATTGAGGCACAGAGCCTTCAGGCTTGTCTTTTTAACATACTTTGCCCCTTTAGCATTTTGCTGTAATGTGGCCCTTTTTGTTTTTTGCCTTGGATTTCTTTGCCCTCCACTTTTACTTTTCTCCTTTCTATCTTTTGCTTCTGCCTCCATTTTATTTCCCTCTGTCTCCCTGCATAGGTTCCCATCCCCCTGCCATGTTAATTTAACTCCTCCCCAACAGCACAAGCAAACACTCCCCCTAGGACATTGGTTCCGGTCCTGCCCAGGTGCAGACCGTCCGGTTTGTACTGGTCCCACCTCCCCCAGAATCGGTTCCAATGTCCCAGGAATTTGAATCCCTCCCGTTTGCACCACTCCTCAAGCCACGTATTCAGCTGAGCTATCCTGCGATTCCTACTCTGACTAGCATGTAGCACTGGTAGCAATCCTGAGATTACTACTTTTGAGATCCTAATATTTAATTTAGCTCCTAGCTCCCTAAATTCATCTTGTAGGACCTCATCCCATTTTTTTTTTACCTATATCGTTGGTACCTATATGCACCACTACAACTGGCTGTTCACCCTCCCTTTTCAGAATGTCCAGCACCCGCTCCGAGACATCCTTGACCCTTGCACCAGGGAGGCAACACACCATCCTGGAGTCTCGGTTGCGGCCGCAGAAATGCCTATCTATTCCCCTTACAATCGAATCCCCTATCACTATAGCTCTCCCACTCTTTTTCCTGCCCTCCTGTGCAGCAGAGCCACCCACGGTGCCATGAACTTGGCTGCCGCTGCTCCCCCTGATGAGTCATCCCCCTCAACAGTACCCAAAGCGGAGTATCTGTTTTGCAGGGGGATGACCGCAGGGGACCCCTTCACTACCTTCCTTGCACTGCTCTTTTTGTTGGTCACCCATTCCCTATCTGGCTGTGTACCCTTTACCTGTGGTAAGACCAACTCACATATCATGTCATTCACGTCATTCTCAGCATCGTGGATGCTCCAGAATTCGTCCACCCGCAGCTCCAGGGCCGCAATGCCGTCCGTCAGGAGCTGGAGGCGGATATACTTCCCGCACACGTAGTCGTCGGGGACATTGGAAGAGTCCCTGACTTCCCACATAGCATAGGAGGAGCATGACACGTGTCCGAGCTCTCCTGCCATGACTTAACCCCTAGATAAACTTAATTTGGCAACAACAATGCTAAATGTTATTCTGTTTTATTTATTTATGATGTTTAAGCATCTCTTGCAAGGGCTGTGCTTTGGGTGAGTGGCAGTGAAAATGAAACATTCATCTTTACACTCTAAAACTGAATCTTCTGTAATAAGTTTCATATTTCCATTCTGGCTGATTGAGACCGTCGGATTACAACTGTTGATGATTATCAGTTGGATTGTTAGATGGTCAGAATTTGCAGTGGGCAAGAAAGTTGTCCCAGCTGCCAAAATATATGATAAATCAGAATGCTGAATTGCTGGTGTATTTTCTGTAGCCATACGTTCCCACATTCCATAGCACATTCGATTGAGATATTGTAAAAAAAAGGAAAGCATTGTGACAGGGAAGAGAATCTGAGAACTTTACTTTATTACTCCTGCTTTTATCATTCTGGCTTGATCACACTTTAGTATTTTTACATTTGGAAGAATGTAATATGTATTGTAAAATCAAAGCACACCTGAAGTGCTTGAAATAATGTCATGTATTATCAATAGGGGTCCCAGAGGTACAGTATTTGAAAAGTGAAATTTCATTTTCTTCTGTTTTTCCCCTCCCAGATGAAAATATTACTTATTGTTATTGAACCAAACATTGTATATTTATTTTTTTAAACTAAAGGAACGATCTAACTTGTTCTTAAAGTGAAAAAGCATCTCTCTTTTCCCCAATTCCTTCTCACTATATCTGTCAGAAACAGATTCTGATCATTGTATTTTTGGAAGAATCCTGGCAATCCTTCAGTACCTCTCTGAAGTAAGTGTTCTTTACGTGCAAGCCCAAACAGTACTTTTCAATAAGCTATTTGACTGTCAAGTGCATCACATGCACATTTTTTTCTGCAAGTTCACTTGATAACAATCAGGAATACTGATTGCCAGTTGCAAGTATCCAACTGCTTCTCTGGCAGTTCAGCACAGACTGCGGATCAAACTTGGGGTTTTTCTTGGGTTGTATGGCTTACATGGTAAATCTATCTACTTGACAATTGGGAGAACTGTTAATCTCACTTTTCCACCATAAAACCATGGAATCTCATCATTAAGTGACTTTTGTTTCTGCCAGAGGACTTCCATCTAGGCATGGTGGACACGTATATTCATTTTTGGCTTGAGTAACAGCATAGTATTGATACCTAGAATATTCCTTTTGGTCTATAGTGGCACATGCAGGAGTACTGCTTGTTTAATTCCTGCTATGCACTGAAGTTGCATAGTATTTATGGCCTTTTGTTTAATTTTCAGATAAATATGGTTGGATGAGAGAAAAATCAATCATTTCAAATCCTAAATGCTGATAAACTGTGTTTCAGCTGATGACATGTTAATCATTGTGCCATCATCCCCTGTACTATTTCAAAGCTTTGCTCAACAAATTCACCATTTTATTTATTTGCATTACAACCACGGAGAGTGTATACATTTTTGTGTTAAGTTGTTTAAATCTGTTCAACCCATCTGAATAAAAATAATTTTATTGTACAGTTAAATTTACAATATTGTAGTTTATTTTCTCATTTCTTGGCATGACTTATATTTGCACACTGGAACTTTTGCAGTCTTCACCACTGGGTGGCAGTATTGAAACATTTGTTCCTTTCTGTATAAGCAGTATCTTGCTTAACTGTTGACTGTTCCGATGACTACTGAAACTAATCACTATATGTGCATAATTGTACCGAATTTGAAAATTATTGCACATCAACCTGCACTGCCTAAAGCTTTCCACAAACCAGATTAAAAAACTCTACACTACAAATTTATTAACTCCTTAGATATTTGAATGCAGATAAAATGCACCATGTAATGACAATAATCGTGAGAAGTTGTTCATGGGAATATGTTAGTATTTACCCCGATTTTGTGATCAGCGGCGAACCAACGGTGCTCGCCGTCCATTACACTTACACTGCGATTTGTGGTTCAGTCAAAGCAGTGTGGCACCCTCTACAGGGGATCTGCGACCTGTGTGAACAGGGGAAGCAACGTGTGTCTCCTCAACCAATCAGATTAAAGAATCCTTACTGTGGTACGCAGTCGAAACCAGGAGATGTAAATTAGAATATTTAATTTAATGTAAAACCAAGTACAGAAAGCTAAATAACGAGGGGGAAAGAAAGGTGGGATTAGGGAGATAAAAGAGACAGAAAGGAAAAGTTTTTAAAAGTTTTAATTTTAATTTTTTATAATCTCCAACAATAATTAAACTCTGACGGAATGAGACTCCACACTTTTAAAAGTAAATTTTCAGTGCCAGCGAGGTTGTTTGGTAGTAATTAAGACTTATCACGCTGTTAATAATTCACTTACACCTGAATGCACCAGCCCTAACTTTTTCTCGCATGTTTAGTCGATACAAGCCACAGAAAATTTACAGTGATTTAGTAAATGTACAAGTGATTCACAATTCAATTTAACCCTTCCAGTACCATGGATGAAATTGTCTAGCATTGTTGGGCTTAGGGTATCACCAGTTCATTTACTTATTTTGACTATTTTATTGGTTTGGCAGATGTCTCAAATTTGGGTTTGATTTCAAACTTGCCTAAATATCTGCTTTTTGTCAATGAAACCAAGCTTTGAAATGTGCTCCCAACCCCAAAATAGGATGCTGCAAACCAGAAAAAGGAAGAAACAAGGGGCCAGAATTTTCTGAAAAAATAACAGCCTGTGAATGATGCACATCATTATATAATGTGCAAATCAGGCAGAAACTTGTGTCGAGGAAGAGGCACCCTGTGAATTGTGAATTGCCGCAAGTTGTTAGGCGATTTGCACCGATCTGCTGTTAGTTTTGTGAAAGCAGTATCTCGCCCTGAATCTTCCCGTGAGTTTCATGAAGTTACTGCATTGCACATTAATTTCCCATTAAACTTGCTGCAGAAAGTCAAGTACTTATTTGAGCAAGTACCCTTAATAATGATATGATAATTGTTCATTACTGCCAATCAACCTCTCTGGCCCAGAAAGTGACCAATTAAAAGTGTAGAGTCTCATTCCTTCAGGTAGTTGTTGGAGATTTTGACTGTCAAATTTTAAATGTAATTTCTTTACTTTTCCCTTCTGTCTCTTCTATCTCTCTCTTAATACAATCTCTTTCCTCTCTATTTCTCTTTCTGATTTGACATTGAATTCACCCACTCTAATTCCTTTTCAGTCCTTCCTCTGTTTATTTAAATCTCATTGGTTGAGGAAATACACCGTTGGCCCCGTCATTCACTAAGATCGCAGAGGCCCAGTGCCCTCGTCTGTTATCAGCTTGAACTTCCAGCGACTTAGAGCAAAAAATATTTGAGCTGAAGTGTGCAGGAAAAAGTCTAACTAACTAGGCACACCCCAAAATGCCCTGCTCCAGAAAATTCTGGTCCCCAAGGAACCTTTTTTTCTTCAGGGGAAAATGTTTTGAAAAAGGAAAATTTAAATTAATAAAATAAATAAAAATAAGACTCATGGAGAATGGGAGAAAGAGGAACAACAGTGTGAGCAGAATTCGAATGTTTTATAATGCTTAGTGAAATTATGTTTTTAAGTATATATTTGGTTTTAGTTCTGTACTGTTAATATTAGTAATAAATGTTCGTAGTGGAGTACCTTTTACTGTAATGGGGTTTTATTTCATACGTAAAAGTATGAAGCAGTATGTATTGACAGTAAAAATTGTAATTTGACTTTGAAAAGAGTATATTAAAGTGAGCTGGGTAAAGTTTTGGTTGTAATATTTGGCTAAATGTTGAAAGTGTCATCACACTATGAATCTGGAAAGGCAAATGCAGTGGTGGATGTATAAGTCCAAGGAAATGACATGATCCCATCAAACACTGAATACAGTACTATATCTAGTTAATGATGGGCAGTGAATTGGATGCCGAGAAGGCCAACAAGGATGATTCCAGGTTTGGATAATGAGCTAGGAAGAGAGATTGAGAAAGCAAAACCTAATTATGGGTAGGGTGGAGGAAGGAGAATAAAGATTAAGGTGAGTATAATCCAAGTTTTAATTTAATTAAGATAATTGACGTGGAGATATATGGTACATGAGATATTTTGAGGGCATAATTATAAGCTAAAGCAGCTAAAATATAAATGTTTTTCAGGCTTAGTTTTAGCTAATAGGCTTCCACCTAATGCAGTTAATACTAACTCGGTTAAATTCAGAAGGGAATTCGATCAGTTTCTGATCCAGCAGTAAACCGAGAAATGTGTGTTGAAGGTAGCAAAATAATTTAAAAATCATTAGTTGCATCCTGAAACAACCTAGAAGACTGAGTGGGCTGAATGTGTCTTGTTACTATATATATTCTTGTAATTGCTGATCTGTTAAGTCAGCTCCCTCAATGTGCTTACTTTTTAACTAGCAAATTGGACATGACCGTATGCAGACTTTCCTGTTGAGTTAAACCCTGTTCACATGGCAATCTTTTAAACTTGTTAATGAAAGAATTATTTATTGTGGGGCTATTTAATTCCAATGACTTTCTCAGAAAATATTTAAGAAACCATTCTGTAACCTGTCAGATGTGGGGGAATTTTCCTAATTAACTTTGTTTTGAAGGCTCCACTGATAATTCACCTGTCTGTTTTTCCTTTTGTCCATGGAGAATACTTGGCATTCCCACAGAGTAAAACTGTTGAGAACAAAAATTCAAAAGAGTAGTGCTCGAGCCTGTGAGTGTCGGTGTGCCAACTGTTTGACTTAAAAGAAATTGGGCTAAAGCAATTGATATATGAAGAGGGCATTTGCCATCAAGGCAGCAGTCAACTGAGTGTGGCACCATGTAGCCCGAAGTCAATGTGGATCAGGAGAAAAATTCTACAGTTACTGGAGTCATACCTGACGCAAAGGAAAATAGTTGTGGTTGTTGGATGCTAATCCTCTCAGCCCCAAGACATTGCTGCAGGAGTTCCTTAGGGAAGTGCCCTATATACAACTATTTTCAGGCTGCTCCATTAATCACCTTCCCTCCACCATGGGGCTGTTGGCTGATGATTGCACAGTGTTCAGTTCCATTCGCATTTCCTCAGATAATGAAGCAGGCCATGCCCACATGCAGAAAGATCTGGGCAACATCCAGGCTTAGCTTGATGAGTGCTGAGCACCATTTGCACGACACAAGTGCCAGGCGATGACCATCTTCAATGAGAGGCTAACCACTTCCTGTTGGCAGTCAATGGTACTGCCATCATCGAATCCCCTACCATCAACATCCTGGGGCTTATCATTGACCAAAAACTCAACTGGACCAGCCACATAAATGCTATGGCTATTAGAGCAAGTCAGAGGCTAAGTATTCTGTGGTGAGTAACTCACTTCCTAACACCCAACACCTCTCCACCACCTACAAGGCACAGGAGTGTGATAGAATACTCTCCCATTGTCTGCATGATGCAGCTACAACAAACGAGACTCTGTCTTCAACATGAGTGTCCTCGACTCCATCCTACAGCATTCTATTCGCCACAAGCCCAGCCCAGCATGAGGTTGAAAAGGCCATCCAACAACTGAAGACCAACAAGGCCTCAGGAGCAGATGGAATCCTCCCCAAAGCACTAAAGCATGGCGGAGATGCACTATTGGCACGAATCCATGAACTCATTTTTCTTATTTGGAAGGAAGAGAGCATGCCAGGGGATCTCAGAGGCACTGTAATCATGACCATCTTCAAGAAAGGTGACAAGTCCGATTGCTTAATTACAGAGGAGTTTCCCTGCTGTCTGCCACAGGGAAAATCATCGCAAGAATCCTCCTCCATTGCCTTCTCCCAGTGGCTAAAGAGCTCCTCCCAGAATCGCAATGTGGATTCTGCCCACCAAGGGGCACAATGGACATGATCTTCACCGCGCGTCAAATTCAAGAGAAATGCAGGGAGCAGCACCAACCTCTGCACAAGGCCTTCTTTGACTTCACAAAGGCCTTCGACACTGTCAACCATAAGGGATTATGGAGTGTCCTCCTCAAATTTGGCTGCCCTCAAAAGTTTGACATGCAAACCATGATCCTGAACAACGGATCCACCACAGACCCAATACACGTGCGGACTGGGGTCAAGCAAGGCTGTGTCATCGCACCAACGCACTTCTCTATCTTCCTTGCTGCAATGCTCCATCTCACCCTCAATAAGCTCCCCGCTGGAGTCGAGCTAATCTACAGAACAAACAGAAAATTGTTCAACCTCCGTTGCCTCCAGTCCAGATCCAAGGCCGTCCCATCCTCTGTCAATACATTACAGTATGCAGACGACGCTTGCATTTGCGCACACTCGGAGGTCGAACTCCAAACCATCGTCAACACCTTCACCGAAGCGTACGAGAGCATGGGCCTGATACTAAACATCCGTAAGACAAAAGTCCTCTACCAACCTGCCCCCGCCACACAGTACTGCCCCTCGATTATCAAGATCCATGACGAGGCTTTGGACAACGTGGACCATTTTCCATACCTCGGGAGCCTACTGTCAGTGAGGGCAGATGTCGATGACGAAGTTTAAACTGCCTTCAGTGTGCCAGTGCAGCCTTCGGTCGCCTGAGGAAGAGAATGTTCGAAGACTAGCACCTCAAGCCCGGTATCAAGCTCATGGTCTACAGAGCAGTAGTGCTTCAGAGATATGGACTATGTACAGCAGGCACCTCAAAGCATTGGAGAAGTACCACTCACGCTGCCTCCGCAAGATCCTGCAAATCCATTGTCAGGATAGGCGCACCAATGTCAATGTTCTCGCTCAGGCCAACATCCCCAGCATCGCTGCATTGACCACGCTCGATCAGTTCCGATGGACAGGCCACAAAGTCCGCATGCCCGATACTAGACTCCCAAAACAAGCGCTCCACTCAGAGATCCGACACGGCAAGCGAGTCCCAGGTGAGCAGAGGAAATGCTTCAAGGACACTCTCAAAGCCTCCTTGAAAAAATGCAACATCCCCACCGACACCTGGGAATCCCTGGCCCAAGGCTGCTCAAAGAGGAGGAGAAGCATCCGGGAAGGCACCGAACACCGAGAGCGTCTACGCCGAGAGCAAGCAGAAGCCCAGCAGAAGGAGTGCACGACAACACCAGCACCCCACCCACCCGTTCCTTCAACCACCATCTGCCCCACCTGTGACAGAGACTGTAGGTCCCGCATTGGACTCATCAGTCACCTGAGAACATATATTAGTGTGGAAGCAAGTCATCCTTGACTCCAAGGAACTGCCTAAGAAGAAGATACAACACTCAAGAAGCCTGACACCATCCAGGATAAACCAGTCCATTTGATCAGCACGCCAATCACCAGCTTAAACAGTCACTCCCTCACTCCCTTCACCACCTACGCACATTAGCTACAGTGTGTAGTATCTACAGAATGCGCTGCTAGTTGCTGAGGCTTCTCTGGAAACACCTCCCAAACCCCTGATCTCCAGGACCTGGAAGGGCATGGGCAGCAGGTGCATGCAAATACTATCACCTCCACGTTCCCCTCCAAGCCATACATCATCCCGACTTAGATATGTATCGCTGTTCCTTCATCGTCACTGGATCAAATTCCTGAAATTCCCTACCTAACAGCATGGTTGGGGTACAATCACCACATGAACTGAACGGTTGAAGAAGAAGCCCCACCACCACATTCTCAAGCGTAAATAGGGATGGGCAGTAAATGCTGGCCTTGCCAACGACGCCTATAATCCCAAGAATTAATTAAAAAATACTAGTTCACCAGCACACTGAGCTGGCTGTGTGCAATTTTGCTGGATTCGGTCACTTGAATAATTAGAATAAACTTCCAGCACAACTTTAGATGTGTTGGAGATATGTGGGGAGAGGGGGAAGGATGAGAAGTGTCAGGAAAAAATGAACTGAAATGAAATCCAATGTGGAAACACACAACAGTCTGTGGGAAAGCAACCGAATGGCACAGTACCTGATGATCCCCTAATTGATGGCTGAGAAAGTGGAAGTGGGTGTGAGGAATATTGCTCTGTTTGGTGCTCCAAGGCTACTCAATGGTTGGTAGAGTAAACATCTGTCATCTACAATGCTCTGCATCCTTGGAAACCCTGCCACCTGGGAAAAGTTCTGTGTCTTTCCATAGGGGAAGTGATGAACATGTTGTCCCTTGCAAGCAAGGCATCTGTTGAGTGATGCATCTGTGGACAACTGACTGACAGGTTTGGCATATGTCACTGGTGGTGGCTTGGAAAGATCCAGTAGCATAAAAGTGTGACCCAGTAGTGACCTACTCGCCCATTGGAAATACCACCCCTGAGGTACCTATTGTCTGTTGGAGGTGACATAACTCCTTTATGTAGCCACCTCCTTTACCTCCTTTATGAAGTAGAGGTGCCAAAGACAGGGCCCTTCTGGCGTGCTTAGCATGGACTGTCTGGGCCAGTGTATGTGGTTCCTGCGGAAGAACACTTGTATATGTAATGTCTGAAGTACAGTTCCTCTTGCCGTTTTTGTCCCTCTCTCTCTTCCAAATGAAAGAGTGTCGTTGGAACACCAAAGGATTTCCCATTCTGCCTACTTTAATTTTTGCAAGTGAAATCGCAATTGGAAGCATGACTGTTGTGAGAAATGGAGTTGGAAAGAAAAGTCTTAGTCCCCCAAAAATCAGACCTAACCAGCAACAAAAATGAACAAAACAATATAACACAACAATCCAGCTTTCCAACCTTTTTAGAAGCCTACTCCTACAGGCCAGATACTGCTACACCCTTTTCAGATAGGCAAGCAATACTATTTGCAAGTGGACAGCAAGAATGCAACTTGGGGCTGTCTCAAAAATGTTTTGAAGGTTTAATGAGCCTTGGGCTGGAGACTTGCAAACTGGGGCTTCAAGTTCCTTTTTTATCCGAGATCCTCTAGGCTGATGAATTTGCAAGAGCAAAGTGCTGCACTAGAGGGTGCTGTACTTACAAAGACTATTCTTGTATTTTGGAAGGAATTCTCATCAATACCTTCACTGTACATACAATCATTTACAAATATTTTGATAATGATCTTTGCCAGTTAAGCTGGCATACTGATGTAGCATAGCATCCTTATCCCAGAGACAATCACTCAGAAAAACATAACAAATATGTCTAATTCAACATTAATGTTGCTGGGAAGCGGTGAAGGCTGCAGTCAGACTGGATTTGGACTTGCTTTGGGTTATAGTCAGGTCTTGACATTTGCTTAAAACTTTCTTTGCACCCTTAGAAAGGAGCTGAAGAATGCAAAGTACTGAGCAATTTATAAATAAGTAACTACTGGCATTGTAAAATTACAAATATTTGAGGTAGTATTTCATGAAATATAAATGCTCAATGGTAGCACTCTCGCCTCCGAGTCAGAAGATCGTAGGTTCAACCCCCATCCAGGGACTTGAGAACATAATCCAGGATGATACTTCAGTGCAGTACTGAGTGAATGTCTTTGGGAAGAGATGTTCAACCGAGACCGCGTTTACCCTGTAAGGTGGATGTAAAAGATCCCATGGCACTATTCAAAGAAGAACAGGGAAGCTCTCCCAGTGTCCTGGCCAATATTTATCCCACAACTGACATCACTAAAACATATTATCTGATCATTCATCTCCTTGCTTTTCTTGGGAACTTGCTGTGAGCAAATTGGCTGCCGCATTTCCCTACATTGCATCAGTGAGTACACTCAAAAGTACTTAATTGGCTGTGAAGTGCTTTGGAACAGCCCGTGAAAGGCATTACATAAATTCGACTTTTTCTTCCCTTCTTTCCTAGAAAATTATCAATAGCTAATGTGTAACTTCAAAATAGACGACACTACTCCAAGAAGCTGACAACTCGAGAATTCATACTGGCTTATGAAAGGCTTGACCTAAAAATAAGTAGTTGGATGAGCTTTGTAGCTCAAGCCTGTATTGTAGAAAATCTGAATATATGAAGAAATCAATATATTTTTCTGCCTTGTAATTACCACATTTCTTCAGATATTTTGTAATTGGTACAGCAGAAAATGTCAGTTAATTGGATACCTAGGACTACCTTTGTTATATAAGCAGGCTATAGATATACTCTCTGTGTAGTCACTGTATAGTTGCGTAAGGTGGAGACTTGTTTACCTGATGTACTATCAATAAGGTTTACACTGTGTATATACTATGCTGGCACCACTAGAGGGTACAACTGGTGGAGACTGGGGTTTCCTGCCCTGGTAGCAGGGGCAGTATAAAAGGGGAGCCACCATGCGGCTGCCTCACTGGAGTTACGAATAAAGGATCAAGGTCACTACAGTTTGAGTACAACACATTGCCTTATGGAGTCATTCACAAGTACATTACAGACATAATAACTGGCGACGAGAATACGGACTTTCACGCGATTATGGCTACCTTTGGCACACTAAAAGACTTCGCAGAGGGTGATGATTGGGATGCCTTCGTGGAAAGGCTCGAGCTATATTTCGTGGCAAACGACCTGGCAGGGGAGACGAATGCATCGGCGATGAAGTGCAAGGCTATACTGCTGACCAGTTGTGGGCCTGAGGTCTACCGCCTCATCAGGCACTTGCTGGCACCCACGAAGACCAAGGATAAGACATACGATGAGCTGACTGGTTTTAGTTGGTCGCGAATTAGTTCAAAGGAAAGCATCCTCACGGCCAGGCACAGATTCTACACTCACCGCAGACCTGAGGGTCAAGAGATTGCAAAATATGCTGCCGACCTCAGGAGACTTGAAGCATCGTGTGATTTTGGCACGCATCTCAACGAAGCATTGCGAGACATCTTCATTATGGGAATTGGCCATGAGGGGCTCCTTGACAAGCTATTATCGGCCAACACCACAGTCAACCTGCAGAAGGCCATCAACATCAGTTGGGCATTTATGACCTCGACCTGCAGCACCAAGCAAATTATTCATCCTGTGGACTCAAACCCGGCAACTACTGTACACAGAATGGTACCTTTCACAGACAAGGCTGTAGAACGTGGCTCTGCCCAAGGCAGAGAGCACAGACCTCAGGGTTCCAGAACTCAAGAGTCCGTCGAGGGGTGCTAATCGACTAGCACCATGCTGGTGTTGCAAAGGAAACCACAGGGCTCACCAGTGTCGGTTTGCTGAGTACTTATGCAAAGCCTGTAACACGAAGGGCCACCTCCAGCGTATGTGTAAAAGAAATACGACTCACTGTCTAGCAGAGGAGTTGGTAGATGACTTTGAATCCAGCGAGGAGTATGCTGATTTGACCAGAGAGGCAGCTCAGCCCCAAGAAGAAGTGTATGGAGTGTATACCTGCACCACCGATTGTCCTCCAGTGAAGATGGAAGCCGAGATAAACGGCATTCCAGTCCATGGAAGTGGACACGGGAGCGAGCCAGTCAGTGATGAGCCAGGATGCCTTTGAGAGGCGACCCGAGCTGGTTCCAGTACAGGAAAAGTTGTGCACCTACACCAAGGAGCTGATCCCAGTCCTTGGTAGTGCGGATGTAAATGTAATCCATTATGGCGTGGTGCACAAGTTAACTAGGTGATGGTCCAACGCTACTCGGAAGAAGGTGGATGGGGAAGATCCAGTGGAAATGGGAAGACCTCTTCACTCCAGCAATCGATGTCCCCCGCGCTCAGAGGCAGAACAAAACCTCACCTTCGCTTGGGCCAGGCACCAGAGAACAGACCAGCACAGCAACTGAGGCATAGACCATCCATCACGACTGCGTGGCAATGATCCGAGCCGAGCGACCTAAAAGTACTTTCCCGGCCCCAGTGGCGGGCCTCCTGGGGAGGAAGATCGAATTCACTGGCACTCTTCCAGCTTTTGTGGCAGAATCGCGGGAGAGAAGGATCAAGGCAGTTGACCTCGACGACAGAGGCAAGATGGCGTCCCTGCTGCAGCATGGCTGAAAAAAGGAGACCTGCAACCAACTAAACTTAAAGAGACATTGTATGCATTGCAATCAATGTAATGAACCGATTAAGAATGTAAAGAACAAAATGTTGCGAGATGTTGGGAATAGTGTCCCCAAACATAGAAACATAGAAAATAGGTGCAGGAGTAGGCCATTCGGCTCTTCGAGCCTGCACCACCATTCAATATGATCATGGCTGATCATGCAACTTCAGTACCCCATTCCTGCTTTCTCTCCATACCCCTTGATCCTTTTAACCGTAAGGGCCACATCTAACTCCCTTTTGAATATATCTAACGAACTGGCCTTAACAACTTTCTGTGGTAGAGAATTCCACAGATTCACAATTCTCTGAGTGAAGAAGTTTCTCCTCATCTCGGTCCTAAATGGCTTACCCCTTATCCTTAGACTGTGACTCTTGGTTCTGGCCTTCCCCAACATTGGGAACATTCTTCCTGCATCTAACCTGTCTAAACCCGTCAGAATTTAAAATGTTTCTATGAGATCCCCTCTCATTCTTCTGAACTCCAGTGAATACAAGCCCAGTTGATCCAGTCTTTCTTGATAGGTCAGTCCCACCATCCCGGGAATCAGTCTGGTGAACCTTCGCTGCACTCCCTCAATAGCAAGAATGTCCTTCCTCAAGTTAGGAGACCAAAACTGTACACAATACTCCAGGTGTGGCCTCACCAAGGCCCTGTACAACTGTAGCAACACCTCCCTGCCCCTGTATTCAAATCCCCTCGCTATGAAGGCCAACATGCCATTTGCTTTCTTAACCGCCTGCTGTACCTGCATGCCAACCTTCAATGACTGATGAACCATGACACCCAGGTCTCGTTGCACCTCCCCTTTTCCTAATCTGTCACCATTCAGATAATCTGCCTTCGTGTTTTTGCCACCAAAGTGGATAACCTCACATTTATCGACATTATACTGCATCTGCCATGCATTTGCCCACTCACCTAACCTGTCCAAGTCACCCTGCAGCCTCTTAGCATCTTCCTCGCAGCTCACACTGCCACCCAGCTTAGTGTCATCTGCAAACTTGGAGATATTACATTCAATTCCTTCGTCCAAATCATTAATGTATATTGTAAATAGCTGGGTCCAAGCACTGAACCTTGCGGTACCCCACTAGTCACTGCCTGCCAAAAGATCGAATTCGGGAGGGTAAAGGCACTGAGCCTGAGGCCCTGCCCCAGGTGTCCCCACAAGTTATAGGCCAGCGACCTCAGGAGGGTGAAGGCACTGATCCTGATACCCTGCCCCAGGTCTATCCCGCGCTGCAGGCACCCGATGGCAGTATTCGCCACGGACCTGAAAACGAAAACGGTGCCAATACGTGCAGTCGGCCGCCGTTGCCCACCACCCGGGTGGAGACGGTGCAGCCCCCAGACCCAGTCACTACCTCGGCCATGTCCGGGAGCGAAAGGTCAGAACCAACGAGGTCCCCAAACGGGATCTGCAACAGCCAGGTTCCCAACACCATTAGAGTGCAAGCAGAAGATTCTGCAGCCCTCAAAGGAGGACAGGGAGGCCACACACATCTGTGGCTCTGCCCACCACTAGGCAACAGCAAGGGCCCCGAGTACTGACAAGGTGAGGGAACCAAGCCCACCCCGCTAGCAGGGGGCGCAGCACCGCCATCAGACGACTAGGACCCCGTCCGGTTGCTCTGCAACTAGCGTCTTCGCATACCTTTACTGCTACCTCAGTACTGACCATGAATGCAATCTACCCAATCCTGGTGCACGACTGTAAAACCTAACGAATGTAAGTCACTGAACCAAGGTGTCACGATACAAACTGTTTTTTTTTTTAAAGTTTTTTTCTTTGTACTTGCACTGTCTGATTCTGTATGTTAATGTAACGGGCCAACTGCATGATCTCGCTGTGGGGGGCGGGGAAATGGATGTATGTAGCCATGGACACACACGGTTCACACCCAGAACCCACTGGAACCTCCACTGCATCATCGAACCATCCAAACTGGTAACCACTACCCAACGTTTTGGCAAAAGGACTTGGGGGTTGACAAGGAGAGAGCCAAGCCAAAGCAGTGTCAAGGTGCAAGAGTTATTGGCACTTAAGTCTGGGGAGAGCTAAGCCAGAGCACATAGTGCAAAGGTAATTGGCACAAAGGACTTGGGGGAGAGTGATGTTATATATGCAGACTATAGATATACTCTGTGTAGTCACTGTATAGTTGCATAAGATGGAGACTTCTTTACCTGATGTACTATCAATAATGTTTACACTGTGTATGTACATGCTGGCACCACAAGAGGGTGCAGCTGGTGGAGACCGGAGTTTCCTGCCCTGGTGGTAGGGGCTGTATAAAAGGGGAGCCACCATGCGGCTGCCTCACTCTGGAGTTACGAATAAAGGACTAAGGTCACTACAGTTTGAGTACAACACATTGCCTCGTGGAGTCATTCACAAGTACATTACAGACATAATAACTTTAGCTTCTGGGTATATCAGCTTCCTCCTCTTCCCCATCAAGCCAGACCTCTCCCCAGGCCCCTCGCTTCCTTGACCCTGAATCCCCATAGGTCTCTAGTTTCTCCCCTACTTCTCTCCCCTTCTCCTTTCCCCCCCCATGCACTCTCTGAGCTCATTTCATTGATGAGACCCACTTCCTGCTCCCTTCCCACTAAACCCAAATTTCCTGCCTCACCCGTGCTAGCTGATATTGTAAATGATTGCCGACTTATTAAAACTGACATTATCACCTCCACCCCCTCAAAATTCCATGTTTAAATCTCTCCAATTAGGTTCCTACCCTTGTAGATGCACTGAAACTGCCCTAATTAAAGTCACAAATAACATCTTTTATGAATGTGACCATTGTGCATATCACTTTACGACCTCCCTGCAGCCTTTGGCATGGTCAACGACAGCATCTTCCTCCAACGTCTCTTCTCTGTTGTTCAATTCAGTGGACTGCCGTCACTCTGTAACCTCCTCCAGCTACAACCCTCGAGAATTATGCGTTCCTCCAACTCTGCCCTCTTGTGCATTCCAAAATCCTTTCGTCCCACCACTGCCGCCTAAGCCCTAACCCTCCCTACACCCGTCTCATCCTTTATGACACTTTTTAAAGCTCATCTCTTAGATAAAGCTTTTGATCACCTGTCCTCATAACACCTCCTTTGGTTTGGTGTCAATTTTTAGCTGACTATGCCTTTGTCAAGTCCTGTGGGATGTTTTCTATATTAAAGGCGCTACATAAATGCAAGTTGTTACTTATTTGAAAGCGATGCTGAAACGTGATTGAGAAAGTTTCAACTTAATGAAGGATAAGTTGCACAGATGGGCCACCATTGATGGAAGTTGACTTCACACAAAGCTGACAGCAGTTTATATTTTTGGAAGGAACCTTTTCATGATCCCCTACTGACAGAATATCAAATATTCTAACTTATGAAAGATTTTTAGTTTGTTTTGTATTGCATAATAAGTTGCTTCTATCATCTCTACAGTTACCAGGGATAGTTTTATTTCAGTTTATATTTCTTTCAGTGCAAACATTTTTTTCTTGGTCTGCATAACATGTGAGAAAATAAATAGGATAGATTTTTCCGCCTCCTTCCCCCAACCAAGTGCTAGAGAGGAACAGCGTACCCGAAGTGCAGTATTTCCTGTCCTGGCACAGGCTTGCTTTCTGCCAGCGGTAGGGGCAGGAAAATTGGGGCGATTGCAGCAGTTAACATGGTCACTGTGATTTTCTGGTTGTTGATGAGGACAGGGAGACGGACAAAAAATTGAAAAACACACTCACCTACAACGGTCTGTCCTCGGGACCCCCTCGGACCTTCCTGTCAGTGAGGATTAAGGGACAGGAGGCAGACCACAATGCTATTTAAAAAACAAATGTCTGTTGTGGAGCGTACAGCAAGCAGGAGACTTGGAGATTGAGGTATGAAAGCTGGAGTGCCTCTTCCTGCCTCATTAGAATAATTTCATCTGACCTCTGCCTACAATACGCTCAGGTCAGTTTCTGTGCCCCCAAGAAAGTCCCAGAAATGCCTGCGCAATGTTAAAAGGAATAAGATCTGGCAATCTGGGTTCCTGTCCCTTTTTTTGACCCTTGCACCTGAGAACTGAGCATTCCCTGGGGCAAGGGCCTGGAAAATAGGCCATGGCACATCAGAGAGGCAACTACAAGGAAAGCTTTGTTTAAAGACACGTGAATAATAGACACTTGGAGCAATTCACTTTTCTGTGCATGTTCTTTAAGGCTTGTTAACAAATTTAATGTACTTTAGCCTTGCTGGTCTTTTCCTATCTGTCATTTTTAAAATGTTCGTATGTACCTTAATTTTAATAAAGCTACGTGTCCAAATTGGAAAAAAGAAAATTGTAGGGTATTGTCTAATTAATACTGACATTGGTATCATCTATTTTTTTTTAAAGAATTTGATTTAAAACTGTAGTTTTATATGTGTACACTTTATTCCCTTTCGTCTCTTTCTCATCCCACTTGGAGCCGATAAGATAAGGCATTGGTGCTGGAATTCCGATGTACCGGGTGCGTACGACGTTTCTACGGACCCAGGAAGGCATCGGAAAAGCGGATTTTCAACGCGCAATGCGCATGCGCTGAAAACCGGCTTTTCCGACCTGTCAAGTTTACGGATATCTTGTCCAGCGAATGTCCTCAAAAAGTAGGCGCAAGTGTTTAAAAATACACAAAAACATTTTAAAAGAAAGTTATAACACATTTTATTGTTAAAAACCCTCCTCACTACGGTAAGTTTATTTTTAACCATAATTAAAAATACTTTTTTAAAAATTGGGAAAATATTTTATTTGTATAAGACATAATGGCCCTGAAATTCCGTTCGAGCTCTTCCTGTGGGCAAACGGCAGAAAAAGAGAAAAAAAGATGTGCACTTACCTGTTGCTGCTGCGCCCGTTGGAACTTCCGAGCCTGAGGCCTCCCGTGACTGCACGTCGTCGCGCGTGCACGTGGGGACGTGCGCAGGCTGGGATCGGGAGACAGCAGCCAATCAGGTGAAGTATAGATTCTCATTCATAGTAATAGGAGTTCCGTAAGTCCGGAGCTCCTATTACTATGAATGAGAAACCCACCACAAACACCCAAAACATAATAAAAAATAGAAAATAAACTATATAGTTAACATTCATTTCAATTAAAGTTCTTATTAAAAAAAAGTATTTTCCCGACTTTTTTAAAAAGTTTTTTTAATTAAGCCTTAAAATAAACTTACTGTAGAGTGGAGAGGGTTTTTAAAAATAAAATGTGTTTTTATAACTTTATTTTTAAATGTTTCTGTGTATTTTTAAACAATTGCGCCTGTTAAAGTAGGCTATACGCTTGCTTTTTCAGGCGCAAGATTTTAAAGGACATTTGCAGGGCAAGATACTCGTAAATATCAGAAATCTTGCCCTGCAAATGTCCTCGCTCCCGATCTGCGGATGATCTATCAAGCCAGAAACTTGATGGATCGGAAAAGCCGGTTTTCAGCGCATGCGCATTGCGCGCTGAAAATCCGACTTTTCCGATGCCTTCCCGGGTCCGTAGGAAGTTCCTACGGACCCGGGACATTGGAATTTCAGGGCCAATAGGGAAGAGTGACCATAATATGGTAGAATTCTGCATTGGGATGGAGAATGAAACAGTTAATTCAGAGACCATGGTCCAGAACTTAAAGAAGGCTAACTTTGAAGGTATGAGGCGTGAATTGGCTGGGATGGATTGGCGAATGATACTTAAGGGGTTGACTGTGGATGGGCAATGGCAGACATTTAGAGACCGCATGGATGAACTACAACAATTGTACATTCCTGTCTGGCATAAAAATAAAAAAGGGAAGGTGGCTCAACCGTGGCTATCAAGGGAAATCAGGGATAGTATTAAAGCCAAGGAAGTGGCATACAAATTGGCCAGAAATAGCAGCGAACCTGGGGACTGGGAGAAATTTAGAACTCAGCAGAGGAGGACAAAGTGTTTGATTAGGGCAGGGAAAATGGAGTATGAGAAGAAGCTTGCAGGGAACATTAAGACGGATTGCAAAAGTTTCTATAGATATGTAAAGAGAAAAAGGTTAGTAAAGACAAACGTAGGTCCTCTGCAGTCAGAATCAGGGGAAGTCATAACGGGGAACAAAGAAATGGCGGACCAATTGAACAAGTACTTTGGTTCGGTATTCACGAAGGAGGACACGAACAACCTTCCGGTTATAAAAGGGGTCGGGGGGTCTAGTAAGGAGGAGGAACTGAGGGAAATCCTTATTAGCCGGGAAATTGTGTTGGGGAAATTGATGGGATTGAAGGCCGATAAATCCCCAGGGCCTGATGGACTGCATCCCAGAGTACTTAAGGAGGTGGCCTTGGAAATAGTGGATGCGTTGACAGTCATTTTCCAACATTCCATTGACTCTGGATCAGTTCCTATGGAGTGGAGGGTAGCCAATGTAACCCCACTTTTTAAAAAAGGAGGGAGAGAGAAAACAGGGAATTATAGACCGGTCAGCCTGACATCGGTAGTGGGTAAAATGATGGAATCAATTATTAAGGATGTCATAGCAGTGCATTTGGAAAGAGGTGACATGATAGGTCCAAGTCAGCATGGATTTGTGAAAGGGAAATCATGCTTGACAAATCTTCTGGAATTTTTTGAGGATGTTTCCAGTAGAGTGGATAAGGGAGAACCAGTTGATGTGGTATATTTGGACTTTCAGAAGGCGTTCGACAAGGTCCCACACAAGAGATTGATGTGCAAAGTTAGAGCACATGGGATTGGGGGTAGTGTACTGACATGGATTGAGAACTGGTTGTCAGACAGGAAGCAAAGAGTAGGAGTAAATGGGTACTTTTCAGAATGGCAGGCAGTGACTAGTGGGGTACCGCAAGGTTCTGTGCTGGGGCCCCAGCTGTTTACACTGTACATTAATGATTTAGATGAGGGGATTAAATGTAGTATCTCCAAATTTGCGGATGACACTAAGTTGGGTGGCAGTGTGAGCTGCGAGGAGGATGCTGTGAGGCTGCAGAGCGACTTGGATAGGTTAGGTGAGTGGGCAAATGCATGGCAGATGAAGTATAATGTGGATAAATGTGAGGTTATCCACTTTGGTGGTAAAAACAGAGAGACAGACTATTATCTGAATGGTGACAGATTAGGAAAAGGGGAGGTGCAAAGAGACCTGGGTGTCATGGTACATCAGTCATTGAAGGTTGGCATGCAGGTACAGCAGGCGGTTAAGAAAGCAAATGGCATGTTGGCCTTCATAGCAAGGGGATTTGAGTACAGGGGCAGGGAGGTGTTGCTACAGTTGTACAGGGCATTGGTGAGGCCACACCTGGAGTATTGTGTACAGTTTTGGTCTCCTAACCTGAGGAAGGACATTCTTGCTATTGAGGGAGTGCAGCGAAGGTTCACCAGACTGATTCCCGGGATGGCGGGACTGACCTATCAAGAAAGACTGGATCAACTGGGCTTGTATTCACTGGAGTTCAGAAGAATGAGAGGGGACCTCAAAGAAACATTTAAAATTCTGACGGGGTTAGACAGGTTAGATGCAGGAAGAATGTTCCCAATGTTGGGGAAGTCCAGAACCAGAGGTCACAGTCTAAGGATAAGGGGTAAGCCATTTAGGACCGAGATGCGGAGGAACTTCTTCACCCAGAGAGTGGTGAACCTGTGGAATTCTCTACCACAGAAAGTTGTTGAGGCCAATTCACTAAATATATTCAAAAAGGAGTTAGATGAGGTCCTTACTACTCGGGGGATCAAGGGGTATGGCGAGAAAGCAGGAATGGGGTACTGAAGTTGAATGTTCAGCCATGAACTCATTGAATGGCGGTGCAGGCTAGAAGGGCCGAATGGCCTACTCCTGCACCTATTTTCTATGTTTCTATGACTTTAATTTCAGTTCATTTTAAATATGTCTGTTTTTATTTTTTTATTATTTTGTGTGATTGCTTTTATTCCCATTAATAGCACTGAGAACTCGTAGATACGCGAGTCTCAGTGCTATTAATGGGAACCTGTGAAAACTTACCTGATTGGCTGAGCAGTCACACACGACTGCATCTTCTGCGTCGGTACCCTCTGCACGGAAGCGCGCTTCCATCGGAATCCAGGGCGCCTCCTAGACCACCAGGTAAATTCGTAAAAAATATCTAGCGAGGAGGCAATTGCCCCCTGAAGATTTTCTGGGACAATAGCTTAACCGAACTGTAGAGGGTGCTGGTGTGCTTCTGTTATGTTGTGGTTGTTGAAGGCATTTATTTCTATTAGGTTTTCCCAGTTCAATGGACTTAATTAATGAATGGTGCCACTTGCATTTAAATAACACATTTAAAGTAAAGACACGTCCTAAGTTACATCATAAAAGAGCACAAGGAAGGGAGAAATTAGGAGAAAAGGCTGAAAGCTTGGTCAAAGAAATGGGTCGAGTTTTTTAAATTTGAAAAGGGGTGATGAAATGGTGTCAGGAAAGGAGGTCCAGAAGGTAGGGCTGAGGTGGCTGAAGGCGGCAACATCAGTGATGAGGTGAAGGGAGGAAGATGTGCACAGAAGGGCAGAGTTGGAGGAATGGAGCATTCGAGCTGGAGGAGATTATACAGATTTATGAAGAAGGATTTTGAATTTAAAGTGTGGTTGAGGAGATACACCATTGCTTTCCCTGTTCACTCATATCCCAGATGCCCTGTAAAGGGTGCTGGGCCCTTTCCATCTTGCACTTCCAGCAACTTGCAGTGCAAAATATCGTCGACATTAACCGGGCAAAGGCAAGTCTACCAGCCAGTAGGCGCTGTTCATTGCCCTGCCATAGGAAATTTTGAACCATTGGTTTTTGTATCCCTGTTGTTGGACTGGAAGAAGTTTTGTCTCATCCAAGACTCTGTCAGACAAGCACTAAGATAGCATGGAACATACTCAGTAGGTCGAGAGAAGTGATGGAGAGTAGGCATCGTAGGTGTATATATGAAAACATGTATGGATGATGTAAATGAGGAGAAACATGTATATAAGGAAGAGGAGGGGAAATATGGAGGTCACAGTGCGGGATAGGGAAGAGGAGGCATTGCTGGAGATGCACTGGCTGCATTCAGTTGGTTGGAATGGAACCATGCAAGGGTAATCTCCTGGAACTGAACAACAAAGGAGAGCTGTTGGCAGATGATGATACAGTCAACTGTATTGAAAGCTGCAGAAAAGAGGACTCGGCAGGGTAATTCACAAAGAATATCATTCATGGTTTTGGTTTGGGTTATTACAGAGCGGCCAGAAAGGTGGAAGCCAAACTGGAGGGATTTAAACAGTGTGCTTTGGGGGAGGTGAACACTGAGCTGGGAAGTAATATGTTTTAGGATCTTTAGAGGGGATAGGAAGATTGAATATGTGGCGGTAGTTGGAGAGGATGGGTGAGCCAATGGTGCATTTTGTGAAGATGGAACGAGGGTTTTTTTTGAGGCGAGAGGTCAAGGCAGTGGGTGGAGACAGCTGCATGGATGGCCTCGATCTTGGAAGATGAAGGAGTCAATGAGCTTCATGTATTGGTGTTTTGAGTTGAGTGTATAGGGTGAGGGGATGTGGGCGAGGGTTTTAGAGGGCAGTTGGTCAGGGGAAAAGGGAGCCCTCAAAGATGATTCTGAAATAATCAGTTTGGGCTGAAAAGAGTGAAGCACAGTAGTCCTTGATGTGGTGGTGGTTGGGCCAGTTGTGTGCTAGATGGATTCAGATTTGTGCCCCTTTTGGCTTGAAGGAGTCAGGTGGGGGCTTTACCGGAGGAATTATAGCTCGAAGTCATGGTTAATCTGCTGGGGACAAGAATGTTGAAGACTGGCAGGGAGAAACTAAGTAGGTTGACAGCGGGAAATGTGTCATGATGTGTGAAGGGCCAAAGGTGGTAGAGTTTGGGATTTGTGATGGAGCTGGGGAGGATTTTACTCCATGTGAGTAGTGAGATTGAAGGAGGATAGAACGATGTGTGTGATGAGGGAGATGGGGAAGTGGTCAAAGATGGTCTCATCAGTGATTGAGACTTTGGCTGCAGAGAATCCATGACAGACGACTAGAACGATGAGATGCAGAAGAATATGGGAGAGGAAGTTTAAATGAAGGGTGAGATTGAGGGAATTCAGGAGGGTGGTGATGTCAAAAGCGAAGGGGCTAGGGAGATGTGGTGCAAATAGAAACCAGCAAGATGAGAAGTCAGTCAATGCAGAGCCTGAGGGAAGGAAGGACACCTGCCATCTATAGGAAGTCAATGCGCGATTGCAACAAACAAAGATATTGAGAGGCATGAGAAAAGGAAGAAGTTGAGGTACTATCATCACAGCCCTAGGACATTGCTGCAAGAGTTCCTCAGAGAAGTACCCTCAGCTCAACCATCTTCATCTGCTTCATCGATTACCTCCCCTCCATTATAAGGTCGGAATGGGGTTGTTCACTGATGATTCCAGTGTTCAGCTCCATTCACAATTACTCAGATAATGAATCAGGCTACGGCAGTCAAGAAAAACCAAGCTTGGGCTGACAAATGGCAGGTAACATTCACAGCACATAAATGCCAGGTAATGACCATCTCCAACAAGAGAAAGCCCAGCCAGCACCACCACCTTCAGTGGCACCATCATCACTGAGTCCTGCATCATCAACATCTTGAGGGTCACCATTAACCAAAAGCTTAAACATGGTCGGATGCATATATTTTTGGGATCAAACTTCCTATCAGCTTTGTTGCCCTTTCACCTATGTCAGCTTAGCCTACCTGCAGCACATGTACAAAACAATATAGTAAGAAATAGCTGGCAGCATGTTTTATAGCTGGCACACAAATTGGTTTCAAGGTGGAGTGGTGTTGGGGAAAGAGTAATGAAAACCAGTTGAAATCCAATATCTATTGCTGTAGTAAGATTTTTCCCCCTTTTCAAAGTACATATTGATGCACCCGTTTAAAAACAGCATTTCTGCTCCATCGTAACATCTTATAACAGACCATTAAGAACCTAACAGAAAATGCAAGAAGTGTGCAGCATGCCAATGAAGCGTCACACCCAAAAGATTAGTCTTTCTTTCTTATTGGTTGGCTGATCAGTCTGCTGTGAATTTCCAATGTTTATAATATGAGGGTTATTGTCCATCTGCCTTCCTCATCTTGGTATGACACAGAAGGTCAAGACATCCAGCTATACAAACCCCAACGTTTTCAAAACATTGGGGTGCATTCTTGATTACATTCTTAATCTTTGTTGAGTATAGCTTCAGAATCCAGTAAGTTCCTCCCTTGCTTGATATAGAATTCTCCCTTATATTGTAGGAAATAGTGAGTCAAATATTAAACTTCATCCCTGCATTTTGGGATTAATCTTTGCTGGAATGGGAGGTCCGACATCTTCCATGAGTGATTACAGTTAACAGCATTCAGATCATAATTGTGCGTAGGCAATATGCATCTTTGGGGTAACAAACGTACTAAGGTACAGCTCAATTTCAGAATGTTTTAATTGGGCTAAAGTAAGCAGACAGTTTGTAAAACTGAACTCCTTTAAATTATTGTCTTACTTTAGCAGAAAAGTAGTTTTTAAACAGTAGGAGGTTTATGTTCTTTTAGTGAATGCACAGACTTTGCCAGATGTATGCTGCCCCTCCCTGGGAGAGTTGGCTCTGCACAACAAAAGCTAGGCAGCTCTGATTTGCTTATTGTACCTTTTATTTCATTCCCCCTTCCACAGCTCTTCCAGCCATTTTTGTAGGCAGTTGGATAGGTTCCATAGTAATGCCTTTGAGCCACTATGCCAGGAGTGAGCAATAAACAAGGATGGTAATAAACCTGTTTCTGCTTTAATACTGATGCTAGGGACCGCAGTTAAAAATCATATTACACTTATTCCAGCTCTGGCACCACGGGTGGAATTTTAACTCCTCCACCAGCAGGAACCAGGTGGATGAACAGTTATAATGCTTCATGCAACTTATTCCCTCCGATCCTGCTGCTTTCTCAGGGTTCCTGATCAATGTTCCCTCTAAATTATGTTTCGGGTGTGGTCCCTTTAAATTTGCTGTACTGTATCTCTTTCAGCAACAGCTTGTGAGTGGCCTGGGTGGGACCTCTGGATTGATGCGAGGCCGCCTGCCCATGCACCTTGTGGGTAACATTGGTCCTGATATTAACCTGCTTTTTTTAGCAGGTGAGCAGGACACCCACTGGAGCGTAGCCGGGTCCTGCTTAAAATATGCAGATCGGGCTCCGATGATGTCATCGGGGCTCAACTGGAATCTTAGCACAGGACCCTTGTGGCTTTCCCACCAGGCTAAACCTGCCATGTCAAGAATCTGGCCCAGAAGATGCCTACAAAGGTAAGTTTACTATTTTATTTGCTAGTGGGCCAAGAGGAGCAAGACGCTCCTCTGGGCCCACCAGGAAATCTTGGGTCCTTCCTGCCCCAGACTTCCCTCTCCCTCCCCCAACCGCTCTTCTTCACATTTACCTTAGTGCTGTGGCCTGTTGCATCATATCCTCAGCAGTGGCCTCCTGTTTCTTTAAATCCCACTCCCGCCCACCACCGGTTTTGGGCAGGAGCTTGTGCTGAAGATGCAGATCTCCCCCGATCCCAATGCCTTCCCGTGGGTCCCAATATTAATCTGCTCTTTTTAGAAGGCCAGCAGAACAAAATCTCTCGGGCCTCACGCTGTTTCCTGTCTGCCTTGGCACCACCCCAACCCCCACCATTTACCAATCCAGCTCACATGTAAAATTGGCTCCCACATTTCTATTCAACTCAATCTTCGTCCTGAAGACTTTAATTGCAGGTTAGAAGTAGGGAGAGAGAGCATGACTACATATATGTAAAGTTCATTAGTTGCAGAGGTAGTGTATGTGGATATTTCTTAGTAAAGACCAGAAGTAACATTATTTATAATGGCAATATACTGGAGTCTGTTTAAGGAAGCAAACAAGACAGCTATGGCTAGAAGATTCTCCATTGTTGCCTCACATAGCAGTACATGATTTGTCTGGGACAATTGTGATGCATGGAGGAACTTCTAGCCATATAGTAAAGGAAATATATTCAGGTCAACTTCAGTTATGCATGTCAATTTTGGGGGAAATTTTGAGGATGTAACTAGTAAGCTGGTTACGATTTATAGGGTTAATTTGACACATTTACACTTCTGGCTAATTTGCCCATTGGGAGCTCATAATTGGAATTTGGGCACTTGCTTCCCATGATTTTCCATCTATTCATTTGAAAAATTATCCCTTGTATATCAGCATTCAGATTTCTGACATACATAATTGCCTAAGTCAAAGCTTATAGGATTCATGGTAAGTGTGCAATTTGATTTTCTCTCCACCCGTCCTCTCCTCTCCTGAAGGCAATAACTTTGTTTTCACAGCCCTCTCGTGCTTTACATAAATGGTCATTTTTTAATGTAAAAGCCTGGATGGTGAGTGTCAGCAGACTATTTGAGCATTGTGGGGGTGGAGGGGGGAGAAATAAATAAAATCAGTCTTAGGATGACTAAATAATAATGACTTCAACAGAAATAATGTATACAGTAGACAATCTAAAGCATTAGTTACACTTAATGGGGCCAAGTTTCGGCCTGGGTTGCTCCTATTTTTTTGGAGCAACTGGTTTAGAATGGAGTATCTTAGAAATTGCAATTCTCGGCATTTAGTTTGCTCCAGTTCTAGTCAATTAGAACAGTTTCAGTTTGGAACAGATTTTTTTTTTCCAAAAGGGGGAGTGTCCGGCCACTTACGCCCGTTTTGAAAGTTTAGGCAGTGAAAACTTACTCCAAACTAACTTAGAATGGAGTAAGTGAAGATTTTTGTGCGCTCAGAAAAACCTTGCCTACACTTAGAAAATCAGACGTAGGTTACAAATCAGGCGTAGGGAACGGTGGGGGGGGGGGGGGTTTAAAGGGAAGTTTACAAACATTAAGCACTTCAGTTTTACAAATAAAGAGCCATCATCAATAATAAATGATAAATATATCAATAAATCAACCAATAAATCAATCAAAAAAAATTAATAAAAATAAAAATTTTTAAAAAATCAATAAATAAAACATTTTCTACTTACCGACTGCAGCACCGGGAGTCCTCCAACAGCATGCTGAGACGCCCCTCCCCCCCCCCCCCCCAGTGTGTGTCTGTCAGTGTCTCTATCTCTGTCTGTCTGTGTCTGTGTTTCTGACAGGGAGGGGGGGAGAGAGGGAGAGAGGGAGGGGGAGAAGGTAGGGAGGGAGAGAAGGGGGAGAGGGAGGTTGGCTGGCCGGGCCCATGAATTCGGGCGGGGTCCGCCCCCCAGCACTGGATTTAAAGGTAGGTGGCTGGGGGTCGGGTCGGGTCCGGGGTCTGGTCTGGGGGTTGGCGGGGGGGGGGGTCCGGACCGGGGATGGGAGCGGGAGTCGGGTCGGGGGGGGTGCGGGGGAGTCGGTGCCCGGGGGGGGGGGGAAACGGGCATCAGGATGGGAGTCGGTGTCGGGTCCGGAGCGGGGGTCGGGTCCGGTTCGGGGGTGGGGGGGGTCGAGTCGGGAGGAAGCAGGAGCTGGGCGTGGGAGATGCAGCCTGATCCACGCAGCCCCAGTGAGGCTGTTCGGGCCCCTCCCACACAGTTTTGGGCGCCTGGAGCTACTGCACATGCGCGCCCACTGTAGCGTGCCGGTGCAGAGGTCCCAGCACTGTTTTCAGCGCAGGGACCTGGCTCCGCCCCCCCACAGCTCGTGCTGCGCCACGCCCAGCTCCAGAAGACCTGCAGGGAGCCGGAGAATCGGTAAGTATTTTTTAGGCGCACTTTCTGCCGCGAAAAACGGGCGTACAGGTCGGGGCTGCGCCGTTTTAGGCACGGCCCGAAACTTGGGCCCAATGTTACCACAGCCACATTTGTGACTTATGAAGCCATCCATTGTCATATTTGAGTCTCCAAACCTGCTCAGGTATCAGGTTACTTGTCTGCCACAGAGGGTTGACTTGCTTCCGAATTTGACTTGGTATGTCAATTTTGAGCCACCTTGGTGCCAACGACACGCTGCTTGTTTCTCTTTCCTCTTTAATCACCAGTTGGTCATTAGGCAACTGACCAATGCAGATTTGAATCCTTGCTAGGCAGGCGGCAGGTACCAGAAATTCTGGGTGAGTAGTAAAAATTCTTCCGGAAATGCCTAGAATGGATGCTACCACTTTTCAACTAGCACCAGTGAACACCATAGAGTTATGGACATATTGTTCTTGAATTGGGAAATCAGTGCTCTGCTAAGTAGCATTTAAATGCATGCATGCAGTTGTGTTCACTGGCATCTGACTGCTGGTAAAATTTTTAATGTTAGAAAAAAAACTGACAAAATAATCATTTTTTTTCTTCTGCTCGAAGGTGGTTTAGTGGACTGCCTAGGTTATTTAAAATTTTAGATTTATAAATTAGCTTTACATCAATTGCAGTTCAACTGCCACTATTGTGCACAAATGGTGTCACTTGCTGTATTAGATTAAGATATATTCTGAGTTTTTCAGTAAAATCGATCTGTCTGAATTTTCTCAACAACAACAACAACTTGCATTTTTATACCTGAGTAAAACGTCTCTAAGGGCTCGGTTCTCAATTTCTCATTTCAGTACCTTGCGATATCCACAATCGTCACTAGGAATGCTATTTGTTACAGAAGTATCAATCATTAAGCCTAGAAGGTTTCAGAATGTTCCCCAACAACCTAATTCTCATCTTGAAGGTTGGGTTTGTGATGTTTCTGTGTTAATTTTATGTCAAATCCTGCACACATTCCATTTGTGCAGCATATCCAGCCTTACTTGTGATCAGTTGCTTACCTACGAAAGTACTTAAGGACTGAAATCTAAATAATTTGGCCAGAAATTCCCGACAGTCCATCTAGAATTATATCACTGACAATACCAGCCCTAGTTTTGCATTTCACCCTCTAGATCCACATACTTGATAAATTTATTTTCATACGCTTGCTTTCAGTCGCTCCTCACATAGGACAGACAGTCAGTTCTCCAATTAGAAATTTCTTACAGCTTCTGCTCACAGCAGTGTTTGAACAGAGATTGATATATCAGTTTACTTTTGAGTTTTAGTGAATAAAGATTTACTTTTTGATTTCATCATGTGGAGATATTGAATCAGTTCCTATATTCTGTACAATCTAAAAGCACTTGGGTTGGTTTAGCATCATTTTTATGTATGCATTAATATTGACTTCCATGTTTGCTGCTGTTAAATTATGTTTTTCTTTTTTTTTTTAAAAAGAGCTTGCTGCAGAGTTTGATTGGTGTAGATCATGGAGAAAGAAGTTTTCTTCAGAGCTTACATTACCCAGAGGAAGAATACCACTCTAAATTGTTGAAAAATGTAAGTAAAATAATAGAAAGTACTTTTTTAAATGCTAATTAGAAAAATTAACATTGTATGCATATGTTACAGTTAAAGTATGCAGCCCCAAATTTCCTGTCTGCTTTTGTTGTGAAAATAGCATAATCTGGTTGATCGTAGATGCGAAATGGGCTTGGACAATGGGTCCTTGCACCTTTTTATGCTCATTTGAAATTCTGCCAAAAGTGGGGGCAGTTGCATAATAAGCCTGACCACATATGGTTCTAAGCTAGGCTCCTGCATGTCACTGATGTTGCCAAGAGCCATGGGGTTGGGGTTACATTTTAAATGCCAAATTTCCCTAAGAGCGTTCCTTTTGCATTGGGGAAATTTATTGAAAGTTGAAAAAGTACAACTTTCAGATTTATTTCAAAATCTTTGGAGAAAGAAAGAAGAAATCTAAAAAATCTTTTTGGGACTAAGCGTTGTGTAAGCATAGAACTGTACAAAATGGGGCACCATTTTCATCCAGTTATTTACAGCTCATCCAGTTATTTACAGCTCATCCACTGCACTCAATGGGCCCAAGTTTTGGCCTCAGTTGCTCCTGATTTTTTGGAGCAACTGGTGTAGAACGGAGTATCTTAGAAATTCAAATTCTCGGCATTTAGTTTGCTCCAGTTCTAGTCAGTTAGAACAGTTTCACTTTGGAACAGAATTTTTTTTCAAAAGGGCGCGTGTCCGGCCACTTACGCCTGTTTTCACAGTTTCGGCAGTGAAAACTTCCAAACTAACTTAGAATGGAGTAAGTGAAGATTTTTGTACGCTCGAAAAAACCTTGTCTACACTTTAGAAAATCAGGCGTAGGTTACAAATCAGGCGTAGGGAATGGGGGGGTGGGGGGTTTAAAGGGAAGTTTACAAACATTAAACACTTCAGTTTTACAAATAAAGAGCCATCATCAATAATAAATGATAAAAACATCAATAAATCAACCAATAAATCAATCAAAAAAAATTAATAAGAAATAATTTTTTAAAAATCAATAAATAAAACATTTTCTACTTACCGACTGCTGCACCGGGATCCCTCCAACAGCGTGCTGGGGTTCCCCCCTCCCCCCCAGTGTGTCTCTGTCAGTGTCTCTATATCTCTGTCTGTCTGTCTGTGTCTCTCACTCTGTTTGTCAGTGTCTGTGTTTCTGACAGCGAGGGGAGGGAGAGAGGGGGGATAGAGGGAGAGAGGGGGGGCAGGGGGAGAGGAAGGGTGGGGGAGGAGAGGGGGAGGAGGGGAAGGGGGGAGGGAGAGAAGGGGGGGAAAGGGAGGGGGGGGAAGGAGAAGGGGGAGGGAGGCTGAACGGGCCGGGCCCAAGACTTTGGCAGGGCCCGTCCCAGCACCAGATTTACAGGTAGGTGGCATTGGGTTGGGTCCCGGGTCGGGAGCGCGGGTTGGGAGCGGAGGGAGGTCGGGTCGGGTCCGGTCCGGCGGGGGGTGGGAGGCGGTCGGGAGCACGGGTCGGTGGGGGGAAGGAGGGAGGTCGGGTCCGGGTGGCGGGGGGGTGGTTCGGGGGGGTGGTGGGAGAGAGGGAGGTCAGGGGGGGGGGGGGCGCGGGTCGGGTCGGGGCCGTGTCCGGTCCGGGGGAAGCGGGAGTCGAGTCGGGTCGGGAGGAAGCAGGAGCTGGCCGTGGGAGGAGCCTTATGCACGCAGCCCCAGTGAGGCCATTCAGCCAGGGCTAGGGGCTGCTTGCTTCGGGCCCCTCCCACACAGTTTTGGGTGCCTGGAGCTACTGCACATGCGCGCCCACTGTTTTCAGCGCAGGGACCGAGCTCTGCCCCCTACAGCTCGTGCTGCGCCGTGCCCGACTCCAGAGGACCAGCAGGAAGCCGGAGAATCTGTAAGTTTTTTTTAGGCGCACTTTGTGGCGCAAAAAACGGGCGTCCAGATCGGGGCTGCGCCGTTCTAGGCGCGGCCCGAAACTTGGGCCCATAATGTCTGTTCTTGCTCTTCATTATTCCTTAGCACTTACTTGTTTTCCTGCCCTTCCATTTAAAAAAAAATGACTTCTATTGTCAATGTAATCCACAGCAGCCTCATGCACCTTAGCCCCCTAACTAAATTCCTCAGCCATGTTGTAGACTACCTGAAGGTGATGAAAAAAACAAAAGTAATAAAAAGGGATTAGCTGACTTAACTATGACTGATTTATTACCTTCCAGCATGCAGCACTTGCATCCTGGTAGGATTCCACTGGCTGCTTTGAGACAAAAACACCAAGTGGGTAGGCACACCCACTCAGCACTCATTCATCATTTCATCCCTCATCTTAACTTTCTGTTCAAAGTTGTTCAAATTCCATTTAGTTTAGCTCACTTATTGTTTAGTCTACCTTTACCACTCTGGAAAAAATACTAGTTCTACGGGAATATAAAAAGGTATTTTCCAATTACATTTCACAAGGAAAGTGATTTTAGAAAATAGTTTCTGTAATTTTCCCCTTTATGGATGTAAGACTCAGGTTTCTCATCTTCAAACAGCACATTTGATGATTAATTGTTCTTGGCGAAATCAGCAGTCATTCTCCCAGAGCAGTGTATAACACAACTGAATTCCCTGGGATATCTGTAAGGTATTCACTTGGAGCCCTTCACCAAGCATTACCGTTGTGACCTTTTTGCTAGGAAAGATGTACAATTTGGTGGAGAAGTTTTCCATTCTGGCTCAAATGTTGCGCACTCTGTTCTGGGATAACAAACCATAGAACTCGTTTAATGAAGAGCAGAGCGAGATTACTCACTTTGAGATGTGGTACTTATAAGGTGCGTTTTCCTCCGTTGCATTTTAAAGTTATACAAAACTCTCATTAGACTGCATCTGGAGAACTGCATTCAGTTCTGGGAACCGCACCACAGGAAGGATCTATTGGCCTTGGAGAGTGTGGAGCACAGATTCACCAGGATGATACCGGGGCTAAACGGGTTAAATTACCAGGATAGGTTTCACAAGCTAGGCTTGTATTCTCTTGAGCGTAGAAGATTATGGGGTGATATAATTGAGTTGTTTAAGATGATGAAAGGATTTGATGGGGTAAATCGAGAGAAACGATTTCTTCTGATGGCGAAGTCCAAAACAAGGGGACTTAACCTTTAAATGAGAGCTAGGTCATTCAAGGGTGATGTCGGGATGCACTTCTTCACACAGAGGGAAGTAGAAATCTGTAACTCTCCCCCGAAAAGCTGTTGAGGCGAGATTATTTGAAAATGTCAAAACTGATATCGATATTTTTTTGTCCGGCAAGGGTATTGAGGTAGACAGAAACAAGGTGGGTAGATGAAGTTAAGATTCAGATCAGTCATGATGTAATTGAATGGCGGAACAGACTTGAGGAGCTAAATAGCCTACTCCTGTTCCCATGTTCCTAGTGCCCCCCACCACCCCCCCCGACTCCCAAAATATGCTTCTCATGTTCAGATTCAGGAGCCTTGTATTTAATTTTCCGAACCATTAACGTGGCCCACGATTACCCTTGGCACAGGCCTGTTTCTTGCCTTGGCCTAACACCAGCAGAAGAAGCAGGAATTTTAAACTGAGTTACCCAATGTGTTCTCCTAGGAAAATGAGTGCACATCCCTCTCCTACCTCATTAACGTGCCTGTGGTGGATCTGTGCCTATTGCAGGCATGGGCCCATCTCTGCCTCTCCCCTCCCCTCAAAAGCTTCAGCAATTATGGAACAATGAAAAACGGATAGGAATATGGCAAAACTGATCTTCATTTTTTTCTTGACTTTTGCGCTCCGGGAAATAGGTGTTCCCTTGGGAGAGTATCAGGAAAATCTACCCCTGCCTCTCGAAGGCCCCATTTCCTGTAATTTGTCACTAAATGTAAATTAACACTGTGGTTCTGATAATACAAAAATCAGAGTGGGAAATATGTTTAATATCATGTGTAAGATAGTCCAATTAAAATCATTTTTTTTTCTTTTGGGAGGGAAGTTTGGAATAATTTGAAGCTGTCAGTCCCCTAGTTTCCTCTTCAAATGTGAAGTTTACTTCTCATCAACGACTGGTTCTTTTAGTGGTCTACACTACTGTTGATTGTATTTGTGTTTCCATTCCTTTTTTTGGCTATTCTTTGACTATTTCTTTTTTACATGTAACTTGCCTTTTTGTGGTCATGGCAATTTGATAGCTTGGGATATAACCTGCTCGCCAATGCTCAGTTTGGGTTCCACCAGGAATACTTGGCTCCAGACCTCATTACAGCCTTGGTCCAAACATGGACAAAAGAGCTGAATTCCAGAGGTGAGAGTGACTGCCCTTGACATCAACAAAGCATTTGAAGTCAATGGGTATCGGAGAGGGGAGGGGGGCACTCTCCATTGGCTGGAGTCCTACCTAGCACAAAGGAAGATCGTTGTGGTTGTTGGAGTCCAATTATTTCAGCTCCAGGACATCGCTGCAGGAGTTCCTCAGAGCAGTGTCTTAGGCCCAACAATCTTTAGCTGCTTCATCACTGACATTCCCTCCATCATAAGTGTCATGTATTCAACTGTCATTGTAACCCATGTATAAACTGACCTAAGTTGTACACTGTGAGAACATTGATCACTTGGTGGTAAACTTGTGGGAGACACTCCTAACCTGGACTTTCAGGTATAAAAGGGGAAGCTCCACCCACCTTCATCACTTCAGTGCTGGCTAATAAAGGTTACTGGTCACGGAGTGACCTTCTCTCAAGTATGGGCCTCGTGTGCATTTACACTGTATAGTCAGAACATATCATTGGCGACGAGAAATTGGGATTTAAACCATGCGAGCATGGCCACTAGCAGCACAGACGAGAGGTACTGTGTTGGTGATAATTGGGACGACTTTATTGAGAGACTACAGCAAAGTTTCGTCATTAAGGAATGGTTGGGACAGGAATCGGCCGACAAAGGCAGGGCTCATCTCCTGACGGTTTGTGGATCCAGGACGTACTCCCTGATGAAGGACCTTCTAGCGCCAGAGAAGCCGGCGGACAAGACTTTTGAAGAGCTCAGTAAGTTGATCGGGGAACACTTTAAACCAGCGAGCAGCATGCACATGGCGAGACACCGGTTTTACACGCACCGGCGGCGAGAAGGGCAAAGCGTTCCAGACTTCGTGGCAGATCTCCAGCGACTGGCGAGCCTATGTAAGTTCCCAGATGCATGCAGAGCGGAGATGCTGCGAGACCTTTTTTATTGAGGGCATCGGGAACGCTGGGGTTTTCAGGAAACTGATTGAGACCAAAGACTTGACCCTGGAAAAGGTGGCTTTGATGGCCCAGACATTTATCTCAGGGGAGGAAGAGACCAGAATGATTGACAAAAATCTTGGCTTAAATGCAGCAAATGGTCAGGGAGTCAACATTGTTAACACGGCACACAGTTCTCCAGGCAGACAGGGGCAATCGGACATGCCTGAGCATGTAGTCGAACCCAAAGGGGGAATTCAACAGAGACAATGGCTAGCTGAACGGCGATTCATGCCATTGCAAGGGACAATGAGGCCAGTAATGGGGCCATCAAAACCTGTCAATGGTGCGCTTAAGGACAGTTACAGAGACAGTCAGAGACGATCGACTGGTAATGGACCTTTTGTTTCCAACAACGGCTCATGTTGGAGGTGTGGAGGCAAACACCAAGCCAGAGCTTGCAGGTATCGGCGATATACCTGCAGAAATTGCAACGTGAGTGGTCACTTGGCCCGTATGTGCAGGAAGCCTGTTGATGTATGAGGAGGACGGGCCCGACGTAAGCCCTATGGGGCCAAATGAACACTGGGGGAAATCGCTGGAAGCTGAAGTTCAGCGAGTTCATGTGGAGCACATATACAGTTCATACACCAGGACGCCACCGATAATGATGAAAGTGCTCCTCAATGGCATCCCAGTCTCAATGGAGCTAGACACGGGGGCCAGCCAGTCCCTGATGAGTATCAAACAGTCCGATAAGTTGTGGGCGTCCAAGGCCAGGAGGCCAAAATTATTGCCGATTGACGCATAGCTGCGGACATATACAAAGGTGATCATTCTGGTGCTAGGCAGTGCCACGGTAGTCGTGACCCACAAAGATTCGGAGAACAGATTGCCACTCTGGATTGGCCCGGGGGACGGTCCCGCACTACTGGGGCGGAGTTGGCTTGCTGTCATGAACTGGAAATGGGGCGATGTCAATGCAATTTCTTCTGTGGAGTGAATATCATGCTCACAGGTCCTGGACAAATTTGACTCATTATTTCAACCTGGCATTGGCACTTTCATGGGGACCAAGGTAGTGACTCACATAAACCTGGACGCCAGGCCAGTACACCACAAGGCCAGAGCGGTGCCGTACGTGATGCGGGAAAAGATAGAAGGCGAATTGGACCGCCTGCTGAGTGAAGGCATCATCTCGCGGTCGAATTCAGTGACTGGGCGAGCCCGATTGTGCCGGTGGCTCAAGGTGGATGGGTCGGTCAGGATATGTGGTGATTATAAGGCCACTATCAATCGGGTGTCACTCCAAGACCAGTACCCGCTTCCGAGAGCGGAGGTCCTCTTTGCGACGCTATCCGGTGGCAAACTTTTTTCAAAATTGGACCTGACCTCAGCTTACATGACCCAGGAGCTGGCGAGTGAGTCAAAGAAGCTGACCACCATCACGACACACAAGGGGTTGTCTGAGTACAACAGATGTTCGTTCGGGACTCGCTCGGCCGCCGCGATCTTTCAACAAAATATGGAAAGCCTCCTCAAGTCGATTCCAAGGACGGTGGTTTTTCAAGACGACATCCTCATCACGGGTTGCGATACTGAAGAACATCTCCACAATCTGGAGGAGGTGCTACGCAGACTGGACCGGGTAGGTCTGCGACTGAAAAAGGCGAAGTGCGTATTCCTAGCACCCGAGGTAGAATTCCTGGGGATGAGGGTAGCAGCAGACGGGATCAGACCTACTGCGCCCAAAACGGATGCGATCCAGAGAGCACCCAGACCGCGTAACACGACGGAGCTGCGTTCATTCGTGGGGCTCCTGAACTATTTTGGTAACTTTCTTCCCAAATTGAACACGTTGCTAGAGCTGTTACATGTGCTCCAACGCAAAGGTCGCGAATGGGTCTTGGGGGACAGCCAGGAAAGGGCTTTTGATAGAGCACGCAATTTGTTATGCTCCAACAATCTGTTAATGCTATATGACCCATGTAAGAAACTTGTTTTAACGTGCGATGCGTTGTCCTGTGGGGTCGGGTGTGTGTTGCAGTATGTTAATGCCAAGGGTCAGTTACAGCCGGTAGCTTATGCCTCCAGAAGTCTGTCCCAGGCAGAAAGGGGCTACGGGATGGTAGAAAAGGAAGCACTTGCATGTGTATATGCAATAAAAAAAATGCACCAGTTCCTGTTTGGCAGGAAATTTGAGCTGGAGACAGATCACAGACCCCTAACGTCCCTTTTGGCCGACAACAAGGCCATAAATGCAAATGCATCAGCCCGCATACAGAGGTGGGTACTCACATTAGCTGCCTATGACTATATAGACCGAGCACTGAAAACTGCACCGATGCACTCAGCAGGCTCTCACTAGCCACCACCGAGGGGGCAACCGAGCATGCTGCTGAGATGGTAATGGCTGTTGAAGCTTTCGGAAGCGAAGGCTCACCCGTGACAGCCCATCAGATCAAAGTCTGGACAAATAGAGATCCGCTACTGTCTTTAGTCAAGAAATGTGTTCTGAATGGGGACTGGGCAGCCACATATGGGGCATGCCCTGAGGAATTCAAACCATTTCACAGGCGCAAGGATGAACTCTCGATTCAGGCCGATTGCCTACTGTGGGGAAACCGAGTAGTCATGCCCCAGATGGGCAGAGAGATGTTCATCAGAGAACGCCACAATGAGCACCCGGGCATTGTCATAATGAAGGCAATTGCCAGGTCACACGTTTGGTGGCCACGGATAGATGCAGACTTGGAACTTTGTGTTCGCAGGTGCAACACGTGTGCCCAGCTGGGCAATGCGCCCAGGGAAGTCCCCCTTAGCCCCTGGTCCTGGCCCGTCAAGCCATGGTCACGCATCCATGTGGACTACACAGGTCCTTTCATGGGAAAAATGTTTTTGGTTGTAGTAGACGCCTACTCCAAATGGATCGAGTGTGACATTCTAAATTCAAGCACATCCTCTGCCACGGTAGTAAGTCTACAGGCAATGTTCGCCGCCCATGGTCTACCCGACGTCTTGGTTAGCGACAATGGCCCGTGCTTTACAAGCATTGAATTCCAGGACTTCATGGCAGGAAATGGTATCAACCATGTCAGAACGGCACCGTTCAAGCCGGCCTCAAACGGCCAGGCAGAATGAGCAGTGCAGATAATCAAACAGGGGATGCTCAGAATCCAAGGGGGTTCCCTACAAAGTCGCTTATCACGCCTCCTGATGGCCTATAGATCCCGACCACACTCGCTCACAGGGGTTCCACCCGCAGAGCTGTTAATGAAAAGGACGCTCAAAACCTGGTTATCCCTTATACACCCCACCATGAAAGAAATTGTTGAGAACAGGTGCCAGTCACAATGTGACTACCATGACAGAAATGCGAGGGCACGATGTATTGATGTCAATGACCCTGCCTTTGTCCTCAACTACGCTGCAGGGCCTAAATGGCTCGCAGGCACTGTGATTGCCAAAGAGGGGAATAGGATTCTGGTAGTTAAACTTACCAATAGACAAATCTGCCGCAAACACGTGGATCAAACTAAAAGGAGGTTCAGCAACCCCATAGAAGAAGCAGCGGAAGAACACGATGTCGAGTTCACTCCTCCACAGGTGACCAAACACCGGAACCAAGCGGAGGAGAACCCAGTCACTGTGGGCAGTCCGGTCAGGCCTGAGGCACCGCAAACAGCAGACACTCAGGCCAGCGCCCAACAACCGGAGCCCCAACTCAGGCGCTCTACAAAGGAGCGTAAACCACCAGAGAGACTTAACCTGTGATCCCAATAAGACTTTGGGGGGGAGGTGATGTCATGTATTCAACTGTCATTGTAACCCATGTATAAACTGATCTAAGTTGCACACTGTGATAACATTGACCACTAGGAGGTGAATTTGTGGGAGACACTCCTAACCTGGACTTTCAGGTATAAAAGGGGAAGCTCCACCCACCTTCATCACTTCAGTGCTGGCTAATAAAGGTTACTGATCACAGAGTGACCTTCTCTCAAGTATGGGCCTCGTGTGCATTTCTACTGTATAGTCAGGACATATCAATAAGGTCAGAAGTGGGGATGTTCACTGGTGATTGCTCAGTGTTCACTTCCATTCACAATTTCTCAGATAATGAAACAGTCCACGTCCGCATGAAGCAAAGTCTGGACAACATTCAGGCTTGGGCTGATAATTGGCAAGTAACATTTGTGCCAGGCAATGACCATCTCCAACAAGAGTCTAGCCGCCTTCCCTTGACATTCAACAGGCTTACCATCACCGAATCCCCCACCAACTTAACTGGACCAGCCACATAAATACTGTGGCAGCAAGAAGAGGTGAGAGGCTGGGTATTCTGCTGCGAATGTCTCACCTCCTGACTCCCCAAAGCCTTTACACAATCTACAAGGCACAAATCATGCGTGTGATGGAATATTCTCCATTTGCCTGGATGAGTGCAAGTCCACCAACACTCGAGAAGCTCGACACCATCCAGGACAAGGCAGCCCACTTGATTGGCACCCCACCTACCACCTTAAACATTCACTCCCTCCATCACTGGCGCACTGTGATTGCAGTGTTTACCATCTACAAGTTGCACCACAGCAACTTGCCAAGGCTTCTTCGCCTTCATAGCGAGGGGATTTGAGTACAGGGGCAGGGAGGTGTTGCTACAGTTGTACAGGGCCTTGGTGAGGCCACACATGGAGTATTGTGTACAGTTTTGGTCTCCTAACTTGAGGAAGGACATTCTTGCTATTGAGGGAGTGCAGCGAAGGTTCACCAGACTGATTCCTGGGATGGCGGGACTGACCTATCAAGAAAGACTGGATCAACTGGGCTTGTATTCACTGGAGTTCAGAAGAATGAGAGGGGACCTCATAGAAACGTTTAAAATTCTGATGGGTTCAGACAGGTTAGATGCAGGAAGAATGTTCCCAATGTTGGGGAAGTCCAGGACCAGGGAGTCACAGTCTAAGGATAAGGGGTAAGCCATTTAGGACCGAGATAAGGAGAAACTTCTTCACCCAGAGAGTGGTGAACCTGTGGAATTCTCTACCACAGAAAGTTGTTGAGGCCAATTCACTAAATATATTCAAAAAGGAGTTAGATGAAGTCCTTACTACTAGGGAGATCATGGGGTATGGCGAGAAAGCAGGAATGGGGTAATGAGGTTGCATGTTCAGCCATGAACTCATTGAATGGTGGTGCAGGCTAGAAGGGCCAAATGGCCTACTCCTGCACCTATTTTCTATGTTTCTATGACAGCACTTCCCAAACCCGCAACCGTTACCACCTAGAAGGTCAAGGACAGCAGGCTCATGGGAACACCATCATTTGCAAGTTTTCCTCCAAGTCCATCAGCATCCTGACTTGGAAATATATTGCTGTTCCTTCATCGTCACTGCATCAAAATCCTGGAACTCCTTCCTTAACGGCATTCTTGGAGTACCTTCACTTCACAGACTGCAGCGTTTCAAGAAGCTGCTCACCACCACCCTCTCAAGGGTGATTAGGGATGAGCAATAAATGCTGGCCTTGCCATCAACACCCACATCCATGAATGAATAAAAAATCCATGTTTTAATTTGCGGTAAGCGGTGAAGCAATGGTGCTCACCGCTGACTTTGAAGAAAGCTGCCCACAAAGATCTGGAAGATGTGGCGTGAATTTTAGCTGCCCTGACCTTAGTTTGAGTCTGGCACCAAATCAAGCAAATCTCCACGTCCAGCAACAGTGATGCCATCAAGCAGGCTGAGTAGAAACATAGAAAATAGGTGCAGGAGTAGGCCATTCGGCCCTTCGAGCCCGCACCGCCATTCAATGAGTTCATGGCTGAACATGCAACTTCAGTACCCCATTCCTGCTTTCTCGCCATACCCCTTGATCCCCCTAGTAGTAAGGGCTACATCTAACCCCTTTTTGAATATATTTAGTGAATTGGCCTCAACAACTTTCTGTGGTAGAGAATTCCACAGGTTCACCACTCTCTGGGTGAAGAAGTTTCTCTTCGTCTCGGTCCTAAATGGCTTACCCCTTATCCTTAGACTGTGACCCCTGGTTCTGGACTTCCCCAACATTGGGAACATTCTTCCTGCATCTAACCTGTCTAAACCCGTCAGAATTTTAAACGTTTCTATGAGATCCCCTCTCATTCTTCTGAACTCCAGTGAAACGTACCCATTTACTCCTACTCTTTGCTTCCTGTCTGCCAACCAGTTCTCAATCCACATCAGCACACTACCCCCAATCCCATGTGCTTTAACTTTGCACATTAATCTCTTGTGTGGGACCTTGTCGAAAGCCTTCTGAAAGTCCAAATACACCACATCAACTGGTTCTCCCTTGTCCACTCTACTGGAAACATCCTCAAAAAATTCCAGAAGATTTGTCAAGTATGATTTCCCTTTCACAAATCCATGCTGACTTGGACCTATCATGTCACCTCGTGCCAAATGCGCTGCTATGACATCCTTAATAATTGATTGCATCATTTTACCCACTACCGATGTCAGGCTGACCGGTCTATAATTCCCTGTTTTCTCTCTCCCTCCTTTTTTAAAAAGTGGGGTTACATTGGTTACCCTCCACTCCATAGGAACTGATCCAGAGTCTATGGAATGCTGGAAAATGACTGTCAATGCATCCGCTATTTCCAAGGCCACCTCCTTAAGTACTCTGGGATGCAGTCCATCAGGCCCTGGGGATTTATCGGCCTTCAATCCCATCAATTTCCCCAACACAATTTCCCGACTAATAAGGGTTTCCTCAGTTCCTCCTTACTAGACCCTCTGACCCCTTTAATATCCGGAAGTTTGTTTGTGTCCTCCTTAGTGAATACCGAACCAAAGTACTTGTTCAATTGGTCTGCCATTTCTTTGTTCCCCGTTATGACTTCCCCTGATTCTGACTGCAGGGGACCTACGTTTGTCTTTACTAACCTTTTTCTCTTTACATATCTATAGAAGCTTTTGCAGTCCGTCTTAATGTTCCCTGCAAGCTTCCTCTCGTACTCTATTTTCCCTGCCCTAATCAAACCTTTTGTCCTCCTCTGCTGAGTTCTAAATTTCTCCCAGTCCCTGGGTTCGTTGCTATTTCTGTTCAATTTGTATGCCACTTCCTTGGCTTTAATACTATCCCTGATTTCCCTTGATAGCCACGGTTGAGCCACCTTCCCTTTTTTATTTTTACGCCAGACAGGAATGTACAATTGTTGTAGTTCATCCATGCGGTCTCTAAATGTCTGCCATTGCCCATCCACTGTCAACCCCTGAAGTATCATTCGCCAATCTATCCTAGCCAATTCACGCCTCATATCTTCAAAGTAGCCAATCGCATTGAAGAATTCTCACAGATAGAAAACCAGGAAGTAAAATGTACAGACTCTAATTTACCTTTTATAAATTTTACAGAGAATGCAATAAAGATTGGGACATATATGTAGGAATAAGGTAGAAGCTGAAATATCATAAACTTAAAAAAAAATGTAAAACCCTGTAATTCTTAATCAGATTAATGGAAAAAGTTGAAATTCTACGAATATAAAATTAGATTTTCAGGAACAGAACGGTTGCTCAGCAGTCAGTGCTCTTGCTAAAAATCCAGTTACATCTTTTTCAACAAGCTTAACATTTTTGGGTGGGTTTAAACAGTGATATTCCAGAGTAATGGGAGACGTTTTCATTCTTCATTGAATTAATTACTGGCTCTGAGAAGTTCCACAGTGCAACCTGTGGTGGAGCAGGGAATGACGCATCGCAATTTCTGCGTTCAGTTTCACTGTCATTACCATCACAAAATTTGTGCCATTGTCTATGATCACCTATTTATTTCTTCCAGATTGTTTCCTCCCTGGTTAAAGAATTTCAAGGCTATCAGTGCGACAGAAGTTCCTTGTTTTTAAGGTAGGTGATAGGCTTGAGACATAATGTGAAATTATTGAAATGCACATCCTATAAATTGTGATCACTTTTAAATTTACTGAAGATAAAAACTTAAAATCCAGGCCAAATTTAATCATGCTAAATTTTTCTGCACTCTTAATAGAGGGAGAAAGGCATGTCGTGGGGTACATTCATATTGCAAGTTTAGCTTCAGTGTAAATCAGATTTTGGAGACACTCAATGTGAAGCACCCAGAGGAGTGGCACTACTTGGAATTTAACTCCAATCCAATGTTGAATCTTGTTTACAGAGTCCCTGGAGGCACTCTTTAAACCTACCTGACATTGATTTAAATGTCTTTCGAGAGCAGGGATTCTCCCCTTTGCACCCACTAAGAATTAGAATTTTGACAGTAGAGTTGCATTATCATGAACAGAACCAATGATTTCTATGTTCAGGAAACATGGCTTCAGTTTATTTTAAAAATACTTTTATTTAAATATAAAAGTATACATATTTCTCCCATTAACCCTTAGATAAGTATGTTACACAAAAGATGGTGGTGTGGACAGGTGAGTTACTCTTAAACCCTCCATCCGTGGTGCTCTGTTGAATACTCGGAAGTGCCTGAAGAGCAATAAAGCTCAACATATCTCAGGATATTTTTGTTTTAATTACGTTCTCTCCCTCACCATGAACTTTGTTGCCATTTTGCATCTTCCTGTGACAGCTTGGCTGCAGTTGGAACTTGCTATGCAGAGATTCATGAGTGCAAACCTGTCTCCTGTCACTTCGTAGCACAGCTTGTTAATGTCCTAAAAAAATAAGCTTGTTAATAGGCCATTTATTGTATATTATTAAATCTGGTCAGACAATGCACAATCCTGTTATTCCTTGTTTTATAATTGCCATTTCATTATGAACTGTTTAAGTTACAGGATATTGGTTTATAAAGAAATCCATAGCAACTATTTTGATGACTATTAAGTTGTTTATTAATCATCAAGATGGTTGCTTTGACTTTTTTTCCTAAACCATTGTTCTTTGTACAACCATTCCTAATAATTCTGAATAATTTAAAGAAAGAACTTGTATTTATGTAGTGCATTATCACATCTTTGGGATGACCCAAAGCACTTCATATACCAACAATTTTTTTTTGCTTAATAAGGAGTAACTGTTTTCGGATGTAAAACTCAGTTTACAATTAAAAAAAAAAATACTATTGTATGTATTCCCAGGTACAGTTATAGGTTCCATCACAAGTTTTGTTGCGATGCAATAATTCCAACCAGTTGATTTGTGGTGGTGCTTTTGTAGAAATTCTGTCTCATTTTAGGGATAAAGGATCTCATCAGGATTCACTTCCATTGTTGCTTCGAACACCATGTCTGCAACAACAAAACCAGTAACACATGTCACACCCAGCTGGTGGCTTTGCACTGTATAAAATGAGACCTTCCAGTTTTTCAGGAGTGTTAATGAAAGCAAAAGCAAGTTGCATAATTGTACCTCTCCTACACAGATTGTTAAAAAATTATGGTAATGGAACAACTGGCTGTTTTTAAAACTATTCAACTTGCCAATTACGAACAAAAGTGACTAATTTTAATATTTCCAGCGACTTAATACTAGGAGACATAAATCATTTAGCGGTGCTTTTCAAAAACTGCTCTTTGCCAAATAAGTAGTTTTAATAGCAAAACATTGTTTGATTTATGCCACATATTCACTGTGTGGAACAGCACAAATTTAAGATTTTTCAGTTGCGTAGGATTTCTGTAATGTATCTTCTGGGATCATGAATTAGTTTTTTGTTTTAGTGAAATCTACAGAAGTCTTGGAATGGTAAAGCAACTTTTTAATGCCAGGGGCTCAAAGGGATGTCTGGGTTGGGGGGAAAAGTGACTCTTGATGACCATTTTGTGCTTGCAACATTATCCGGACCCTGACAATCCTCGGAATACAATTCTGGCAATTTTGCTGGGATTGCATCTGCTGATGCCTTCCAGCGTGACTCCACTGGAGATTGTGGAGTCAGTGGAAGGGCAGTTAATTTGCATAAGATAGGTGGGCACTGTGGACATCATCATCATCATAGGCAGTCCCTCGAACCAAGGATGACCTGCTTCCACGTCAAAAAGTTCACAGGTGTTTCAATGATGGACCTAAAATTCCAGGTCCGAATTAAATCTTGAAGGGTGGAAGATGCCTGTGCTTGGACTTTTTTAACATGGTGACTGTTGCACACCAGCTACCACATGGGCTTGACAGAGCTAGGTCTTGGTCCAGTAGCAAGGATTAACCAAGACGACTGGAGACCTGCTCTGCTGCACGGTCCTAGTGTGCACACATATCGCAGTGTGGGCTGGCCCGTGCTGCCCCTGAGCCCACGCCTCTTCTGGGCCTCGAACTCGCGCCTCTCCTGGGCCCCGATCAGGTCCCTCTACAGTCTCTCGCTGCTCCTTCGCCCCGACCTCGCCGCTCCTGGCGTACCTGCCCATGCTCCAATCACCGACCTGGACATCGGTGACGTCCCTTTTCACTGCCGTTGCTCTCCTGCTCCAGCACGTGCTGCTCCCTGGAGTGGTATGCTGCCACGTTGCTCCTTCCGCTCTTCGGCCTGCTCCGATGGTGCTCGCAGGCTGGGGGCCGCGCAGACTGCACATCTATAATGTCTACCTGTCCAACATTAGGGTTTAGAGGTTGCTGAGGTCTCCCTGAGATCCCTACCATAGGGAGGCTCCATCCGCTTGACAACATTTGCTTGTAAGGGGCGGATGGAGGTTCGTCTATATTGTGTATGTAGGCACTCTGTTCATGACTCCACGAGGCAGGGATATGGCACTTGAACTGTACAGACTGTAGTCCTTTATTGCGGCTCCTAGAGTGAGGGCACCAAGAGATGAGCTCCCTTTTATACTGGGTTACCTGCAGTGTACAGGTGACCCAGCAGTAGCACCCTCTGGTGTACAGGTAAGGTATATACAGGGTGAAGGTACATTCAGGTCTCGTGTGACAGTACATCATTACATCATTGGCATGCATACATAACAACACTCCCCCATAAGCCTTTCCCAAGTCCTTATTGCCGTGACCTGGAGAGGTGATCAGTAATGGGCTGTGGGAGGTTGTGGGTGAGGGTTGTGTGGGTGCCAGGTGTGATCCCTGTGCTTGAAGCTGGCGTCATACATTCTCCCCCCCCGCCCCCTCACACACAGACCATGTGGGTGTCACTGTTGGAGCCAGTGCAATGGGTAGGGTACATACACTGTAGAATGGGTAAGTGGTGGTATTTGGTGATGGGCAGGGCCATAGGGCTGTGTGGGCTCCTTGTCCTCCATTGGTGGTGGAAGTCTGGTCACCCCAGGGTCCGCCAGGAAAGCTGGAGGGTACTGGCCTCTCGCTCCTGGTGCTGGCCCTGGTGGCCAGAGAGTGTAGAGCCGATCTGGGGCAGGTTGCCAGTGTGGTGATGGCTGTGCTGCTCATTGACTGCTGTCCCTGCAGTGGGTCTGCTCCCACTGGTGTGTGTGAGCCCTTCCAGGGGCATCACATTTGTCCCAAAAGCCCAGGCTACATGGTCAGGTAGCCCGCTGGACCTGGGGGTCTCCCACAGGGGAATACCTCTGGCATTTACATTGTACCTGTAGAACCCGGTGTCCTTTAACAGTCTACTTTCTGCATGCATGACACATTGACTCTGATCACAAATAGTCGATTCTACACAGTTATCTTTCTTTACATTGTCACATTTAGCACTTATAACACTTTCTTGTGTATCAGTGTCTCCATACAGGGTTACATTTATCATATTGAAATTTCTAGCATCATCATTTAACAGTACAAACTTGTTGCTAACATCATTTTCATAAGCATTCATTGCATTTCTTTCATCAGTTAATCCGGCATCACAATTTAACGCTACATTTGCATACCTACATTCGCTTACTGCACTTTTAGCTTTAATGTCCTTCGCATCACTGTGCCTAGCATGAAACTTCTTTGGGTTACCAGTCTCCTTTAAGGGGGCCTTCCAATCCGGTTCGCCGCTCGGTGCCACGTGTCGCTCCTCCAACGCTGCCCCTCGTGGTCTGGTCGCGGCCATTTTGATTCTAGGTTCTTCGCCTCGTGGTGCGGCCGCCATCTTCTCGCTCTCCTCGAGGTAGACTGTGGCGATCTTTTTCTTCTCAGGTTCGGCCACAGATGTCGGGAATCCACCTTTTTCACCGATCTTCTTCCCTCAGAGTCCTGCCACGGCCCAGAAGGTGAGGTCTGGACGTTCGGGTTGAGTGATCTCACCACAGTGTTGTGCAGTCGTCGCTGCGCAGTTGAGCTGGACGGCAGGATTTCTAGGTGCTGCGATGGATCCAAGTTCGGGGCTGGTGGGATGTCGATCGCTGGAACCCGGAGGCCGTCGTTGCTTCGACCGACTTGGACCTGCTTCATCCAACTTCTTCCCAGCAGCGTTGGACCATCGCCGGCAACAATCCACAAGAGGAGCTTGTTCATCGCGCCAACCTGGACGTCCACGCTGCCAACAACTGGGATGATGCCTTTGGTGAGGTGAGCAACTTTGCCTGGATAGGAGACAGTTTTGGTCGTTCGGCGGGATTGTTCCAAAGTTTTTCGAAGGTCATCTGGCTCATCAAAGACTGGCTTGCCCCCGTGTCGATCTCCATCGAAACTGGAACTTCGTTGATGTCCACTTCCATCTTCCACGGGAACTCTCGGTGGAGCAGGTATAAATTCCATACTCTTCCAGGGGTTGAGCAGCTTCGTCTTCATCAGTGTCGGAGCCCAGGTGATCAGCCAACTCTTCAGCGGCACGGTGAGTAAAGCTTTTTCTGCACATTCTCTGAAGGTGACCTTTCGCATTGCAGCCTTTGCTGGGATAGTCTTTGTAACTGCACTGATGGGCCCTGTGGTTTCCTTCACATCGCCAGCACGGGGCTAGCCGGTTGGCCCCATGTGCGGGACTCAGGGCAGCATTTCTGCCTTTGAAAGTCGCCATTCTGTTCACTGCGCTCGTCGGTTTAGAGTCCTGGATGTGGGTCATCATTCGTTTGGAGTCGCAGACCGAAATCATGAAGGCCTGGCTCACTTTGATTGCCTTCTGCAGGGTGACTGTGATGTCCGCAGAGAGCAGTTTGTGGAGGAGGCTCTCATGGCCGATTCCAATAACAAACATGTCCGTTAGTGCTTAATTGAAGTGGTCGCCAAAATCACACAGTGCAGCCAACCTTCTTAGATCTGCAGCATACTTAGCAATTTCTTGGCCTTCGGGTCGTCGGTGCTTGTAAAACCAGTGCCTGGCTCTGAGGATGCTCTCTTTGGGTTTCAATTGCTCTTGTATTAGGGTTACGAGCTCCCCATAGCTCTTGGTTGTTGTCTTCGCTGGGGCTAGCAGGTCCCTGACGAGGCCGTGGATAGTGGGCCCACAACTGCTGAACAGGATGCCCTGCGCTTGTTTGCCAACGTGGCCGGTGAGTTCCCATCCAGGTTGTTGGCAATGAAGAAGTGTTCTAACCTTTCAACGAAGGCTTCCCAATCTTCTGCATCGGTGAATTGTTGGAAGTTGCTGAGATTAGACATGTGCGTGCAATTCGTAACCTCGTCACCAGTTTTTGTGTATGTAGACACCCTGTTAATGACTCCACGAGGCATTTGAACTGTACAGACTGTAGTCCTTTATTGCAGCTCCGAGAGTGAAGACACCAAGAGGTGAACTCCCTTTTATACTGGGTTACCTGCAGTGTACAGGTGATCCTTAGGTCTCCAACAGCAGCACCGGTAAGGTATATACAGGATGAAGGTACATTCAGGTCTAGTGTTACAGTACATCATTACATCATTGGCATGCATACATAACAGTCTATTACTAGGCATGTTGGAAAATTCCAGAAACATTGCAAACGGGTGCCTGCCATTTTCTGATGAGTTCTGTTGGAGTGACGGTGGGAGACCAGCATAAACCCATGGAATTTTGGGGCCTTGGTGTGTATGTATTTCTTCCCAGTAGCCCTCCATTTTTTCTTTCGTAACTGATATATATTTCTCACAGTGCATACAAAAAACAATATTAAAATATAATTTAAGAAAAGTTTCACTTTTTACTTTGAAATATGCATTGTGCTTGCATGGGTGAAACTAATCTGAATCAGCACACTACAGTAGAACAACAGCTTGTATTTATAAAGCAGCTTTAACATAGTAAAATGTCACAGGGTGCTTCACATGAGTGTTATAAAACAAGAATTTGACACTGAACCACATAAGGAGAATTTAGCACAAATGACCAAAAGCTTGGTCAAAGAGGTAGGTTTTAAGGAGCATCTTAAAGGAGGAAAGAGAGACAGGAGAGGTTTAGGAAGAAAATTCCAGAGCTTAGGGCCTAGTCAACAGAAGGCACGGTCACCAATGGTTGAGCTATTATAAGCAGGAATGCTCAAGAGGGCAGAATTAGAGGAGCTCAGATATCTCGGGAGGCTGTGGGGCTGGAGGAGATAACAGAGATAGGGAGGGGTGTGGCTGTGGAGGGATTTGAAAACGAGTATGAGAAATTTGAAATCAAGAAGTTGCTTAACTGGGACGCAGTGTAGGTCAGTGAGCACAGGGGTAATGGGTGAATGAGACTTGGTGCGAGTTAGGACACGGGCAACCGAGGTTTGGATGACCTCAAGTTTATGTAGGGTAGAACGTGGGAAGCCAGCCAGGAGTGCATTGGAATAGTCAAGCCTAGAGGTAATAAAGGCATGGATGAAGGTTTCAGCAGTGGATGAACTGAGGCAGGGGCAGAAATGGGGGATGTTACAGAGGTGGAAATAGGTGGTCTTAGTTATGCTGCGGATATGTGGTCGGAAGCTCATATGACACCAAGGTTGTGAACAGTGTAGTTCAGCCTCAGACAAATGTTAGGGAGAGGGATGGAGTCAGTGGCTAGGGAAAGGAGTTTGTGGCGGGGACCATTAGAGATGCATAAATTCATAATTCACTTGATCAGTCTTTGAACATGCACCACTTTGAATTGCTGAGCACGAGTCTTGAACTTGATTGAGGAAACACGACTTCCATTGAGGACACCTAAATTTCTCCCACCCCCAAGAGATGTTCTTAACACATGTCAAACAGTTCTTGTTTTCAGCATATCATAAATGGTGATTACTTTTTCTCTCTACTGTATCATCAGTTTCACTGGTGTTGCTGAACGGAGAAAGTTACAACATTATTGGCCAATATATTTCATAAATAAAAGTTAAATATGTTATATGCAACAGAAGGAACTATTAACTGAAGACCCCAATTACAATTTTGTACATGACTGCTATTTTGATCTTTTTTACTTTTCTGCTCCATGTCACGTGTCCTGTCCCAACCCCACCATCAACATCCTGAGGGTCACCATTGACCAGAAACTTAACTGGACCAGCCACATAAATACTGTGGCAACAAGAGCAGGTCAGAGGCTGGGTATTCTGCAGCTAGTGTCTCACCTCCTGACACCCCAAAGCCTTTCCACCATCTACAAGGCACAAGTCAGGAGTGTGATGGAATACTCTCCACTTCCCTGCCGCTCCAACAACACTCGAAGCTCGACACCATCCAGGACAAAGCTATCCGCTTGATTGCACCCCATCCACCACCTTAAATATTCACTCCCTCCACCACCGACGCACCTTGGCTGCATTGTGTTCATCTACAAGATGCACTGCAACAAATCACCAAGCAGCAGCAGCTCCCAAACCTGCGACCTCTACCATCTAGAAGGACAAGGGCAGTAGGCGCATAGCAACATCATCACCTGCAAATTTCCCTCCAAGTTACACACCAACCTGACTTGGAAATATATCACCGTTCCTTCATCGTCGCTGGGTCAAAATCCTGGAACAGCACTATGGGAGTACTTTCACCACACGGACTGCAGCGGTTTAAGAAAGCAGCTCACCACCACCTTCTCCAGGGCAATTAGGGATGGGCAGTAAATGCTGACCTTGCCATGACGCCCACATCCCTTGAACAAATTTAAAAAAAAGATTGCGTCGCAGTTTGAAGATAAGATCTTACTCTGTTGCTCTTGTTCGTCAACTTCTGTGTACAGTCCAATTGCCAATCCATTATTGCCCAAATAAAATATATAAATTCTTTAAAATGGATGTAAGAATTAAATAAACAGACATCACCTGATTTCTTACCATTGCATTATTGGGATTTGTTTTCTTTTTATTATATCTTTGCTTTGTTCCCTTTCCATTATCTATGGGAGATTCTGTGGCTGAATGGAACTAAGTTTATTGCCGATTTAATCCAGATATTAGTTAAGCATTATTTCTTTCTGTAGACTGGAATTAAATTATTTGTGTCTTTGTAGAGTGATATATATCAAGTCAATTGAATTGCCGATGATATAATAAAAACACATTTGACCTATTTAGAGCACTACTTAAGCATTATTGTCAGCACTTTTAAACCATTAGTTTGGCGGAAGTAAACATTAAAATTCATAAGCAGATGCATTTTGAAACCTAGGACAGATGCTAACTCTTAGTTTCCTTGTATTCCCAGCATATATAATAAGAGCTGCAAATGTAGTTTTCAAAATCCAAAACTTTTGTCCTAATTTGTTTCTCAATGATGGGATCTGAAATATCATTTCTGTACAGTTCAATTTCGGACCCTTCCTTTTCCTCCATGAATTTTAATTTCTCCATTTCTGCTCGTGAGGAGCATATAGTGCAAACCTGAGTCTGACAAATATTTGTTAGAAGATGAAAAAATGTTGAAAATCTGAAATAAAGACATAAGATGATGGAAGTACACAGATCAATCAGCATATGAAAAGAGAAAAGATCAGAGCAGACACATCTGAGTTCTAATGAAGAGTCTTTGCCCGATGCAGATTGATGTGCAGCATGTTCTATTCATTTTATAAATTAGAAGATTGTTTATTTTTCCATTTATTTTTAAGACATAATGTTATCTTTTTGTAGGTTACCATCAGAACAACGGAGGAACGTTTCTATTCTCTGTTTACCTATTGTCACTTTACCTGAGGTTGTTCCATTAGTGGAAGCTCTTCTGACTTGTCATGACAATGGTTCGGTCGAAACTCTTAACGCAGAGTTTCTGGAGTCCATCAGCAATAGCCTTCTGCAGTAAGTACACTTAAAATTGTGAAAATATGCTTCTGCAGTCACGGCAGACGATCTAGGTATGCTGTCAGATCTATAATTGAAGTAGTGATACAGCAACAATAGGATATATCCATCAGGAAAGATTAAACAGGCTGGGGCTCTTTTCTCTAGAAAAGAGACAGCTGAGGGGTGACCTGATAGAGGTGTTTAAGATTATGAAAGAGTTCGATGGAGTAAATGTAGAGAAAATGTTTCCACTTTTGGGGGAGTCCATAACTAGGGGCCATAAATATAAGATAGTCACTAATAAATCCAATGGGGAATTCGGAGAACTTCTTTACCCAGAGATTGGTTAGAATGTGGAACTCGCTACCACAGTGAGTGGTTGAGGCAAATAGCATAGATGCATTTAAGGGGAAGCTCGGTAAGTACATAAGGAAGTAAAGAATAAATGGTTATGCTGACAGTGAGATGAAGAGGAGTGGAGGAGGCTCGTGTGGAGCATAAACACCGACATGGCCTGTTTCTGTGCTGTACATTCTATGTAATAAGAACTGAGTGCCTTTTACATGCGCGAGAAAAAAATGGATTGAAAGGGAGAGCAGGAGGAGAGACCAGAACCTTGGTCAAAGAAGTGTGTTTTAAGGAGGATCTTAAAGCAGGAGGGATGGGTGGAGTAGTTTAGGGAGTTAATTCCAGAGTGTGTGGCCAAGACAGCTGCCAATGGTGGAGTGAAGGGAGCGGGTGATGCATTGGAGCTGGAGTCAAAGAAATGGCGAGTTGGGATGCAGGGAGTTAGAGGGTTAGAAAGATAGGGAGGAACAAGGCTATGCAAGGATAAGCACATCAGATTATCAGCTTTGGGAGAATGGGGGTTTGTTTATAGCTAGTGCATGGCAGTATTTCCTGCAGGAAAGCTCCGATGGCCAGGCTCACCTCTCATGCCCACCATGGTCAAATATCCTGCCGACACTCGCTGCCTAGGTTCACTCATGAAGAATGACTAAATGCATTTAAGGGGAAGCTATATAAGAAAAGGAGAAAGGATAGAAGGATATACTGATGGATGAAGAGGGGTGGGAGGAGGCCCGTGTGGAGCAATAAACACCAGTTAGAAACATTGAAACATAGAAAATAGGTACAGGAGTAGGTCATTTGGCCTTTTGAGCCTGCACCACCATTCAATAAGATCATAGCTGATCATTCACCTCAGTACCCCTTTCCTGCTTTCTCTCCATATCCCTTGATCCCTTTAGCTCAAAGGGCCATATCTAACTCCCTCTTGAACATATCCAATGAACTAGCATCAACAACTCTCTGCGGTAGGGAATTCCACAGGTTAACAACTCTCTGAGTGAAGAAGTTTCTCCTCATCTCAGTCCTAAATGGCTTACCCCTTATCCTTACACTATGTCCCCTGGTTCTGGACTTCCCCAACATCGGGAACATTCTTCCGGCATCTAGCCTGTCTAGTCCCGTCAGAATTTTATATGTTTCTATGAGATCCCCTCTCATCCTTCTAAACTCCAGTGAATACAGGCCCAGTTGATCCAGTCTTTCCTCATATGTCAGTCCTGCCATCCCGGGAATCAGTCTGGTGAACCTTCGCTGCACTCCCTCAATAGCAAGAACGTCCTTCCTCAGATTAGGAGACCAAAACTGAACACAATATTCCAGGTGAGGCCTCACCAAGGCCCTGTACAACTGCAGTAAGACCTCCCTGATCCTATACTCGAATCCCCTAGCTATGAAGGCCAACATACCATTTGCCTTCTTCACCGCCTGCTGTACCTGCATGCCAACTTTCAATGACTGATGTACCATGACACCCAGGTCTGGTTGCACCTCCCCTTTTCCTAATCTGCTGCCATTCAGATAATATTCTGCCTTCATGTTTTTGCCACCAAAGTGGATAACCTCACATTTATCCACATTATACTGCATTTGCCACGCATTTGCCCACTCACCTAACCTGTCCAAGTCACCCTGCAGCCTTTTAGCGTCATCCTCATAGCTCACACCGCCACCCAGCTTAGTGTCATCTGCAAACTTGGAGATATTACACTCAATTCCCTCATCCAAACCATTAATGTATATTGTAAATAGCTGGGTCCCAACCTGAGCTCTGTGGCACTCCACTAATCACTGCCTGCCATTCTGAAAAAGACCCGTTTATCCCGACTCTCTGCTTCCTGTCTGCCAACCAGTTGCCATCCATGTCAGTACATTATCCCCAATACCATGTGCTTTAATTTTGCACACCATTCTCTTGTGTGGGACCTTGTCAAAAGCCTTTTGAAAGTCCAAATACACCACATCCACTGGTTCTCCCTTGTCCACTCTACCAGTTACATCCTCAAAAAATTCCAGAAAATTTGTCAAGCAGGATTTCCCTTTCATAAATCCATGCTGACTTGGACCGATCCTGTCACTGCTTTCCAAATGTGCTGCTATTTCATCTTTAATAATTGATTCCAACATTTTCCCCACAACTGTTATCAGGCTAATCGGTCGATAATTACCCATTTTCGCTCTCCCTCCTTTCTTAAAAAGTGGTGTTACATTAGCTACCTTCCAGTCCACAGGAACCGATCCAGAGTCGATAGACTATTGGAAAATGATCACCAATGCATCCACTATTTCTAGGGCTACTTCCGTAAGTACTCTGGGATGCAGACTATCAGTCCCTGGGGATTTATTGGCCTTCAATCCCATCAATTTCCCGAACACAATTTCCCGCCTAATAAGGATTTCCTTCAGTTCCTCCTTCTCACTAGACCCTCGGTCCCCTAGTATTTCCGGAAGGTTATTAGTGTCTTTTATGAAGACAGAACCAAAGTATTTGTTTAACTGGTCCGCCATTTCTTTGTTCCCCATTATAAATTCACCTGAATCTGACTGCAAGGGACCTACGTTTGTTTTCATTAATCTTTTTCACTTCACATATCTTTAGAAACTTTTGCAGTCAGTTTTTATGTTCCAAGCAAGTTTCCTCTCATATTCTTTTTTCCCCCTCCTAATTAAATCCTTTGTCCTCCTCTGCTGTATTATAAAATTCTCCCAGTCCTCAGGTTTGCTGCTTTTTCTGGCCAATTTATATGCCTCTTCCTTGGATTTAACACTATCCTTAATTTCCTTTGTTAGCCACGGTTGAGCCACCTTCCCTGTTTCATTTTTACTCCAGACAGGTATGTACAATTGTTGAAGTTCATCCATGTGATCTTTAAATGTTTGCCATTGCCAATCCGCCATCAACCCTTTAAGTATCACTCGCCAGTCTATTCAAGCCAATTCACATCTCATACCATCGAAGTTACCTTTCCTTAAGGTCAGGACCCTAGTCTCTGAATTAACTGTGTCACTCTCCATCTTAATGAAGTATTCTACCATATTATGGTCACTCATCCCTCAAGGGGCCTCGCACAACAAGATTGCTAATTAGTCCTTTCTCATTACAAATCACCCAGTCGAGGATTGCCAGCCCTCTAGTTGGTTCCTCGACATATTGGTCGAGAAAACCATCCCTAATATACTCCAGGAAATCCTCCTCCACCATATTGCTACCAGTTTAGTTAGCCCAATCAATAAGTAGATTAAAGTCGCCCATGATAACTGCTGTACCTTTATTGCACGCATCCCTAATTTCTTGTTTAATGCTGTCCCCAACCTCACTACTACTGTTTGGTGGTCTGTATACAACTCCCACAAGCGTTTTCTGCCTTTTGGCATTCCGTAGCTCCACCCATACCGATTCCACATCATCCAAGCTAATGTCCTTCCTTACTATTGCATTAATTTCCTCTTTAACCAGCAACGCCACCCCACCTCCTTTTCCTTTCTGTCTATCCTTCCTAAATGTTGAATATCCCTGGATGTTGAGTTCCCAGTCTTGGTCACCCTGGAGCCATGTCCCCGTGATGCCAATTACATCATATCCATTAACTGCTATCTGCGCAGTTAATTCGTCCACCATATTCCGAATATTCCTCGCATTGAAGCACAGAGCCTTCAGGCTTGTCTTTTTAACACACTTTGCCCCTTTAGAATTTTGCTGTAATGTGGCCCTTTTTGCTTTTTGCCTTGGATTTCTCTGCCCTCCACTTTTACTTTTCTTTTTTCTATCTTTTGCTTCAGCCCTCATTCTATTTCCCTTTGTCTCCCTGCATAGGTTCCCATCCCTCTGCCATATTAGTTTAACCCCTCCCCAACAGCACCAGCAAACACTCTCCCTAGGACATTGGTTCTGGTCCTGCCCAGGTGCAGACCGTCAATTTGTACTGGTCCCACCTCCCCCAGAACCGGTTCCAATATCCCAGGAATTTGAATTCCTCCCTTCTGCACCTCTCCTCAAGCTACGTATTCATCTGAGCTATCCTGCTCTGATTAGCACGTGGCACTTGTTGCAATCCTGAGATTACTACTTTTGAGATCCTACTTTTTAATTTAGCTCTTAGCTCCCTAAATTCGTCTTGAAGGACCTCATCCCGTTTTTTTACCTATATCGTTGGTACCTACATGCACCACGACAACTGACTGTTCACCCTCCCTTTTCAGAATGTCCTGCACCCGCTCCGAGATATCCTTGCCCCTTGCACCAGGGAGGCAACTTACCATCCTGGAGTCTCAGTTGTGGCCGCAGAAACATCTATCTATTCCCCATACAATAGAATCCCCTACCACTATAGCTCTCCCACTCTTTTTCCTGCCCTCCTGCACAGCAGAGCCACCCACGGTGCCATGAACTTGCCTGCTGCTGCTCTCCCCTGATGAGTCATCCCCCTCAACAGTACCTAGTATCTGATGACCGCAGGGGATTGCACTACCTTCCCTCCACTGCTCTTCCTGTTGGTCACCCATCCCCTATCTGGCTGTGTACCCTTTACCTGCGGTGTGGCCAAATGGCTTGTTTCTGTGCTGCAGACTTCATGTAATTCCATGTAGTTCTATACTAAACATGCAAGATGTGTTGGAAAAATATTTGGTGCATATTAACTTTATTTCCATTTAATGTTGAAGTTTACTTTTTAAAATAAAATGTGGCATTATATTGGGTGTATTTTATAGAACAAATATTTTTGTATTTCACTTTGTAAGTGGTGCAGCTTTTAAATGTACTCCATGTAGATCTAATTTCTGCAGTTGATAGAATTGTGGTGGATGATGCAACTGACATTGCCTTATTTGGGTCTGCCACTAATTAGTGACTACATTGAAGGATCTAAAGGTGAAACTCCAGAAGTTTTCATTATTATGTAATTCTATGCGAACAAATCTTCTGAAATAATTGTTTTAATATTTATTCATTCATGGGATGTGGGCATCACTGGCAAGGCCAGCATTTATTGCCCATCCCTAATTGCCCTTGAAAAGGTAGTGTGAGCCGCCTGCTTGAAGCGCTGCAGTTCAAGTGGTGAAGGTACTCCCACAGTGCTGTTAGGGAGAGAGTTCCAGGATTTTGACCCAGCGACGATAAAAGAACGGCTGTATATTTCCAAGTCAGGATGGTGTATGACTTGGAGGGGAACTTGCAGGTAGTGGTGTTCCTATGCGCCTGCTGCCCTTGTCCTTTAGTTGGTAGAGGTTGTGGGTTTGGGAGGTGCTGTCGAAGAAGTCTTGGTGAGTTGCTGCCGTGCACTTTGTAGATGGTACGCACTGCAGTCACGGTACACTGATGTTCGAGGGAGTGAATGTTTAAGGTGGTAATGGGCTGCCAATCAAACGGGATGCTATGTCCTGGATGGTGTCGGCTTTTGAATATTGTTGGAGCTGCACTCATCCAGGCAATTGGGAGAGTATTCCATCACACTCCTGACTTGTGCCTTGTAGATGGTGGAAAGGCTTTGGGGAGTCAGGAGGTGAGTCGCTCGCCACAGAATACCCAGCTTCTGACCTGCTCCTGTTGCCACTGTATTATTGTTGCTGGTCTAGTTATGTTTCTGGTCAATGATGACCTCAGGATGTTGATCTTGGGCAATGGCAATCTCATTGAATGTCAAGGGGAGGTGGTTAGACTCTCTCTTGTTGGAGTTGGTGTGCTGGCACTTGTGTGGCGCGAATGTTACTTGTCATCTATCGGCTCAAGCCTGAATGTTGTCTAGGTTTTGCTGCATGCGGACATGGACTGCTTCATTATCTGGGGAGTTGCAAATGGAACTGATTACTGTGCACTCATCAGCGAACATCCCCACTTCCGACTTTATGATGGAGGGAAAGTCGTTGATGAAGCAGCTGAAGATGGTTGGGCCTAGGACACTGCCCTGAAGAACTCCTGCAGTAATGTCCTGGGGCTGAGATGATTGCCTTGCAACAACCACAACCATCTTCTTTTGTGCTAAGTATGACTCTAGGCAATGGAAAGTTTCCCCCTGATTCCCATTGACTTCAATTTAGACTGATGTAATGCCTCTGTTTAAAAAGGGGGGCAGACAAAAGGCAGGTAACTATAGGCCGGTTAGTTTAACATCTGTAGTGGGGAAAATGCTTGAAGCTATCATTAAGGAAGAAATAGCGGGACATCTAGATAGGAATAGTGCAATCAAGCAGACGCAACATGGATTCATGAAGGGGAAATCATGTTTAACTAATTTACTGGAATTCTTTGAGGATATAACGAGCATGGTGGATAGAGGTGTACCGATGGATGTGGTGTATTTAGATTTCCAAAAGGCATTCGATAAGGTGCCACACAAAAGGTTACTGCAGAAAATAAAGGTACGCAGAGTCAGAGGAAATGTATTAGCATGGATAGAGAATTGGCTGGCTAACAGAAAGCAGAGAGTCGGGATAAATGGGTCCTTTTCGGGTTGGAAATCGGTGGTTAGTGGTGTGCCACAGGGATCGGTGCTGGGACCACAACTGTTTATAATATACATAGATGACCTGGAAGAGGGGACAGAGTGTAGTGTAACAAAATTTGCAGATGACACAAAGATTAGTGGAAAAGCGGGTTGTGTAGAGGACACAGAGAGGCTGCAAAGAGATTTAGATAGGTTAAGCGAATGGGCTAAGGTTTGGCAGATGGAATACAATGTCGGAAAGTGTGAGGTCATCCACCTTGGGAAAAAAAAACAGTAAAAAGGGATATTATTTGAATGGGGAGAAATTACAAAATGCTGCGGTGCAGAGGGACCTGGGGGTCCTTGTGCATGAATCCCAAAAAGTTAGTTTGCAGGTAATCAGGAAGGCGAATAGAATGTTGGCCTTCATTGCGAGAGGGATGAAGTACAAAAGCAGGGAGGTCCTGCTGCAACTGTACAGGGTATTGGTGAGGCCGCACCTGGAGTACTGCATGCAGTTTTGGTCACATTACTTAAGGAAGGATATACTATCTTTGGAGGGAGTACAGAGACGATTCACTCGGCTGATTCCGGAGATGAGGGGGTTACCTTATGATGATAGATTGAGTAGACTGGGTCTTTACTCGTTGGAGTTCAGAAGGATGAGGGGTGAGCTTATAGAAACATTTAAAATAATGAAAGGGATAGACAAGATCGAGGCAGAGAGGTTGTTTCCACTGGTCGGGAAGACTAGAACTAGGGGGCACAGCCTCAAAATATGGGGGAGCCAGTTTAAAACTGAGTTGAGAAGGAATTCTTCTCCCAGAGGGTTGTGAATCTGGAATTCTCTGCCCAAGGAAGCAGTTGAGGCTAGCTCATTGAATGTATTCAAGTCACAGATAGATAGATTTTTAACCAATAAGGGAATTAAGGGTTATGGGGAGCGGGCAGGTAAGTGGAGCTGAGTCCACGGCCAGATCAGCCATGATCTTGTTGAGTGGCGGAGCAGGCTCGAGGGGCTAGATGGCCTACTCCTGTTCCTAATTCTTATGTTCTTATGACATAAATTGTGCCAGAACCTAGTTTTCGACACTTTTATTTTCTTTGCCGAAAATCGAAACAGATTTTATTGATGTCTGGGAAATGTCACGACCCTTTGGAGCTTTTGTCCATAGGAAGTGAGTTCAAGAGCCTGAATACTGATTGCTACCTGTGTAATAATATGCCCCATGATTAGATCCCCACTCCCATTTAAAACAGTTTGAAATTACACCTGTTTTTCTCCAGACTAAAGAAGATGGGCTAGATTTTCCATTATTTTTGCTTGCATAACGCCCACTTAATGTCTATTTTAACGCTGAAATTACATGCAACGCCCAGATATCGCCCATTTAGCCACAAAATGGAAACTGACGCCCATTTTTCGGTCACTTATCGCTGAGTGTTACTTTCCGCATGTACGATATGCCGAGAAAAAATAATACCGCCCGCCCACTTTTTTGGGGCGGATTCATCAGAATGGGCGATCCCACGCCCATAATTTTGGACAGCGTTACTTTTGGCACATAATTTATGCTGAGATTTAATAATACTACCCAGCCACTGTTTTTTTGTCGTAAAGATCAAATTTAACGCATCTAACGCCCAGGAGATCGCCCATCCTTACTTTCGGCACCTCGCTCACATCTCGCCCACAATATCACTCGCCGAAAAAAATGGCAGGAAAAAGTGGAACTAACCGGAACTACTCATAGCGGTATGGACGCCATGTTCTAAATCACACGTCCTTTCTTTTAAAAGGCTGCTCTGCTTCAACCTCGGGGTGTTCGGATGTACTCTGGAGGTCTTTGGAGGTGATGTGAACATCTGAACAAACATATTTATCATACTGTGGACGATTAGAATTTAATAGGTGTCTTCGTCGGGACATTCATTCTTTGTGACCAATCGGTGGAAAACAGCTATTGGAATGGGCTCTCTCCGTTCTCACTTCTCTTGATGACCACTTACATGCTGCAAACTCGAGTTGGCAGAAGGTACGCTTGACAGCATCATGTACCCAATGTAAGACGTGACAGACTGATGAGGAGGACCAGACACCCACTGCAATACAGGGAGAAGCAGTCGTACCTCAACTTGTCCGACACCACCTGCCTCCGGCGACTGCGCTTCCACAAAGAGGTTATCAGTGAGATATGCCAGCTCATCAGGGGAGATCTGCAGCCTGCCAGCACCATCAGGACCGCATTGTCCATCAAGATCAAAGTCACTGCGGCACTGTCGTTCGACACATCGGGTTCTTTTCAGGCCTTAGTTAGCGACATTTGCGGTATGTCTCAGCATGCCGCACATTGCTGCATTAGACAGGTCACTGAAGCCCTGTACACACGCAGGAGGGACTTGATCAGCTTCCCTATGACCAGTGAGGCTCAGACTGAGAGGACTTTATAGGATTCTACCGAATTGCTAACTACACCAAGGTGCAAGGAGCAATAGACTGTATGCACATCGCGATGCGGGCACCTTTTCAGGATGCAGAAGTTTTCAGGAACTGCAAGGAATTCCACTCCCTGAATGTGCAACTCATTGTCGACCACCAGCAAGTTATTATGGCAGAGAATGCTAAATTTCCGGGCAGCATCCATGATGCTCACACCCTGTGTGAGAACACTGTACCTGTCTTGTTTAATAATCAGCCACAAGGTCAATGTTGGATGCTTGGTGACAAAGGATCTGGCCTCGCCACCTGGCTGATGACCCCCCTGTGTGACACTCACACCGAAGCCGAGAAGCAATACACCCTGAGCCACAGAGCAACTCGCAATATCGTGGAGAAAACCATTGGAGTGCTTAAGCAGCACTTTAGATGCCTGGATCACTCAGGAGGCGAGCTCCAATACCACCCTGAGCAGGTAGCTCAATTCGTGGTGGTGTGCTCCATGCTACACAATTTGACTATCAGGAGGGGACAAGAATTGCCAGAAGGTGTCCATCGCAGGAGAGAGAAGAAGAGGAGGACGAGGAGACAGTCGCTGACCTCGGGCCACGCAATCAGGCTAATGCTGAAGCCATGCCCCCGCCCTCCTGTAGACCACATGAAAGGGCCTGTGGTGGCATCATAGCTGCAAGACTCTTAACATCAGGAGCTCACAAATGAACGCTTTGCCTGAAAGAACGTTGGTGGTATTTACAAGGCTGACACACGGCTGGGTGTGCAGGTCAGACATCAGTGGTGTGCATCACCTTGGTGACAGTTCAAGTTAAGTGTAATTATACCATTTTTGATAAGGAATCACCAGTGTATAACGGTGCAGCTATCTGAGCCAATGCTCAACAAGGCGCGACATAGACTAAGTGAGTGGGCAAAAATTTGTCAGATGGAGTATAATGTTGGAAACTGTGAGGTCATGCACTTTGGCAGAAAAAATCAAAGAGCAAGTTATTATTTAAATGGAGAAAGATTGCAAATTGCTGCAGTACAGCGGGACCTGGGGGTACTTTTGCATGAAACACACAAGGTTAGTATGCAAGTACAGCAAGTGATCAGGAACGCCAATGGAATCTTGGCCTTTATTGCAAAGGGGATGGAGTATAAAAGCAGGGATGTCTTGCTACAGTTGTACAGGGTATTGGTGAGACCACATCTCAAATACTGCGTGCAGTTTTGGTTTCCGTATTTACAAAAGGATATGCAGGTACTGCTTTGGAGGAAGTTCAAAGGAGGTTCACTAGGTTGATTCCAGAGATGAGGGGGTTGACCTATGAGGAAAGGTTGGGCCTCTACTCATTGGAATTCAGAAGATTGAGAGGTGATCTTATCGAAACGTATAAGATTATGAGGGGGCTTGACAAGGTGGGTGCAGAGAAAATGTTTTCACTGATGGGGAAGACTAGAGCTAAGGGGCATAATCTTAGAATAAGGGGCCGCCCATTTAAAACTGATAGGAGAAATTTATTTTCTCGGAAGGTTGTAAATCTGTGGAATTTGCTGCCTCAGAGAGCTGTGGAAGCTGGGACATTGAATAAATTTAAGACAGAGATAGTTTCTTAACCAATAAGGGGTTATGGGGAGCGGGCAGGGAAGTGGACCTGAGTCCATGATCAGATCAGCCACGATCGTATAAAATGGCGGAGCAGGCTCAAGAGGCCGTATGGTCTACTCCTGCTGCTATTTCTTATGTTCTTATGTAAGGTTATGTTCAATAAAAAAACATTTAAACCGACCATTTGTCTGAAATCATAAGTATTTCTGTAAAAACCAACCCTTCTCCCCCGCGCCCCCCCCCCCGCTTCTTATCCCCACCTCTACCCCTTCCTCTTCCCCTTCCCCTGCTGACTCCAAGCCGCCGGCTGAGGAGTTCCTCAGGCACTGCTTCATTGGGGGGGGGGGGGGGGTGGATAACAGCCGAACAGCTGCTTGGACGAATACGGGAGAGGACGGTCCCGATTTGAGAACTTGCTCAGAGCCAGAAGCAAGATGTTGCTCCTGGCTCTCGTGTCGTTACCAATGGGGGTGTGGCATCTTGGGTTGTTGTGCCGAGCTCTGGGACCACTGGGAGGCCTCTGCCACCAGTGTTCCTGGCTAACAGCTGCAGGGCCTCCTCCATCCATCCCTTCCATATTATATATTATTTGTTGGACAAAAACTCGGTGCCAACTATGTTCTTGGTGCTTAGTAGGCTTTTTGCTTCTGGTGAATCTCCCTCGTGCCTCCCACAACAGCCAAACAAGCACACACCACACCCACATACGCTTTCAGTCCCTCTCTGCTCCCTCGCTCTCTGTCTCCTCTTCTGCGCATGTAATGATGACCCCTGACCTCCTGAATCGCGGGAAATGAGCGTTGTCATGCTGTTGCTAAGGACGGCGACATTTTACGGCAGAAGGTCAGTGAGATTTAATGCTAATGCCCATTTCAGGTTGCTCGCGGTAACGCACAATTTAAAAAAAATGGAGACTAGGGGCTTTGAAAATGGGCGCCAAGCCGGCGATCTGAAAACCCATTTTTACCATCCACGCCGGAAATACCATCCATTTTTGGGCAATTTGCACAAAAGTATAAAATCTAGCCCCATGTTTTAATTCACATTAATGATCTTAATGGTCTTTTTATGATGTTACTCAGTTAAAGTGCTTTACTGGAAGTTGCTTTCCATTAATAATAAATGATGTTGGAATGTAAAGCCATCTTGTGACTGTATTTATTGCTGATTTTCTTGCAGTGCAAATCTAATTGAACTCTTCAATTTTCCAACTTTTAAAATGTGGGCATGTAATATGATTTTGAGAGCTTGGAGATATAATGGAGGAAATGCAATGGAGTGCTAGAATAGCAGCAATACAGTATTCAACTTATTTGTTGGCTGCTTCTTGCATGCATAACACTAATGTCAGCCATGGTTCAGTGGCAACAGTCACCTCTGAGTTAGTGGGTTCAAACCCACTCCAGAGACATAATCGAGGCTGACTCTTCAGTGCAATACTGAGAGAGTTGTGCACTGTTGGAGGTGTTGTCTTTTGATGAGATGTCAAACCATGAGATGTCTGCCCTTTCATCTGGACATAAAAGTGCCTATGTTACCATTTGAAGAGGAACAGGGTGTTGTCCCCGGTGTCCTAGCCAATATTTATCCCTCAACCAACATCAGGAAAACCGATTAATCTTGTTGCTGTTGATTGGACCTTGTTGTGCACAAATTGGCTACTGCATACCCCTATATTATAGCACTAACCAGAATGCAGGGGGGGGGAAAGTAGTTCTTCATTGGCAGTGAAAAGCATTTCATTGGGATGTCCTGAGGTCATGAAAGGCACTATATAAATGCAAGTTCTTTCTTTATTTAATATTGCCACTTTGAAAATATGTTGACCTTACCTTGCTGCTCCATGCTGCATGTACCTGTGCCCAAATGAACTGCGTATGCCATGCGGTTGGGCGGATGGAATATCAGGCAGGACTGACAGTTGAATGGCTGCTGGCAGCTTGGATAGCACTACTTTTTTTTTACCCATAAAAAATTCATCAAGATGCAACATCCCTTTTCATTGACCCTCATTGGTCATGTTGGAAGGCGAGGGCAGTCTGTCGGCAAAAAGTTTCACTTACTATGTACCTCCCCTAAAACACTCTTCCAAATAGAAGCTATACATCTGCAGTGCTACTCAGGAGCTCCAGATGCATTTTGGGAGTGTCCCTCATTCACATAAGAGCTGAGCATAATGAGCCTGCTGGAAGCATGCTGGAATTGAGCAGTATAAATGCTTCAATAGGGCATTATTCAGTGCCCCACGCTAATGGCATGCAGAGCAGTCCTCAGGGTTCAATGATCCATAACGTGGGGATCCGATGCACTTAAGTGTTATGGGCAACAAAAGTCTCATTATTGGTCCTTAATACCTCTAATTTCATGTGAGCAATGCCATGCATGATCCACCAGTATCTATCGACAGTACATTAAAAACAACACAATAGCACACCTTGCTGTTACAGTTTTTAATTGGCGGAAGTAAAATAAACAACAAAGGACAACCTGGATAACAGGCGGCTATCCAGACTCGTAACTATGCAGTCCCATGAAAATCTATCAGATCTGAAACCCAACCTGCCAAATCTCTCAAAGAAATGTGGATTTTTTTTTTTATCAACAAATCCCCCCCCCCCTCCTCAGTCTGCCATCAAAGGACTCAAAATAAGATTTCTAATATGATAAAACCATTAAAAAAAAATGTAAATTTCACAGAACACGATTGAACTTACTCATAAAATTGTCTTTTGTGTCTTGGAGTGCTTTGAATAATGCTTTTCATTGGAGGCCCATTCACGTTGAGAAACTTGTAGTTCCTCTGCAATGCTGTAGTGGAGGTACCTTTGAGAGCTTTGTAGCCTGATTCTTCATCATCTGTGTGCTATTGTGTATGTATGGTTGCAAATTCTAAGGTCTAGGCATATCTGATGGGCCCAATTTTCTTTTTCTTCATTTTCAACACTTCTGCTGCAACAAACTCTGCAGCCTCCTGGCACCCAAATTCTTCTTGTATTTCAAAAATATATAAATAATTTCAGCCAGATCTAGGTGTGCACCTCGGGCTCAGTGGCTCATTATCTCTTTTCAGCAACCTTCCCACGTAGCGATGTGAACTCAGCTCTGTTTCCCACCACAAGGTAGCACAATCCCTGGCATAATAAGTAAAAGGTAAATTATATAAAAGCACTGGTGAACAATGAGCTGCAGCAGACAGAGAGAACTACTGAATAAAACTTATAAAAGACTATCATTGCAGGGAAAAAATACGCCAAAGGAAAAATTATAAAAGAATGGGACAGAAAAGATCTACAGGAGAGACAAGAAGAATGGAAGAGGTGAGAGAAAATCAAGTAGAGAAAATTGCAAAGGGGCAGTGAACCGACCTTTAACATATTGCAAAATCCAGAACCTCACTGCAGTGCTGCTAAACCTTGGAACGCTGCACTAAGTACAGTCAAACCTCACGATCCGGGTGCCATGCTGAAAAACCCCAGGAACCCCACTGCAGTGCTGCCAGATCCCAAGATCACAACCCACTACTTCCAAATGTCAGTTACGCACCTCCATCCTGGTGCATCTTGCCTTCCATCTTGTGTAGTCAGGGCTTTTAAAAAAAATGGGTAAGGGACAAAAGGTTGAGCTCAAAGGTGGGTCTCTTGTCTGATCCGTGCTGGTGCTGAGTCTTAGCACCCAGCTACTCTTGCTACATTCCCATACTACAACAGTGACTACACTCCAAAAGTACTTCAATGGCTGTAAAGTGCTTTGAGACGTTCAGTGGTCGTGAAAGGCGCTATATAAATGTAAGTCGTCTTCAGTGAATGCGGATTCAAAATTTCCCCACTCCAAATATTGAGTTCACTTATGCTGTTCCCACCATGATTCCCCCAGTGCCTGGACACCATAGTTGCCTTCAGTATCTCTAGGTTAAGCAAGTGAAAATCAGTCAGGATTCCCCCTCTTTTATCATGATCCTAGAATCCTGCTGGACGTGCGCATATGTAGACACTGGGTCAGGTTCAACTGTAATGCTCTGGTCTAATACTCAGTCAAGAACATAAAAACATAAGAATTAGGAACAAGAGTAGGCCATCTAGCCCCTCGAGCCTGTTCCGCCATTCAAAAAGATCATGACTGATCTGGCTGTGGACTCAGCTCCACTGACCCGCCCGCTCCCCATAACCCTTAATTCCCTTATTGGTTAAAAATCTATCTACCTGTGATTTGAAGACATTCAATGAGCTAGCCTCAACTGCTTCCTTGGGCAGAGAATTCCACAGATTCACAACCCTCTGGGAGAAGAAATTCCTTCTCAACTCAGTTTTAAATTGGCTCCCCCATATTTTGAGGCTGTGCCCCCTAGTTCTAGTCTTCCCGACCAGTGGAAACAACCTCTCTGCCTCGATCTTGTCTATCCCTTTCATTATTTTAAATGTTTCTATAAGATCACCCCTCATCCTTCTAAACTCCAACGAGTAAAGACCCAGTCTACTCAATCTATCATCATAAGGTAACCACCTCATCTCTGGAATCAGCCAAGTGAATTGTCTCTGTACCCCCTCCAAAGCTAGTATATCCTTCCTTAAGTAAGGTGACCAAAACTGCACGCAGTACTCCAGGTGCCGCCTCACCAATACCCTGTACAGTTGCAGCAGGACCTCCCTGCTTTTGTACTCCATCCCTCTCGCAATAAAGGCCAACATTCTATTCGCCTTCCTGATTACCTGCAAATTAACTTTTTGGGATTCGTGCACAAGGACCCCCAGGTCCCTCTGCACCACAGCATGTTGTAATTTCTCCCCATTCAAATAATATTCCCTTTTACTGTTTTTTTTTTCCAAGGTGGATGACCTCACATTTTCTGACATTGTATTCCATCTGCCAAACTTTAGCCCATTCGCTTAACCTATCTAAATCTCTTTGCAGCCTCTCTGTGTCCTCTACACAACCCGCTTTTCCACTAATCTTTGTGTCATCTGCAAATTTTGTTACACTACACTCTGTCCCCCCTTCCAGGTCATCTATGTATATTGTAAACAGTTGTGGTCCCAGCACCGATCCCTGTGGCACACCACTAACCACCGATTTCCAACCCGAAAAGGACCCATTTATCCCGACTCTCTGCTTTCTGTTAGCCAGCCAATTCTCGATCCATGCTAATATATTTCCTCTGACTCCGCGTATCTTCTGCAGTAACCTTTTGTGTGGCACCTTATCGAATGCCTTTTGGAAATCTGAATACACCACATCCATCGGTACACCTCTATCCACCATGCTCGTTATATCCTCAAAGAATTCCAGTAAATTAGTTAAACATGATTTCCCCTTCATGAATCCATGTTGCGTCTGCTTGATTGCACTATTCCTATCTAGATGTCCCGCTATTTCTTTCTTAATGATAGCTTCAATCATTTTCCCCACTACAGATGTTAAACTAATCGGCCTGTAGTTACCTGCTTTTAAACAGAGGCGTTACATTAGCTGCTTTCCAATCCGATGGTACCTCCCCAGAGTCCAGAGAATTTTGGTAGATTATAACGAATGCATCTGCTATAACTTCCGCCATCTCTTTTAATACCCTGGGATGCATTTCATCAGGACCAGGGGACTTGTCTATCTTGCGAACCATTAGCCTGTCCAACACTACCCCCCTAGTGATAGTGATTGTCTCAAGGTCCTCCCTTCCCACAATCCCGTGACCAGCAATTGTTGGCACTGTGAAGACCGAAGCAAAATAATTGTTTTAGGTCTCAGCCATTTCCACATTTCCCATTATTAAATCCCCCTTCTCATCTTCTAAGGGACCAACATTTACTTTAGTCACTCTTTTCCGTTTTATATATCGGTAAAAGCTTTTACTATCTGTTTTTATGTTTTGCGCAAGTTTACCTTCGTAATCTATCTTTCCTTTCTTTATTGCTTTCTTAGTCATTCTTTGCTGTCGTTTAAAATTTTCCCAATCTTCTAGTTTCCCACTAACCTTGGCCACCTTATACGCATTGGTTTTTAATTTGATACTCTCCTTTATTTCTTTGGTTATCCACGGCTGGTTATCCCTTCTCTTACCACCCTTCTTTTTCACTGGAATATATTTTTGTTGAGCACTATGAAAGAGCTCCTTAAAAGTCCTCCACTGTTCCTCAATTGTGCCACCATTTAGTCTGTGTTCCCAGTCTACTTTAGCCAACTCTGCCCTCATCCCACTGTAGTCCCCTTTGTTTAAGCATAGTTTGCAGTTTTGAAAGATAAATTGCCACGCCTGGATAAAATGTATCACAGGCTTTTAAGAGAGGCAAGAAAGGAAATAGGCTCTGACCATCATTTTCCAATCCTCTCTGGCTACAGGCGTGGTACTGGAGGACTGCTAACATTGTACTGTTGTTTAAAAAGGGAAAAAGGTCTAGACCAAGTTAATACAGGCCAGTCAACCTAAACTCGGTGGTGGTCAAATTATTGGAAAAAAATTTTGAGCGACAGTATTAATTGTCATTTAGAAAGGCACGGATTAATCGAGAACAGTTGCCATAGATTTGTTAAGGGAAGGTTGTGTCTGACTAACTTGATTACATTTTCTGAGGAGATAACAATACGGGTCGATGAGGGATGAGTTTGATGTAGTTGACATGGATATTAGCAGGGCTTTTGACATGGCACAATGGTCAGAAAAGTAAACGTCCATGGGATTCAAGGGAAAGTGGCAAGTTGGATCCAAAATTGGCTCAGTGGCAAGAAGCAAAGGGTACTGGTCAACGGGTGTTTTTGTGGCTGGAAGGCTGCTTCCGGTGGGATTGCACAGGGCTTTGTACTAGGTCTCTTGTTTTTTGTGATATATATCAATGATTTAGACCAATGTAGGAGGAATGATTAAGAAGTTTGCAGATGATACAAAATTGGCTGTGCGATTGAACATAAGAACATGAGAAGTAGGAGCAGGAGTAGGCCATACTGCCCCTCGAGCCTCTCCGCCATTTAATACAATCAAGGCTGATTCGATCATGGACTCAGGTCCATTTCCCTGCCCGCTCCCCATAACCTCTTATTACCTTAGTGGTTAAGACACTGTCTATCTCTGTTTTAAATTTATTCAATGACCCAGCTTCCACAGCTCTCTGAAGCAGCGAATTCCACAGATTTACAACCCTCTGAGAGAAGAAATTCCTCCTCATCTCAGTTTAAAATGGGTGGCCTCCTATTCTAAGATTATGCCCCCTAGTTCTCGTCTCCCCTATCAGTGGAAACATCCTCTCTGCATCCACCTTGTCAAGCCCCCTCATAATCTTATACGTTTCGATAAGATCACCTCTCATTCTTCTGAATTCCATTGAGTAGAGGCCCAACCTACTTAACCTTTCCTCATAAGTCAACCCCCTCATCGCTGGTGAACCTTCTCTGAACTGCCTCCAAAGCAAGTACAGGAAACTCTTGGTTATCCGGATCGCTCGAGGATTCGGCAATTCCGGGCAAACAAATTTTCTGATAGGGTGAGTTTACATTTTAACGTTAATATTTGTATATATATTTAACAACTCATTGGAAATCAAAATTCCCACGGGTATGTTAGTGATCGCCTACTTAATAGTCGTTGCATCTGAAATAACTAATTGCAAGAAGAGTTCTGAGTGGTTTCAGTGTGAGAGCGCGCGAGGCAAACGGTTCATGAGCGACAATTGTTTTTGTAGAAGAAAAGGGATCGAGTTGTCAGCATGCATGTACTTCCCCCGGACTGTAATCGCGGAAGGACAAATGCTGCACTGAGAGTGGTTGCAGGTGGCCTTGAGGAGGAGATTGTCTAGCTCCAGGGTTCTGGAGCGCGCACTCTGGGCTGCGTTCTGCGCCTGGAACCTGGTGCCGGCACTGCCCCCGTTCCCAATGTCAGCGGCAGCCACGCGAGACAGCGGCTGCAGCAGCTTGCACATACACACACCAGCAAAGCAAGGGCAAAGGAGGGTGAACTTATGTATTCAGTTTTTGGATTTTTACGGTAGATTTTCTGAATCCTTGCTCATGGTGAGTGTCACGTTGTGCAATTGTTAGCGATTTTGCAACAGAAGGATCCAGATATGATATATGCCGAAGTGTTATGCGCAGATGAGAAGTGGCGACGCAATATTTTAAATTCCGTTACGGTGGGTTTTCCGTTAAATCCGTATCCGGATAAATGAGAGTTTCCTATATAACCTTTCTTAAATATGGAAAACAAAACTGTACACAGTATTCCAGGTCTGACTTAACCAATACCCTGTATAACTGTAGCAAGACTTCCCTGCTTTTATACTCCATCCCCTTTGCAATAAAGGCCAAGATACCATTGACCTTCCTGATCACTTGCTGTACCTGCATACTAACCTTTTGTGTTTCAATCACCAGGACACCCAGGTCCCGCTGTACTGCAACACTTTGCAATTTTTCTCCATTTAAATAATAACTTGCTGTTTGAATTTTTTCTGCCAAAGTACATAACCTCACACTTTCTAACATTATACTCCATCTGCCAAATTTTTGCCCAATCACTTAGCCTATCTATTTCCTTTTGCAGGTTTTTTTGTGTCCTCCTCACACATTGCTTTTCCTCCCATCTTTGTATCATCAGCAAACATGGCTACGTTACACTCAGTCCCTTCATCCAAGTCGTTAATATAGATTGTAAATAGTTGGGGTCCCAGCACTGATCCCTGCGGCACCCCACTAGTTGGTGGTGAGGAAGAAAGCTGTAGATTGTAGGAAGTTATCAATGGACTGGTGACAGAAAAGTGGCAAAAATGGAATTCAATCTGGAGAAGTGTGAGGTAATGCATTTGGGGAGGGCTAATAAGGCAAGGGAATACACAATAAATAGTAGGATACTGAGAAATGTAGAGGAATAGAGGGACCTTGGAGTGCAAGACCCACAGATCCCTGCCAGTAGCAGGACAGGTAGATAAGGTGGTTAAGAAAGCATATCGGATACTTTCCTTTATTAGCCGAGGCATAAAATATAAGAGCAAGGAGGTTATGCTCGAACTTTATAAAACACTAGTTAGACCACCAGCTAAAGTACTGCATACAGTTCTGATCACCACATTACAGGAAAGATGTGATTGCGCTGGAGAGGGTACAGAGGAGATTTATGAGGATGTTGCCAGGACTGGAGAATTTCAGCTAAGGGAAAATTGGATAGGCTGGAATTGTTTTGTTTGGAACAGAAGAGGCTGAAGGGAGATTTAATTGAGGTGTAAAAAATTATGAAGGACCTAGATAGACTGGACAGGAAGGCCCTAGTTCCCTTAGCAGAGAGGTCAATAACTCGGGGGCATAGATTTAAAATAATTGGTAGAAGGATTAGAGGGGAGTTGAGGAGAATTTGAGGATGGTGGGTATCTGGATCGCACTGCCTGAAAGGGTGGTAGAGGAGAAACTCTCATTACATTTTAAAAGTGCTTGGATATGCACTTGAAATGCCTACAAGGCTACAGATCTAGGGATGGAAAGTGCGAATAGGCTGGATAGCTATTTTTCAGCCAGCACAGACATGATGGCCCAAATGGCCCCCTGTGCTGTAAACGTCTGATTCTATGATGGTTGTGGATCTGTACTTGTATCAGTACTTAAGAATGTAATAAGATGGAGGTTATTCTCATTTTTGACACTGTTCATTGTTGAGTTATATAATTCAGTCGGACACCATACATTTGTGCTGAATGGTGTTGGTACATTTACATGTGAAATTATTATTAAAAAAGTCATTTACAAGATTAAACTGGTACCAATTTCCTTCCCTTTCAAAGATAACTGACCTATGCAGTACACTGCTATATTTAATTTGGTGGTTCAAAGCTCCTGACATGTTGGTGAGTTCAGACCAGGCAGCAAAAAGTACCATCTAGTGGGAATAGAGGGGGAAAAAAATTGTGCTTGCTTTTTGTTATTCTTTGGGTCTTTTAAAGGAACTGTTGGGCAATGTTAAATTGAGAATAGGAAGGGTTTTTTTTTGAGTTGGGGTTATTGAGACTACTGTGGATTGCTTTTCAGATTAAATGGAAGATGTTTGGATGGGGATGCTTCTTCAAGTTTGAGTTGGTAGGGAGTCGAATGAACTGTTAAACTTTATTTTTTAAATCTTCAAGTTGTATACTGCCATCATTACCAGAGCCCAGCCCGCTTTGGCTTTGAATTTGGCCAGTGGGTGGGGTGAGGACTTCATTTCCAAGGCGAGTGTGCCACCACTAAGCTAGCTCTTGCGTGCAGAAAGCTGTCACCTGAAATTTCCTGAAGTTCCTGCTGATCACCTCCCGTAACTTTAGTGGGAGATTGGAGAAAATCCCGGGGGAATAGCATAAGCGCTACTTTTACCATTTCTGCAGGGTTACAACTTTCCCCAAAGTTACGGCAGGAGATCAAGAGAATGCCACAGAAATTCTGTTCCCATTTGTTCATGCACCTGGATTTATTTTGGAAGTTAATATGTTGAGAGCTGAACTCTATCAGGTAAACTTCTGAAAAATGTATTAATATTTAGAGTTCAAAAAATTTTAGTTGATAATTTTGGTTTAAAAGCTTATCAGACTTTTTGCACTGCAAATTTATAATTTCTGCAAAATGTTGTTGAACAATATGACTTTCAGAATTTGTGCTAAAAATATGAATTTTGACATTCAGAATAATGTTGGTCTATTCTACATCGTTCTCCAATCACACTTGGTGACCATTTTCAAGACGTTAGTTACTTTTAGTAGCACAGGTGTGCTTTTCGTTACTACAGTTGAGCGTCCTGAATCCGGCAACCTCGGGACCGAGGCCGAGTCGGTTTTTGTGTTTATCCGGACTTCGTAACGTGTTTCTGACGTCCGAAATCCGGAAACACCCGAGCCCAGGTTCGGGTGTTCGGGTCAGAAAGGGGAAAGTTTGCTCTCCGAGGAGCTGTTTGGGCGGGCCCCGTTCTGGAGGTTGTCGGCCAGGCCCCGCCGGGAAGAAGGTGTTCGGGCAGACCCCGCCGCGGTGGAGCTGAGCGGGCGGGCCCCGCCGCCGTGGAAGTGTTTGGGCCGGCGGGCCCTATCGCAGAGGAGATGTTGGGGCGGGCCGGTGAGGAGGCCCCGAGGTAAGAGCAGCTGCGGTGGGCGAGGCCAGCGACGGCGGGGTGGGATAAGGTAAGCGATGGCAAGGTGAGGCCCGAGGTCGGACAGCGGCGTGGCCCCAGGGTCGGCGGGCCCGGATTCCGGAACATTTTACGGATTCTGGACGACCCTGTCACCAATCGGTCTGGATTCCGGAACTCTGGATTTTGGACGCTCAACCCGTAATAGAACAAGAGATAATGGTGTGAATTATCTGGGGTTCTTATTTTCAGAGGGATGATGGTAGACAGGTCTGATATAATTTATTTGTCGGCAATCTTGTGATATTTGAAATCACGTACAAGTAGGAATGCTAACTCCCGAGTTTTTGTTTCTTACTTCCTCCATCTAAATAGGAAAAAGATCTTCCTGTCTGAGTCTACAGTGATGAACCTGTGGCTGCGTTACCTCCCTAGTCTGGAACAGGCTATTTTCCATCTTACTGAAACTTTGATTTCTCATCCATGTGCATCTTTACTGGAAGTTGAAGCTATTATCACAGACTCATTACTGGTAGGTCACTTAATTGGAAACAACCTTTGGGTAATTAATGGTGGGCTTGGTTTAATCTCCAGTGAATTTACATTATGGGCTGGATTTTTGGGTGCTTTGTGACCGTGTTTTTGCCATGTTTTGACCCTCTGCGGCGAAAACGCTAAGCCCAATCAGGATCCTTGTTTGCGGCGGCAATGGGAAGCACCACCGGGGAGAGCTGCAACAGACGTGTAACGACTCTATGGCGTTACCGTCCGAGTTTCGGCACTCACCTGACCTGTACGCCGTGCACAGAACAGCGACAGGTAAAACTTGTCGGTGCAGCCCTGCCAGCAGCGGTAAGTTAGAAAACCTGAAAAAAAGGTAAGTTAAGGTTTTTTTTTTGCAGCGATTTATTAGGTAAAGTTTTTTGAATGTTTTTCTGAATTTTCTTTCCTTCCTCCCAAGGCCTCTCTCACAGCGCTCCCAACCCCGCACTAAAGTTGGCGTGTATCGCGTTTTGTGCCGCGAATAATTGTGCCTCGCCTCCCTTTGCAGCTGGCATAGACCCCAAGTTCAGCCTAAAATCGATAACGCAGCGAAAACGGTAATTTTCACAAATCACTTACATTTTCGCTCAAAAACCCGAAATTACAGCCCTAAATGTTTTGGAAAGATTTTAAATTCAAGGGGGCAGAAATTGGGCTACTTCGAACCTCCCGTTAGCGCCCCCGGGGATGAGTTTTTGCCCGGGGAAGGCGAGAACGGCGCCTCCCACTAAATTTGGTGCAGGTAACACGTCATCGCAGTGCGCAGCCTCACCCCCTGGTTTAGCGTCTGGCACTGACAACGAAAGCTTCTGCTGTTGTATTTCAGTCGGATGTCGGCTGGAGGAGGGCTATTTAAAAGAGCCAGCATTGGGTAAAGTTTTAGTCGGCCAATAATGGTTGTTGCTTAGTTCCACTTAGGCAGACAGGCATTTTGACAGATTTCACTGATTTGCAGTTGAAGTATAATTTACAATATATATTAATGATTTAGACGAAGGAATTGAATGTAACATCTCCTAGTTTGCAGATGACACTAAGCTGGGTGGCAGTGTGAGCTGTGAGGAGGATGCTAAGAGGCTACAGGGTGACTTGGACAGGTTAGGTGAGTGGCAAATACATGGCAGATGCAGTATAATGTGGATAAATGTGAGGTTACCCATTTTAGAAACACAGAAACATAGAAAATAGGTGCAGGAGTAGGCCATTCGGCCCTTCAAGCCTGCACCGCCATTCAATAAGATCATGGCTGATCATTCCCTCAGTACTTTATCCTGCTTGCTCTCCATACCCCTTGATCCCCTTAGCCGTAAGGGCCATATCTAACTCCTTCTTGAATATATCCAATGAACTGGCATCAACAATTTTCTGAGGCAGGGAATTCCACAGGTTAACAACTCTCTGAGTGAAGAAGTTTCTCCTCATCTCTGTCCTAATAAGCCTACCCCTTATCCTAAGATTATGTCCCCTGGTTCTGGACTTCCCCAACATCGGGAACATTCTTCCCGCATCTAACCTGTCCAGTCCCGTCAGAATCTTATACATTTCTATGAGATCCCCTCTCATTTTTCTAAACTCCAGTGAATAAAGGCCCAGTTGATCCAGTCTCTCCTCATAAGACAGTCCAGCCATCCCTGGAATCAGTCTGGTGAACCTTCGCTGCACTCCCTCAATAGCAAGAACGTCCTTCCTCAGATTAGGAAACCAAAATTGAACACAATATTCCAGGTGAGGCCTCACTAAGGCCCTGTACAACTGCAGTAAGATCTCCCTGTTCCTATACTCAAATCCCCTAGCTATGAAGGCCAACATACCATTTGCCTTCTTCACCGCCCGTTGTACCTGCATGCCAACCTTCAATGACTGATGAACCATGGCACCCAGGTCTCGTTGCACCTCCCCTTTTCCTAATCTGCCGCCATTCAGATAATATTCTGCCTTCGTGTTTTTGCCCCCAAAATGGATAACCTCACATTTATCCACATTATACTGCATCTGCCATGCGCTTGACCACTCACCTAACCTGTCCAAGTCACCCTGCAGCCTCTTAGCATCCTCCTCATAGTTCACACTGCCACCCAGCTTAGTGTCATCTGCAAACTTGGAGATATTACACTCAATTCCTTCATCCAAATCGTTAATGTGGTGGCAAAAACAGGAAGGCAGATTATTATCTGAATGGTGACAGACTAGTAAAAGGGGAGATGCAACAAGACCTGAGTGTCATGGTAGATCAGTCATTGAAGGTAGGCATGTAGGTACAGCAGGCAGTAAAGAAGGCAAATGGCATGTTGGCCTTCACAGCAAGAGGATTTGAGTATCGGAGCAGGGAGGTCTTGCTGCAGTTGTGCAGGGCCTTGGTGAGACCACACCTTGAGTATTGTGTGCAGTTTTGGTCTCCTAATCTGAGGAAGGACATTCTTGCTATTGAGGGAGTGCAGCGAAGGTTCACCAGACTGATTCCCAGGATGGCAGGACTGACATATGAAGAAAGACTGGATCGACTAGACTTATATTCACGGGAATTTAGAAGAATGAGAGAGGATGAGAAGCATATAAAATTCTGACGGGATTGGACAGGTTAGATGCAGGAAGAATGTTCCCGATGTTAGGGAAGTCCAGAACCAGGGGTCACAGTCTTAGGATAAGGGGTAAGCCATCTAGGACCGAGATGAGGAGAAACTTTTTCACCCAGAGAATTGTGAACCTTTTCGAATTCTCTACCACAGAAAGTTGTTGTCCAGTTCGTTGGATATATTCAAAAGGAAGTTAGATGTGGCCCTTATGGCTAAAGGGATCAGGGGGTATGGAGAGAAGGCAGGAGTGGGGTATTGAAGTTGCATGATCAGCCATGATCTTATTGAATGGTGGTGCAGGCTCAAAAGGGCCGAATGGCCTGCTCCTGCACCTATTTTCTATGTTTTCTATTCTGGTTGCTTAAGATTCCTGACTTTCATTGATGGCAGATTTGAAAGTCCAACATTTATATCATTTAATGGGGCTGTGCTGGTACTGGACCTCGTGTTCCAACGCCACTGTCAGAGGCAACTTAGGCAGAGAGAAAGACAGCAAAATGTGGCCAGAGGGAGGAGGGCGAACAGGGCTCTCAATAGGAGGCCTTATACTCTCAGGGTATTCCGGCAGCAGTTCTCCTACATCAATTTCCCTGAGGAACAGTGTGTTCGAAGACTGCGCTTCAGGAAGGGTGTGGTCACAGAGCCAGGCCACCTCCTGCAACCAATGGTTTTGTTGCAGATGATACTCAACATACACAGCTGACACATTTTTAAAAATATAAACACTAGATTTATTCAGTTTATATTACTATTCCCACTTGGGTCTCCCCAGACCAAGCACTACTCTTAAGACTGTTGCCTTTGACTGGCCGACAACATGAAAGTAGCCAAGACTACTTGTCTCTTAATTTTGTGGAAGTATGAACTCCTGAAGTACCGTTGGGATTAGGAGATTTTCTCTACCTTTGTGGTGTTGTGATGCATGTCATTTATAATCACATTTAGTTGACATTCATGGAGCAATGCCAAACAATTTTTTCTATGATGTTCTAGTTCAATAGTAACGCATTATGCACTTGTGAAAATAAAAATGAACTGCAGGATACAATTTATATTACAGTTGTAATGTTGATTTGAATGGATTGCTGATGATTTATGATTGTCTTCACTCATGTAATATAAATCCTACTCAATGATCGCAGTAGCATGTCCTAATTCTCCCACATTGTAATACGAACGCTGCATGGCAACAAATGTTTTAAATGATCACAATCTGAAAGTAAAAATGTGAAGGGAACGTTTGCAAATTTGGCTTTTATGTTTGCCCTTTTCTCTTGACGATCTGCATCACTGATGTATTTGTGGGAATTGTGTATGATTATGTATAATTGCTCAGCAACCAATGGTACAATTCCTTGCTGTAGAATTATTCAGTGAATTGCTGACTATTTTTTGTCTGAGTTGTATATTGATAATGAACATACAAGCTCAAAACCTTTGCATCCCAGTAATTCTATAAATTGTTGCAGGTTATTGCTTTCATTTCTTTCGGCTCGCACTTGCCTTTCATAAAAAAAACTGGGGTTGTGTCACGTTGAGTTGATTATAAAGGGAATCGAGTAGTTATCAGGAGCAGTGCCTGTATGGTTTGAAGAAAATATGCATATTCTCACATGCTAGCTACCAGGGTATTTTATTCATAGCGCACAAGATAGATTTAGCAGCCTTCATGAATAACAGTTAACTCTAGTACAGTGAAGATTGTTCAAGACTGCATCTTTTATGAAGTTATATACAGCTTTCTAGAATATTTGTTGCATTATAACAACGGCTTTGTATAGCATCAAAAGATGACATCATACAAAGGGCCTTCTGATCTATAGAATATATCATGGATAGTTAAGAAAATTGAAGACAATAATACCATGGCCCCAAGTTTTGGACCGCGCCGAAAACGGCCCACCTCCGAGCTGGACGCCTGTTCTTTGCGCCTAAAAGTGCGCTAGAAAAAAACTTCAATATTCTCCGGCTCCTCGGAGCTCAATCTCAGCTTGGCGCGGCGCGCTCTTCACAGCCGTGGGTGGAGCCAAACACTCGCGCCGATTCTGTAAGTAGTGGGCGGGTCCAATTTAAATGAGCCAACGTGGTGCCGGCAACCCTGCGCGTGCGCGTTGGAGTGTGCGCGCACGCGCAGTGTCAAACAAACATTAGCACTCGGCCATTTTTAAAAGGACTCGGCTGCCGTCGAGCCACTGACGCCGCCCCTTAAGCGTGGCCGAATGGCCTCAACCCCCTTGAAAAGCTGCGTGCGTCCGGTGTTGATCCTTCGGCTGCCGGCCAGCCACTAACAGAATGAAGGCCTGCCTGCAGCACAGCAGCTCAGCTCGAAGGCTGCTTGCTGCCGCTGTTGGGGCTGCCGTCGAGACACTGACGCCACACCCCTGCCTTTCTCCAACATGAAAGGCCTGCCTGAAGCACTTTCACACAGGTAGGAACATGGTTTATTTAATCTTTTCTTTGCTTATAAATTTTTATTCAGGTTGGATTTATTTGTATAATATTTGTATAAGTATAAATAAGGATTGATTGTAAAATTTAATGACTTCCCTCCCCCCCCCCCCCCCCCTCGTTCCCTACGCCTAATTTGTAACCTACGCCTGATTTTCTAAAGTGTAGACAAGGTTTTTTCGAGCGTACAAAAATCTTCACTTACTCCATTCTAAGTTAGTTTGGAGTAAGTTTTCACTGCCGAAACTTTGAAAACAGGCGTAAGTGGCCGGACACGCCCCCTTTTGAAAAAAAATTCTGTTCCAAAGTGAAACTGTTCTAACTGACTAGAACTGGAGCAAACTAAATGCCGATAAGTTGAATTTCTAAGATACTCCGTTCTACACCAGTTGCTCCAAAAAATCAGGAGCAACTGAGGCCGAAACTTGGGCCCTATAAATGGGTTTAGATGTTGCAGACTTGGGAGGGCAAAGTTTGAATAAACCTCACTTGAACCCTAAAATTGTTTGTTGCTTTTTCACATCTGCAATATGTATCCTGTTTCATATAATAAGTACAAAGTGTTACATTTTCTGGGTTTTTTTAAACCCTAGTGATTATTGTTCTTTGAGCTCAGAGTTAATTGTTACCGATTCAGTGTTTTGTTGTGCAACATCAGTAAGTGTATTTTACAAGCACTTGTGACAAAATAAATGACTACCATTTTCAAATATTACCCAAGCATATTAACACAGTATTTAGGCCACTAAATTCTCTATATTCACGCATGAAATACTACATTTGGGATGCTTCAAAACCATCAATAATTTTACCTTGAATTGCTGACTGCTACATGACTTTGTAGCTTGCACTAGGATGCTTTGTGGCTCTCTGAGCTCATGTGAAAGTTTATATTGGAAGGGCTTTTTCATGTGAGCTATTGTTTTTTATATGTTACTGTTCTGTGAAGGCTTGTAAATTGCTTTATTTAAAGCTGGCTTTCTGGTGAATTAGTGGACAATATTCATCTATTTTAGGTTGAACAACATTATCTACTATTGTGACAAAATAATTATACTAGAAAAAGTTTTAAAGAAAGAGGGGTGAAATTCAGTAACACATGCTAACTTTTTAAATTTTGAAAATTTAGCGCCAGGCACAAAAGAATCTTAACTGTTAAATTGGACTTTAGCGCCCCAGGGAGGGAGGGGGGTGCGGTAAATCAAGTGCTAATGACCTCTGTGGGGCGCTACCACCACAGCGCGGCCAAATTTCAGGTGACTTGTATTCAGCAATTATCCTTCAATCCTTCACACTGGCTCATTCCAGCTCTTAAAGGGGAGGTTCTATCAAGCTGCAGCTGCTCATTTTCACCATTCTTCCAACTGAACTCGACCTGACACCAACTTAGAGACCTCATGGCTATGGCTGCTTCTAATCCACACCGAAGGATGAGTGCTTGTAGGTTTAATGACGCAGGATTGGAGGAGGCAGTGGGACAAAGGAGGGAAGTGCTGTTCCCTGCAAGTGGAAGGAGGCCATTGCCCCAGGTCTTCAAGGCCATGTGGAGGGAAGTGGCACAGGAGGTCTCGGCCAGTAGTCTCATTGAACGCAACCTCACAAAGAATTCCAGCAAATTTGTCAAACATGACTTCCCTTTCATAAATTCATGCTGACTCTGCCTGACTGAATTATGTTTTTCCAAATGTCTTGCTACGGCTTCTTTAATAATGGACTCCAACATTTTCCCAACCACAGATGTTAGGCTAACTAGTCTATAGTTTCCTGCTTTTTGTCTGCCTTTTTTAAATAGGGGTGTTACATTTGCAGTTTTCCAATCTGCTGGGACCTCCCCAGAATCCACGGAATGTTGGTAAATTACAACCAATGCATCCACGATCCCTGCCGCTACTTCTCTTAAGACCCTAGTATGCAAGCCATCGGGTCCAAGGGATTTATCAGCCATTAGTCCCATTATCTTACTGAGTACTACCTCCTTAGTAATTGTGATTGTGTTAAGTTCCTCCCCCTCTGTAGCCCCTTGACTATCCACTGTTGGAATATTGTTAATGTCCTCTACCGTAAAGACTGATACAAAATATTTGTTCAGAGTTTCTGCCATCTCCATGTTCCCCATTACTAATTCCCTGGTCTCATCCTCTAAGGGACCAACGTTTACTTTAGCCACTCTTTTTCTTTTTATATACCTATAGAAACCCTTACTATCTGTTATTATATTTCGTGCTAGTTTACTTTCATAGTCTATCTTCCCTTTCTTAATCATTTTTTTAGTCATTCTTTGCTGGCTTTTAAAAGCTTCCCAATCTTCTGTCCTGCCACTAATTCTGGCCACTTTGTATGCTGTTGTTTTTAATTGGATACCGTCCTTTATTTTTTTAGTTAGCCACGGATGACTATCTTTTCTTTTACACCTTTTCCTCCTCACTAGAATATATTTTTCGTGAGAGTTGTGCAATATCTCCTTAAATGTACACCACTGTTCATCAACCGTCCTACACTTTAATCTATTTTCCCAGTCCACTTTAGCCAACTGTGCCCTCATACCTCTGTAGTCTCCTTTATTTAAGCTTAGTATGATGGTTTGAGATCTAACTTTCTCATCCTCCATCTGAATTTTAAATTCAATCATGCTATGATCACTCATTCCAAGGGGATCCTTTACTAGGAGATTGTTTATTAATCGTGTCCCATTACACTGGACCAGATCTAAGATAGCCTTCCCCCTGGTTGGTTCCGTTACATACTGCTCAAGGAACCCGTCCTTTATGCACTCTATGAACTCTTCCTCAAGGCTACCCAGACCAATTTGATTTGTCCAATCAATATGGAGGTTAAAATCACCCATGATTATTGCTGTTCCCTTATTACAAGTCCCCACTATTTCCTGGTTTATACTCCAACCGACAGAGTTGCTACTGTTAGGGGGCCTATAGACTACGTCCACCAGTGACCTTTTCCCCTTATTATTCCTTATCTCCACCCAAACTGTTTCAACATCCTGATCATTTGAGCCAATATCATTTCTCACTATTGCAATGATTCCATCCTTTTATCAACAGAGCTACCCCACCTCCTTTTCCTGTCTGTCTGTCTTTCCGAATTGTCAAGTACCCCTGAATATTTAGTTCCCAGTCTTGGTCACCTTGCAACCACGTCTCTGTAATGGCTATCGAATCATACCCATTTATATCTATTTGTGCCGTCAACTCATCTATTTTGTTACGAATGCTACGTGCATTTCGACAAAGAGCTTTTAAATTTGTTTTTTTTACCTTTTTTCCTGCTTGTTTCCTCTCTTCTTCAAACTCACTTTCTTTATTTTTGCTTTCTAATTTCAGCTTTGCTCCCCTCCCTCCCTACTGAATCTATTTTCAAGTTCCCATCCCCCTGCCAATCTAGTTTCAACTCTCCCCAAAATCATGGGCCTCACTCAGGCCTGAGTTATGTCATCGGGTTTCAACATGCATATGTAAAGAAGAACCCAGTTGGCGCTTGCTGCCTGCTCAGGAGAACAGGTTGAAATTGCAGCTATTGCGATCATGGTGGATTTTGGACACGTAAGAGCCAGAGTGATTTTAACTTTGTGTGGCAATGCTTTGAACCAGCAAATTTTCCTGGCCATTGATTATCATGTGTGTCGTAACAGGCGGGTAAGTATCCCCTATGGCGCAACTGGCAAAGTAGTTCAGGAAATTTACCCTATGCTATGATCCTGCAGGATTGTTACCAATATCCACGTAAATCTATAAGATGCTTGAAACAATTAGTCTGCTGAGTTCTGGCAGTTATGAAACATCATTCCAGGGAACTCAACTCAAAATTCCTTCCCAAAAATATTTGAAATTAAATAATGGAATAGTAGTAGAGGAGAAAGAGGAAAGTATGTATAAAGTTCATTGGCAATCGATCTGACTTTTAACAAGAGAAAACATTTTGTAAACCACGCCAGCTGTTAAGATACAAGAGAGCATGCACAGTGGTGTACTGTTCAGTCAGTGTGTAATTTATGTGGATTTATAACTGCTTGGGAACATTAGAAGGCCTATTTGTTATATTGGTTCTTCCCTCTGATTGTGATGCTTATTAATACATTACAATACAGAGAAAGAGAAGACCTATTTAGTTTTTAAATTGCCTGCTTCCATTTGTAGTGACAGTTAAATGTGGTTTGAAAAATTAATTTGACATAATTTTTGCTTTTCTCTTGTATCAGAATCTGAAAGCAAACAAAGTGGTATAGATAAACAGTTACATTGATTATTAGTTCCAAATTGATGACCAGTTTTTACTTTAAAATATTATGAGGTACTCCTTTCTGATTCTTTGGGGCATGATATTTTGAGAATTTTTACATAAGAGCAGGAGTAGGCCACCTGGCCCCTCGGGCCTGCTCCGCAATTCAATAAGATCTGAGCTTGGCCTCAACTCCACTTCCCTGCCCTCTCCCCATAACCCTTGACTCCCTTATCCTTCAAAAATCTATCCATCTCCACCTTAAAATTATTCAATGACCCAGCCTCCACAGCTCTCTGGGGTAGAGAATTCCAAAGATTCACGACCCTCTGGGAGAACAAATTCTTATGCATTTCCGTTTTAAATTCTGAGACTATGCCCCCAGTTCTAAATTCCCCCACGATAGGAAACATCCAGAATCCAGGGAATTTTGGTAGATTACAGCCAATGCATCCACTATTTCTGCAGCTACTTCTTTTAAGATCCTAGGATGCTGGCCATCAAGTCCAGGGGACTTGTCCACCTTTAGTCCCATTAGTTTGCCTAGTACTTTTTCTCTAGTGATAGTGATTGATTCACCCCTCAGCTAGCCCCTTGATTATCCATTATTGGGATGCTTTTAGTGTATTCTACCTTGAAGATACAAAATATTTATTCAAAGTCTCTGCCATTTTCTTGTTTCCCATTAATAATTCCCCAGTCACATCCTCTGAGGGACCAACGTTTACTTTAGTTAAACTCTTCCTTTTTATATACCTGTAGAAGCTCTTACTGTCTGTCTTTGTATTTCTTGCTAGTTTACTCTCATAAACTATCTTCTCTCGCTTTCATTTTTTTAGTCCTTTGCTGGTTTCTAAAAAATTCCCAATACTCTGGCCTTCCACTATTCTTCGCAACATTGTATGCCTTTGTTTTCAATTTGATACCATCCTTTACTTCCTTAGTTAGCCAGGGATGGTTCATTCTTCTCTTAGAGTCTTTCTTTCTCACTGGAATATATCTTTGCTAAGAGTTATGAAATATCTCCTTAAATGTTTGCCACTGGTTATCTACCGTCTTACCCTTTAATTTATTTTCCTAGTTCACTTTAGCCAACTCTGCCTTCATACCTTTGTAATTGCCTTTATTTAAGTTCAGTACACTAGTTTGAGACCTCGTTCTCATCCTCAAACTGAATTTGAAATTACATAAGAACATAAGAAATAGGAGCAGGAGTAGGCCATACCATCCCTCGAACCCGCTCCGCCATTTAATACGAACATGGCTGATCCGATCATGGACTCAGGTCCACTTCCCTGCCCGCTCTCCATAACCCCTTATTCCCTTATCGTTTAAGAAACTGTCTATTTCTGTCTTAAATTTATTCAATGTCCCAGCTCCCACAGCTCTCTAAGGCATCGAATTCCACAGATCCATAACCCTCTGAGAGAAAACATTTCTCCTCATCTCAGTTTTAAATGGGTGGCCCCTTATTCTAAGATTATGCCCTCTAGTTCTAGTCTCCTGTAAGGGGGTGGTCTCTATGAGGGGGTCAGGTTCCCTTCTGACCAACTTGAGCAATTCGAATCGCTTCCACTCCCTTGGGTTCTAGACTCTAGATTTATTTGGGGGATGTGACAAAGTGCAAAGGACACTCACTTAGCCTGTCTATGTCCTTTTGCAGATTTTTTGTGTCCTCCTTCTTCTGTCCTCCCACTAGTTTTAGTCACATTGTATGCCCTTGTATTTAATTGGATACTGTCCTTTATTTTTTTAGTTAGCCACGGATGACTATCTTTTCTTTTACACCCTTCCTCACTGGAATATATTTTTCTTGAGAGTTGTGAAATATCTCCTTAAATGTACACCACTGTTCATCAACCATCCTACACTTTAATCTATTTTCCCAGTCCACTTTATCCAATTTTACCATGCTATGATCACTCTTCCTAAGATGATCCTTTACTATGAGATCATTAATTAATCCAGTCCTATTACTCATTAACGGATCACAAATAGCCTGTTCCCTGGTTGGTTTCACAACGTATTGTTCTAAGAAACCATCCCGGATACACTCTGTGAACTCTTCCTCAAGGCTACCTTTGCCAATTTGAATTGTCCAATCTGTAATAAGATTAAAATCCCCCATGATTATTGCTGTACCTTTCTTACATGCTTCCATTATTTCTTGATTTATACTCTGTTCTCCTGTGTAGACCATTCCCACCAGTGATTTCTTTCTCTTATTATTTCTTATCTCCACCCAAACTGATTCTACATCTCGATTTTCTGAGCCAGTATCATTTCTCAGTACTGCACTGATTTTATCCTTTATTAACAGAGCTATCGTGTCTCCTTTTCCTTTCTGTCTATCCTTCCGAAATGGCAAATACCTCATAATATTCAGTTCCCAGCCTTGGTCACCTTGCAACCACGTCTCTTTAATGGCTATCGGATCATACCCATTTATTTCTATTTGTGCCATCAACTCATCTATCTTGTTCCGAATGCTGCGTGCATTCAGATAAAGAGCTTTCAATTTTGTCTTTTTACCATTTTTCTCTACTTTGACCCCACTTTCTGATACACTCCTATGTGTATACGCTCTGTCCCTTCCTATCACACTCTGGTTATCATTACCCCTATCGCTACCCTGCACTATTGCCTTCTCCTTTCTCTTTGACTTTTTTAATTTCCGCTCACCGGATCCCTCCCCCGCCACTAATTAGTTTAAAGCCCTACCTAACACCCTAGTTATTCGATTCGCCAGGACACTGGTCCCAGCCTGGTTCAAATGCAGCCTGTCCCGATGAAACAGCTCCCAGTACTGCTGCCAGTCCCCATGAATTGAAACCCATTTCTCCCACACCAGTCTTTGAGCCACGTGTTCATCTCTCTGATCTTATTTACCCTATGCAAATTTGCTCCTGGCTCAGGTAGCAATCCAGAAATTATTACCTTTGTGGTTCTGCTTTTTAAGTTAGCTCCTAGCTGCTCATACTCCCTCAGTAGAACCTCTTTCTTTGTATTACCTATGTCGTTGGTACCTACGTGGACCACGACAACTGGATCTTTCCCCTCCCACTCCAAGTTTCTCTCCAGCCCAGAGGAGATGTCCTTAACCTGGCACCGGGCAGGCAACACAGCCTTCGGGACTCATGCTCTCGGCTGCAGAGAACAGTATTTATCCCCATAACTATACTGTCCCCTACCACTACCACATTTCTTTTTGTTTCCCCCCACTTGTACCATGTGCTGTGATCAGTTTGCTCATCCTCCCTGCAACCCCTGCTCTTGTCCACACAGTGAGCAAGAACCTCGTACGTGTTACACAATTGCAAGGGTTGAGGCTCCATCACTACATTCTGGGTTCCCATACTTGGCTCACTTGTAGTCACACCCTCCTGTCCCTGACCATGGACCAGATTTGAATTATTTAACTGAAGGGGTGTGACTCTTTGGTGGAGCACAGCGTCACGGTAACTCTCCCCCTCCCTGCTGTATCGCAGTGTTTGAAGCTCAGACTCCAGCTCATCAACAGGGAGACGAAGTTCTTCGAGCAGCCAACCGTTACTGTGAATCAAACTGGTGTCCACCAACTCCCACATGCTGCAGCAGTAACACATCGCTTCCCCTGCCATCTGTAATGTATGTAATTTAACTAATTAAGTTTTCCAAGTTTTGAATGTTTCGTTTTTAATCCCGGCTCTTAATTTAAACCAATGCCCACGAAAAAGAGAGAAATGCTGACCAACCAATCAGTTCCCTGCTTTCCTGTGACGTCACACCTTGATTTATTTTTTACTTCTTTCCCCTCCCCCCAGTACCGTTGGTGCTGTTCCGGCTACCTGTTTAAAGGTTTGCCGCTCCTCCCGCTCTCGCGGCCTTTCCGAAGTCCCGCTGCTCGGCTGTCTCGTGCTCTTGACTGGTTTACCGTTGCTCCCGCTCTTGCACGCTTTCCGAAATCTGTGCATTTTACTCAATTCTCATTTATTTACTAATCATATTATGCAAATTCGTTCTCCTCAATTTTAGTTTTCACCCCAATCATGTGACATGCAAAAACAAAAACACATGTCTAATTATATTGCAAACATTTCTTCAAGATAGAGCTGCCCCAGGACACTTTGCACCCTGGTTTTGACTACTGTGTATTACCACTGAATCAGAGGAGGTTGCAACAGAACTACAGAATGAGTTACAAAAATATTTTAGTGAGGAGACCAGTGGCACTTCATATTTAATATGAACAAGTGTGAAGTATTGCATATGGATATAAAAAATGCGTGATCTTTGTACTTGAATAGTGTTCAGATAGCTAAATCTGAAGTTGGAAGTGATACAGGGTATTGGTAGACTCTGTGTTCAGCATACCCAATCACATGGAGCAACAATCAACAAAGAAAATACCCTGTTGAAGTATAAATCCCAAACCGTAGAGTACAAGTCAGAATACCGTAAATTATACTGTGCAGTGGTCAGACCATAAGTTTAATAATATGTTCACTTCTGGTCACAGACGTGAGGGAGACCTTTAGACCGTGAAGGTAATAGGAAAGACCCACAAGACTGATCCATAATGTTAGAGGACAGAGTTAAGGAAAAACTGGAGACATGTGGGCTTTTCAGCTTTGAAGGGAGCTGTCTGAGAGGGATCATTATTTCAACCTAAAGCATAGCAGTATTACACGGAGTTAAATTAATGAAAAGACTGAGGTCAGAAAATTCTTCTCTTCTTAGGCAGTCCCCCGGAGTCGAAGCTCACTTGCTTCCACACGAATGTGAGTTCTAACGTGACCGATGAGACCAATGCGGGATCTGCAGTTTCTGTCACAGGTGGGGCAGATGGTGGTTGGAGGGACGGATGGGTGGGGTGCTTGGTTTGTCATATGCTCCTTCTGCTGGTTGTACTTGGCTTCTGCGTGCTCCCAGCGAAGAGACTCGAAGTGTTCAGCGCCTTCTCAATGCTTCTCCTCCATAGAAACATAGAAAATAGGTGCAGGAGTAGGCCATTCGGCCCTTCGAGCCTGCACCGCCATTCAACAAGATCATGGCTGATCACCCACCCCAGCACCTCCCCCCCACGCCCCCTCCACACCCCCCAGCCACAAGGACCACATCCAACTCCCTCCCGAACACATCCAATGAACTGGCATCAGCAACTCTCCGCGGCAGGGAACCCCACAGACCAACAACTCCCCGAGTGAAGAAATCTCTCCCAATCCCAGCCCCAAACAGCCCACCCCCCATCCCAAGAGTGTGCCCCCCACCCCCAGCTCCGGACCCACCCAACACCGGGAACACTCCCCCCGCACCCAACCCGCCCCGTCCCGTCAGAATCCTTCCCAAATGCTGAACACCCCCGGATGTCGAGCCCCTCCCGGCCACCCCGGAGCCACGCCCCCGCGAAGCCAACCACACCACATCCACCAACCGCCATCTGCGCAGTCAACCCGTCCACCCCACTCTGAACACTCCCCGCACCGAGGCACAGAGGCCCCAGGCCCGCCCCTCCAACACACTTCGCCCCCTCCCCAGATCTCCGCTGCAATGTGGCCCCTCCTGTCTCCCGCCCTGGGTTTCTCCGCCCCCCCACCTCCACCACTCTCCCCTCCATCCCCCGTCTCCTCTCATCTTCCCTCTGCCTCCCCGCACAAGCTCCCATCTTGGGGGCGGTAACCTTCTGGGGCAGGGAATTTTAGCCCCCAGTGTGGAAGTCCTGCTCCTGCCGCAGAATTGGCCTTACCACTCCTCAATGGAAGCGGAGTGCAATTTCCCACACTCCACTTCCGTTGGGGGCAGTTACCGGGGCACGACTGGATGCTCCTGTGACAGTTGGAACTGGTGCTCTCCACTCTCTCTCCTGCGACAGTTTGAACTGGTGCTCTCCACTCTCCCGTCCTGTGACAGTTTGAACTGGTGCTCTCCACTCTCTCTCCTGCGACAGTTGGAACTGGTGCTCTCCACTCTCTCCACTTTGAGCGACCTTGAGCCAGGGATTCCCAAGAGTTGGTGGGGATGTTACATTTTTTCAAGGAGGCTTTGAGGGTCTCCTTGAAGCATTTTCTCTGCCCTCCTGGGACTTGCCTGCCATGACATAGCTCTAAGTAGAGTGCTTGTTGGCTACAGGAGGATATCAATCTACTGGTCAGGTGGGCAGAGCAGTGGCAAATGGAATTTAATTCAGAGAAGTGGGAGGTAATGCACTTTGGGAGGGCTAGTAAGGAAAATGTATACACATTAAGCGGTAGGCCACTTAATAGTGTAGATGAACAAAGGGACCTTGGAGTGCTTGTCTACAGATCCCTGAAAGTAGCAGGCCAGGTAAATAAGGTGCTTAAGAAGGCATACGGAATACGTTCCTTTATTAGGAGGAAATTCTGGGATGGGGAGCCCTCTGGTTGCCGCGCCCGGGAGATAAAAAATTAACGCCCCGTAATGGGCCTTTCCCAAAGAAGCAATTTTGCCTCCAATGTCTTTGGTCTTCCCAATATTTAACTAACAGTCAGAAATGGTGGCAGATCAGTAGTACTATCTAGTATTTAAAACAGAAAAGTTTTGGTTAGCTGCTATAAATTTTATTTAAAGAGGACTCTCGCTTTAAAAAAAAATGTTACCCAAATCTCTTATTTTCTTTTGACACTGGTAACTCTAAATTATGTTCCCGAGTCCTTGAATCCACTACCCAACAGAAGAATTTCTCTATATCCAAATTCTCCATACTCATGAAAATCTTAAAAGTTAAACCAGGAAACTATAGATCAGTTAGTCTTACCTCAATTGTGGATACATTTCGAAAGTTCATAATACAGGATGAAATTAGTGAATAGTTAAAAAGACATGGGGTAATTGGGCACAGTCAGCATGGATTTGTAAAGGGTAATTATATTTGACTTACCGTATATACTCGCGTATCCTGTGATCTCGCGTATCATGCGACCCCTAAATTTTCTTCCCCAAAACATGATTTTACCATATATCTCATGTATCATGCGAGTCACTTTTTTGAGATCGAATACAGACCTTAACATGAAACATCGAGTGGATTCTGCTGTGAAAGCTGTTCGCGAATCGAACACCGATACAGCAATCGTTCCAGCTGGCTTGACTAGCGTCGTTCAGCCACAGCCTCTACTGTGTTTGCGGGTAAAAGAAGCATGGGCTGAGATAGATGGAGCCTCTAATAATGCAGCAAACTTCAGAGGGAGTTGTGGGTGGCGGAAGTCGGGTCGCCGGGGAGCTGGGGGGGGGGGTGAAGAGGAGGTCGGGTTGGGTCACCGGGGGGAAGCGGAGGTCGGGTTGCCGGGTGGGGGGGGGAGTTGGGGGAGTGGAGGTCAGGTCGCCGGGGTAAGGAGAGCGGGGGTCAGGTCGGATCCGGTCCGGTCTCTTTCCTCCCCCCCCCCCCCCCCGACCTCCGTGACTCTCTCTCCCCCCCCCGACCTCCGCGACTCTCTCTCCTCCCCGACCTCTGCGACTCTCTCTCATCCCCCCCGATACAGTACAAGCGACAATAGAGGCTGCAATCCAGCCCAGGAGATACCTGCCGAGATTCAGCGTGGATACGGTCTGCTTAACAGCCTAACAGCCTAATCTTGGCCAGCACTTCACACCCGCAAATTTTGTATCTCGCGTATCATGCGACCCCCCAAATTTAGGTTACAATTTAGGTCTTCAAAAGTCGCATGATACGCGAGTATATACGGTACCTCATTTTCTCGAAGAAATCACAATATGTAGGTAAAGGAAATGCAGCAAATGTCATAAATGTGGACTTTTAGAAGGTGTTTGCAATGGTGTCAAAAAAGAGCCTTATTATACAATTAAGGCACATTGAAAGGAATGTAAAACATAGTTAGAGAAGCTGCTAGGAAACAGATAGCAAAGAGTAAGGATAAATGGATGTAGTGGCGTGTCTCAGGAATCTGTGCTGGGACCTCTCTTCCATTTATAGAAATGATTTGAACCTGGCACTAGATGAATGATATTGCATTGACTGATTAGTGGAGTGGGCACGTGTGTGAGAACTCACTTTTGGAGTGGAAGCAAGTCTTCCTTGATTTCGAGGCACTGCCTATGATGATGATGATGATGGGAGTTGTAGTTTGTTATGTATGCAACACCTTGTAACCAGCATTCTACCGCCACCAGAGGGCGCATCTGTTGGAGTCCCAAGGGATCCCAGCATTTCTTGGGAGCACTGCACATAAGCAGTTCTCCCATGCTGTGCCAGCACTCTGGAGTTAGAATAAAGAGACTAAGGTCACACTTACTCAAGTCTACAGTACTCAGTCACATTGCTTTATTTGAGACATAACAACTGGCGACGAGTAATAGATAATGAACCATCACGCGAAAATGCAGAGAACTGTTGATATCCTGGAGAAATTCTCAGAAGGTGACGATTAGGAAGCCTTTGTGGAGCGACTCGACCAATACAACGCGCTGGAAGGGAATGAGAACGCTGCCAAACGAAGGGCGATCCTCCTCACCATCTGCGGGGCAACAACCTACTTCCTCATGAAGAATCTTCTTACTCTGGTGAAACCAATAACCAAATCGTATGAAGAACTGTGTACGCTGGTCCGGGAGCACCTAAATCCGTCCGAAGGAGAGCGTTCTGATAGCAAGGTATCGATTTTATACATGTCAATGGTCTGAAGGCCAGGAAGTGGCGATCTACGTCGCTGAACTAAGGCGCCTTGCAGGACATTGCTGGATTCCTGGAGCAAATGCTAAGAGACTTTTTTGTGCTTGGCATTGGCCATGAGGTTATCCTTCGCAAACTATTGACTGTTGAAACACCGAACCTGAGCAAAGCCATAATGATAGCCCAGGCATTTATGTTCACCAGCGATAACACCAAACAAATTTTGCAGCATAAAGATGCATCGGCAAGTACTGTACACAAAGTAACGTCGTTTTCAGGCAGGAATGCATATGGCAGAACGTACACGCCTGCAACTGCACGATCTCAGATGACTCAGAGTCCGCCACCAAGTGTGAATGCGAGGCAATTAACACCTTGTTGGCGCTGCGGAGGTGATCATCGAGCCCATCAATGCTGCTTCAAACGCTATGCGTGCAAAGGCTGTGGAACAATGGGACACCTTCAGTGAATGTGCAGACGAGTTGCAAACCTTGCAAACGACTAAGTTGCAAAGGAAGACCGATCTATGGTGGATCAAACTGAACTAGAGACTCGAACCGAGGAAGCAGAATTGTACAGGTTACACACCTTCACCATGAAATGTCCACCGATCATGTTAAAAGTTGAACTGAATGGAATTCCAGTATCCATGGAATTGGACACGGGTGCGAGTCAGTCTATCATGAGCAAAAAGGCCTTCGAGAGGCTGTGATGCAACAAGGCACAAAGGCCCAAGCTGAGCCCCATTCATACCAAGCTGAGAACTTACACTAAAGAGCTGATCCCTGTAATTGGCAGTGCAGCAGTAAAAGTCTCCTATGATGGAGCGGTGCACGAACTACCACTATGGATTGTACCAGGAGATGGGCCCACACTGTTCGGCAGAAGCTGGCTGGGAAAAATCCGCTGGAACTGAGACGACATCCAAGCGCTTTCGTCCATCGACGACACCTCATGTGCCCAGGTTTTGAGCAAGTTCCCGTCGTTGTTTGAGCTCTGGGGCGAAGGTGCAGATCCACTTGATTCCCGGTACACGACCCATCCACCACAAGGCACGTGCGGTGCCATACATGATGTGGGAGAAAGTGGAGATCGAGCTGGACAGGCTGCAACGAGAGGGCATCATCGCACTGGTTGAGTTCAAGGAGTGGGCCAGTCCGATTGTTCCGGTTCTCAAGGGCGATGGCACGGTCAGAATTTGTGGCGACTATAAAATAACGATTAACCGTTTTTCACTGCAGGACCAGTACCCGCTAACCAAGGCAGACGACCTATTTGCGAAGTTGGCAGGAGGAAAGATATTCACCAAGTTGGACCTAACCTCAGCCTACATGGCGCAGGAGCTGGAGGAATCTTCGAAAGGCCTCACCTGCATCAACACGCACAAAGGTCTGTTCATCTACAATAGATGCCCTTTCGGGATTCAATCGGCCGCGGCTATTTTTCAAAGGAACATGGAGAGCCTGCTAAAGTCGGTTCCGCACACCGTGGTTTTCCAGGACGACATGTTGATCGCAGGTCGGGACACCTGGATGAGGTTCTAAGTCGGCTAGATCGTGTGGGACTCAGGTTGAAACGCTCGAAGTGTGTTTTCCTGGCGCCAGAGGTCGAGTTTTTAGGGAGAAGAATCGCGGCAAACGGCATCAGACCCACCGACACCAAGACGGAGGCCATCAAGAACGCGCCAAGATCGCAGAACGTGACGGAGCTACGGTCATTCCTGGGACTCCTCAATTATTTTGGTAATTTTCTACCTGGATTAAGCACTTTGCTCGAGCCTCTACATGTGTTGCTACGCAAGGGAGATGACTGGGTATGGGGGAAATCACAAGAGGTTGCTTTTGAGAAAACCGGAAATCTGTTATGTTCTAACAAGCTGCTTGTTCTGTATGACCCATGTAAACGTTTAGTGCTAGCTTGCGATGCGTCTTCGTACGGGGTCGGGTGTGTGTTACAACAAGCAAATGAATCGGGAACATTGCAACCGGTCGCTTATGCATCAGGAGTTTGTCCAAGGCTGAAAGGGCCAACAGCATGATTGAAAAAGAAGCTCTGGCATGTGTTTGCGGGGTGAAAAAAATGCACCAGTATTTGTTTGGGCTTAAGTTCGAGTTAGAAACTGACCATAAGCCACTCATACCGCTAATCTGAGAGAGCAACGGTATTAATACCAATGCCTCTGCTCGCATTCAAAGTTGGATGCTCACGCTGTCTGCATATAACTATGTAATTCGCCACAGGCCAGGCACAGAGAACTGCGCTGATGCTCTCAGTCGGCTACCATTGCCAACCACCGGGGTGGAAATGGCACAGACTTGCTCTTGGCGATGGATGCATTTGAAAACGAAAAGTCACCCGTTACGGCCCGCCAGATCAGAACCTGGACCAGCCAGGATCCTTTACTGTCCCTTGTAAAAAAAAAAAAGCTGTGTCCTCCATGGGAGCTGGTCCAGCGTCCCAGCGGAGATGCATGAAGAGATCAAGCCGTTCCAGCGGCGTAAAGACAAAATGTCCGTACAGACGGACTGTCTTTTATGGGGTAATCGCGTGGTTTTGCCTGAGAAAGGTATCGACACGTTCATACGCGACCTACACAGTACCCACCCAGGCATAGTAATGATGAAAGCTATAGCCAGATCCCATGTGTGGTGGCCCAGCATCGACTCAGATTTGGAATCTTGCGTGCACCAATACAACACTTGCTCTCAACTGAGCAATGCACCCAGGGAGGCACTGCTAAGTTTGTGGTCATGGTCCTCCAAACCATGGTCTAGGATCCACGTTGACTTTGCTGGCCCGTTTCTAGGCAAAATGTTTTTGGTTGTTGTGGATGCTTATTCAAAATGGATTGAGTGTGTAATAATGTCTGTAAGCACATCCACTGCCACCATCGAAAGCCTACGAGCCATGTTTGCCATGCACGGCCTGCCTGATGTCTTTGTCAGCGACAATGAGCCATGCTTCACCAGCGCTGAATTCAAGGAATTCATGACCCGCAATGGGATCAAGCACATCACATCTGCCTCGTTCAAGCCCGCCTCTAACGGCCAGGCAGAACGAGCAGTCCAAACCATCAAGCAAAGCTTGAAACGTGTGTCGGAAGGCTCCCTGCAGACCCGCCTGTACCGAGTCCTGCTCAGCAACCGCGCAAGACCCAACTCACTCACCGGGGATCCCCCTGCCAAACTGCTCATGAAAAGGGCACTCAAAACAAGGCTCTCTCTAGTCCACCCTGATCTCCATGATCATGTCGAGGGCAGGCGGCATCAACAAAGCATGTACCATGATTACGCAAATTTGTCACCCGATATTGAAGTCAATGACCCTGTATTTGTACTCAACTATGGACATGGTCCCAAATGGCTTGCTGGCACTGTCGTAGCCAAAGAAGGGAGTAGGGTGTTTGAGGTCAAACTTGCAAATGGACTAACTTGCAGAAAGCAATTGGACCAAACCAAACTGCGATTCACAGATAGCCACGAGCAACCTGAAGAGGACACCACCAACTTCGACCCTCCGCTACAGATACAAGTGGCAACCGACATCACGGTTGACCACAAAGCTGAACTCATCATCTCCAGCAGCTCAGCAAGGCCAGCTGCGCAGCAGCCCAGCGAAGGCCCAACCAACTCACCTGCACCTGTGTTTGTACCGAGACGATCGACTAGGGAGCGGAAAGCCCCAGATCGTCTCACCCTGTAAATAAGTGTACTATTGACTTTGGTGGGAGGGGGGAGGAGGGGAGTGATGTTATGTATGCAACACCTTGTAACCAGCATTCTACCGCCACCAGAGGGCGCATCCAAAAGCATCCCTTGGAAACACTGCATATAAGCAGGTCTCCCATGCTGTGCCAGCACTCTGGAGTCAGAATAAAGAGACTAAGATCACACTTACTCAAGTCTACAGTACTCAGTCACATTGCTTTATTTGAGACATAACATAGTTCAGTGCAGAGAAAGGTGAAGTAGTCCATTTTGGGAAATGGTATTCTAAATGGTAAGATTTTTAAAGTGGAGAAATAGACCTACGGGTGCAGATACATAATTCTTTAAGGATAGGAGTGTAGGTAGAAAAAGTCACAAAATGGCAAATGGCGTATATCCCACCCACCACAGTTAGAGTATTGCATCAGTAGTGGTCAACCCATTTTAGGAAGGATATTACAGCCATAGAAAGGGTGCAGTGAAGATTCAATAGAATTAAATCAGGAATGACTGGTTATAGTTATAAAGAAACACTTGAAAATTGGGTCTGTTCTCACTGAAACAATTGATTTAAGGAGGATGTAAAGGAAATTTTCAAAAAAGGGAACTTGTTTTAAGAAAGTAAACATTAAAGGATAGTTAACACTTGTTGGTGGATTGTTAACTAGGTGGCATAGGCTGAGTATCATCACGAGAAGAACAATGGGGGACTTAGAAGAAAGTTCTTCAGAGGATTATTAGGACATGGAGGAGCCGAAATTGCCCCTTTCTATAAGGGCCGTGACCAACTCAAAGAGGCGGCCACGGGTTGGTAAGGAATCACTGCCCAGTCGGCTCGGAGGGGCTGCCATTTTGTATATTGCCCTCCTTTAGTTTTGGAGCGGTGTATGGGACTGCCCCACCTGTTTTCACACTGCGTCGTGCATGCGCCTGCCCTTGACTGAACTGTGCGACCCCCTTTCGAAAATTGCCCCACGCGAGCGGCAGCACCTCCGGTCGGTGCCCCCAACAGCTTTTTCTTTTGGTACCCTTTTTTGGAGAGGTCACACTGCCGCAACTCCATATTATTTTTTATTCTCGGCCGACTGCCAAGTGGGGCCAACACTTATGCCCGCGGGTTCGGCCGGGCCGCTAACAGGCAGCCTCGCAACCCCTCTTGGGTGCCAGGCCGCTGGCCTGGCCAAAACACTACCTGGTGGCCCAGTTTTTGCCACTAAAGTGGCTGTAGAGTTCGCAGAGGCTCTCCCCTTTAACTGATGACTTGAAGCGTCAGCTGCTCCGACCCGCCCCCACTTCAGCCCCGCTAGTGGTGGCCACTCCGACCCGACCACACCTCCTCCCCTCTCCCGACACCAACACCACTCCAACCCGACCGCACCTCCTCCCCTCTCCCGACACCAACACCACTCCGACCCGACCGCACCTCCTCCCCTCTCCCGACACCAACACCACTCCGACCGGAAACAGAAATCAAAGAGCAGAATGTCCGCCCATGCATTAAGGCAGATGGAGCAGCTAAAAAAAAACGGTAAGTGCGCCCCGTTTCGGGAAAGGGCAATTTCGGCCCCGGATTGTTTTACCACAAATAGCTATTGATGCAGAACCTATACCATCGTGGACTTATATAAGTACTTGAAATGGGAGAATATAAAAGGATATGAAGAAAGAATAAGAAATAGGGTTAGAGTGGATTAGTCATATCATCATAGCCGGTCCCTCGAACGAGGATGACTTGCTTCCACATGAGTTCACAGATGTTTTAATGAAGGACCCGATGTTCCAGTCCTGAACTCCAATTGAAGGGGTGAAAGATGCCTGTGCGTGGATTTTTTTAACGTGTGGTGACTGTTGCACATCAACCACCACACGGGCTTGACAGAGCTAGGCCTTTATCTAATGGCAAGGATTAACCAGGATGACTGGAGACCTGCTCTGCTGCGCGGCCCAAGTGCGCACACATGTCGCAATGTGGGCTGGCCCATGCTGCCCATGGGTCCTTGGCTCTTCTGGGCCTCGTACCCTCATTTGCCGCATCTCCACCACAAACATTCGCCGCACCTCCGCCACGATCTCTCGCCGCTCCTCTGCCTCAAACATTCACCTCACCTTCACCACGCCCTCTCACCGTTCCTCCTCCACGATCCCTCACCGCTCATCCGCCACAAACATTCGCTGCATCTCCGCCACGATCTCTCACCGTTCCTCCTCCACGATCCCTCACCGCTCCTCTGCCACAAACATTCGCTGCATCTCCGCCACGATCTCTCGCCGCTCTTCCACTACAAAAACATTTGCCGCATCTCCGCCACGATCTCTCACCTCACCTCCGCATCAAACATTCGCCGAACCTCCACCACGACCACTCACCAAATCTCAGCTACGATCTCTCATCGCTCCTCCACCTCAATCACTCGCTGCACCTCCGCCACGATCTCTCGCCACTCATCTGCCCATCCTTCCTGCTCTTCTGCTGTACCAGGTCCCTGGCGATGTTCCTGCCCACGCTCCAAACGGCAACCTGGGTTTTGATGACGCCACCCAGTCACCCACCTCCACAGGTCGGGGACATAAAAGAGCTGGAGCGGCATACCACTACAACTCCCAGTGCAAGCTGCTACAAGTGTGCAATGAGTGGATTAGTGCAGTAGGCTAAATGACCTCCTGCAGTTCTGTAATATCAATGATTTTGTTTGTGGGATCTTGCTTTCTGCAAAGTGGCTCCCACATTTGCTTTCATAGCAGTCACTGTACTCCAATGAATTCATTGTATGTGAAATGGCATGTATAAATGCAACCCTTTTTCAACTAAACAGGATATATTATGATTTCTTGCTTGTGACCGCAGTAACTATGGCCAGTCACTGCTCATAACTCACATCTATCCAATCGATTAATGGTACAGAGAATGATGTGGCTATCTTTTAGTTACAGCAGAAAAGTTTCATTAATATTGAGGGAGCATCCATCAACCACTTTTGGTACCTCCACGTGCATTGTATAATGGCCCGAAATTCACAGTCCCGGGAGGACCATTGCTGCACGTTTGCGACGGCCATTTGTCAAAATCGAATGGCCGCCGCTTTGGGCTCAACTGGCCGTCCCAACATAGATTCGGCCCAGGAGGACTTACAGCGGTGTGGGCCACCGCCGACTCTCGTGGCGGTGTGAGGCCTGCGACAGTAGTGACGTGCTAAAAGTGTGCTCCGCTCCCGGACCCATTTTCAGCTTGGAAAAAGCCGGCCCTTCAGCTGACGGTGTCCCCGCCAGCTTTTAGAGCTGGTGCAGAGTGGCAGAGATCTCGGAGCCATGGGAGCGGAGAAAAACAAGAAGATAAGATCCAAACATGAGAATGTTCAGCACAGAATTCACACTCAAGGGGAGAGAGAGAGAGGGAAAGGAGCAAAAGAGAAAGGAGAAAGAGAAAGAAGTGAGGAAAGGGGATGAGAAATTTGATTGGGAGAGAGGAATAGAGAAAGAGAAAAGGGGGAAAAAAAACTCGAGAGAAATAGCGATCCCGAGATTCACAGAGAGAAAACTGAAATCTCAATCCAAGGGCTCAGACTGGAAACGTCGCTCCAGCTCAGCATTCTGAGCGGTAACAAATGTGAATCTGTTTCACCTCCGCCGCCTCCAGGCTAGATCAAAGGTCGTCCCATCCTCTGTCATCGAACTACAGTACGCAGACGATGTTTACGTCTGCACACACTCGGAGGCCAAACTTCAAGCCATCATCAACACCTTCACCAAGGCATACGAAAGCATAGGCCTTACACTAAACATCCACAAGACAAACATCCTCCACCAACCTGACCCTGCCAGATAGCATTGCCCCCCACCCCGGTTATCAAAATCCACGGCACGGCCTTAGACAACATGGATCATTTGTCAGCAAGAGCAGACATCGATGACGAGGTCCACACCGCCTTCACTGTGCCAGAGCAGCCTTCGGTCGCCTGCGGAAGAGAGTTTTTGAAGACAGGACTTCAAATGTAGCACCAAGCTTATGGTCTACAGGGCAGTAGTGGTACCCGCCCTCCTATATGGCTCAGAGACGTGGACTATTTCCAGCAGACACCTCAAAGCACTGGAGAAGTACCACCAACGCTGCCTCCACAAAATCATGCAAATCCATTGGGAGGACTGACAGACAGTCCGTGTTCTCGCTCAGGCCAACATCCCCAGCATTAAAGTACTGACCACGCCAGATCAGCTCCGCTGGGCGGGCCACATCGTCCGCATGCCTGACACGAGACTCCCAAAGCAAACACTCTTCTCGGAGCCTCGACACGGCAAGCAAGCCCTAGTTCAGAGGAAATGCTTCAAGGATACCCTCAAAGCCTCCTTGATAAAGTCCAACATCCCCACCGGCACCTGGGAATCCCTGGCCCAAGATCACCCAAAGTGGAGGAAGAGAATCCGGGAGGGCGCCGAGAGCATGCAGAAACCAAGCGCGGACAGCGGAAGGAGCATGGGGCAACCCAGGCTCCCCACCCACCCTTTCCTTCAACCGCTGTCTGCCCCACCTATGACAGAGACTGTAGGTCTCGCATTGGACTGTTCAGCCATCTGAGAACTTGCTTTTAGAGTGGAAGCTAGTCATTCTCGACTTCGAGGGATTGCCTATGATGATCTTACACGTGCCTAACGTGCGACTTCGCCTCAGTGTCTCCCCTGTGGCTGCCTCATGGGTCTGGGAAGGCTGCTGTGTTCCCTGTGTGGAAGCTGCAGATGTCCTTCTAGGACGCCCTCGAACAGCTTTGGGCCTGGAAGGGCCGGCTGGAGACTGGTCAACACCCTCCTGGGAGGGTTCAGTCTGACTTGGCTCGGGCGAGGCCATGCGTGGAGGCACTGGCAGAGTGACGGGTCTGGGGCCAGTAATGCTGTGAGCCAGAGGGAGCACATCAATCCGTATCCTGGCCCGAGGAGCCTGAATAACTCACCAGGGGTGGCTCAATACCACCACCACCAATCTGAGGGAGCTCAGGGCGGTGCTGTGGCGCCACACCAGAAGGTCCCCCGTGGCCCGTGGTGGACCCAGCCGCGAAAGCAACACTGAGGTCTCGGGTGCCTGCATGCAAGCAGCCACAATCTGAAAGCCACCAGATATGACAGCACTAAGACGCTCCGTCGACGCTTGCAGAGCCGCAGCCTTCCTTTCCAAAGCAGCACCAATACGCTCGTTCCCTCGTGGCTGTGCTGCAATGGCAGCTGTCACATCACCCTTAGGGTGAATTTCCCGTGGGAATAACGCCCCATTAAGACTGAAAACTTTCAGGTTTGAAGGGCTAATAAGACTGGAACACTTTTTTGTAGTCAAAAAGCAGAATGTGGTGCTAATCAGGGAAAAAAGGCCTCAACACCAACAGCTTTCTGGCTGCACTGAATTTCGGCCCCAATATCTCTTAAAACAATAGTCATGGCATTTGTTGCAGCAGCCCCAATTTTAATTTACAATGTTAGCAAAAGAAGTAGATGTGAGAAAAAAGCATATTTAAAATCTGAATTAATTTGATGTATAATTTCCTCTTATTATCAATGTTAAATTTGGTTTGGAGGTCAGTAATTTTATTAAGGCACCTTTCAAATGCAGAGGGCCAGCTAGAGACTGAACTACGGACAAAATACCATTCTAGTAGGAGACCAAAGTATGGCAGTAATAAAACAAACAAAGAGGGGAATTTTAACCATCAAAAATGGGTGGGATTGGGTCGGATGGGACGTTAAAAAAAATTTTAAATCTCAAACCCGAACCCGGCCACTTCTGGTTTTAACAGAGGTAGGCTGAGGACAGGCAACCAAACTCCCTCCCTGGAGGTGGGTTGATTATTTAAATATTTTAATGAGGCTGCCTGTCTCAGATTTTATCTCCCAGTTTAACCCTGGCCAGCCAGGTTTCCCGGACCACGGGAAATCCAGCAGCTAAAGAAAGATGAGGACTGCTGCATGGAAGAGGTAAGCCTTTTTCCAGCACTGCTTGTGGGCCAGAAGGAGCAGGAGTGCTCCACCATCCCGCCTCCCGGCCCACCAAGCTAACCTGCTTCCCTCCCTGCAATCGGAGCGAACTCCCCACGATCGCTGACAGCCACCTCGCGATCACCCATCGAACGTCCAAGCCACGCTGCCATCTCCTCCCCCGCCCCCACTCCCCTCCGCTCCTGGGCTGCGGCCTCCTCTGCAGTGTTCCCTACCCGATAGGGAGTCAAGCCTGTCAATTAGGTTGACTTTCTGGCAGAGATCCTGTTGAATTAAAAAAGCACGCGTGCTGTGGAGTTAAAACCTGAACTTAAGAACATAAGAAATAGGAGCAGGAGTAGGCCTTTTGGCCCCTCGAGCCTGCTCCGCCATTTAATAAGATCATGGCTGATCTGATCATGGACTCAGCTCCACTTCCCTGCCCGCTCCCGACTAGAACTCCTCTCCCTCCATCCCCAGCTTGGAAATCTCACCCAGTAAAGATCGGGGCCAAAATGTTCCAGCATTTGAAACTCTGTTAAATACTTCAGGATTACACGTCCACAGCAATAAATATCACCTATAATACGAGATGTAGCTGTGTCAAATTTCAACAAAGGAAAATGTAAATGCATTTTACTGTGAAATATAAACAAATGTTCAGCCCTGTACTGTTCTAAACCCCAGCAAAAAAGCTTATATAACATTACTGTAGGACTACTGTATTTGAAAACAGTATTCGATTTCCCCTCAAAATGTTTCTTTCCAATCTTGGCTAGTTTATCCAGAAAAAGGAGAAATCAACTTCTAATTTATCCCTCGTCACTCTTCTTCACTTTCTGATGCTAGTTAAAGAACAGCAGAGGTTGGGGATTGGACATCTGTTCATCCTGTCAAATGGGAATCCTGCATAATGAAAGTCGGGAATTTTATCCACAGGAGAAACTGAATGAAATTACAGCAGCACTAAATATGTCAACATTGTTCATTATACAGATGTAAGCATAAGCAAATAAAAGTGATAACCGTATCTTACAGTTTTTTCCTCCAGTTTGCAAAACTTCATGTATTGAAGCTAAACAGATACAGTGGCCGCGATTTTCCACTTCCAGTGGGATCGATGCGGCCGGGGTTACTGGCGGTGGAAAGCCCGCTCACGACTCAAACCCGCTCTCTCTCTGAAATCTTCCCATGATTGGGCTTGTTAAACCCGCTCTGCGGGCTCCCTGGCCAATTAACAGGAAGCCGCTCTGATGACGTCAATTGATGACACGTCATCAGCTGATAACCTTAAAGGGACCATGCCCACAATGGTTTTGACAGTTCTTTTGTCAGTGTCCTGCAGCATTGAGAAGCACTGCACAAAGGTGCATGGCTGCACCCAGGCTCTCCCATGATTCACTTCAGATGCTAATGGAGGGAGTCACAGCACGCAGGGAAGTCCGCTTCCCTTCCCGTGGGCGGATAGGACCTCCCCAGGAGACCAAAGTAGCCTGGTTGCACATTGCACAGGAGGGCACAAGCAGAGACGTCGTCAGGAGGACCAGGGTACACTGACGCAAACCTTTCAATGATCTCAGCAGATCACGGAATGTTACTGCAAAGCCACACTCAACCTCATCCTGCTGTGCCACTCATCACATCGACATCACTCTGCCTTCCCTACTCTACCCCTGCACATCCTTTCTCACACCAACTTACCTTGCATCTCCACCCATCCCTCTCTCTCTCTACATTATCAGTTCCACATTTCACTAGCCACCCCTCACACTCACCCTCATCCTTGTGCAATCACACCAGCTAACAACACACAAGGGTAAGCACTTGGGTCCTTTAGCCAATGTTCATGTATAGTTAATGTTGATATGTTGTCAAACATTGAAATCTTTATTTTCAGGACTTTGCGTTCTTGGACAGATTTGTGAGCACCTTTGGAAGTGGCTTAGTGAGTTGGAGTGAATGGTGAGACATAAAGATACCCCCCACAATGGGGATGAGTGTGAAAGGAATGGGTTGGACATTGCAAGGATGCTTTATGGAGCTGGTGTGGGGTGGTGCCAACCTGGTGCATCTTGTGGCAGCCAGGGTGTACAGGGTCAAGTGAAGTAAATGTGGCCATGGTGAGGCCATCCCTGGCCTCCCGGGCAGCATTGTGGTCGGGTGCTGATGTTCTGTGTCCTGTGCAGCATCAGGTGATTGCGGAGAAGGTTAGTGTTGGTGGTAGTGATGCTGGTGTATTTGGTGATGTTGGTGTTGGAGCTGATTGCAGTTGGATTCTGAGGACCAAGGTGAGATTTTTTCAAGGGCACCAATGCTGCTGGAATAGATGGCGGGTGAGGTTGAGATGACAGAAGCTCCTTGTCATTGGTGAGAGAGGTTGCTCCAAGGAGGTGACAGTGAAAACTTCCAAAGTGCATACACCTCATAAATCTTTTCCAAAACCTAAAAGCTTCAGCTTCTGACATTGGAAAGTGAAAAGCTGTGAAATGGTTGCTTTTATACCACTTCTGAAGCTGTCAACGAGCCAAAGTAATAGTCACTGAGAACCCGACTCCACTTACCTGATGTGTTCCCTGGGGGACAGCAAAGCCGTCAAAAATTGGTAAAATTGTAAGTGACTGCTTTTAGGCCTCTTAACTAGCATTTAAGTACCCATTAATGATAATTACCTATCCCACCGCTTGCTGTCTGGTCTGCTATCCGAATGCCGACCTGACAGTTGAGCAACTCACACGGAGGCGGGTTCAGAGCCGGATCCCGACCCGCTGTCAATTAAAGCCATTTTGACAGTGGCCCCGCCTCCAAATCGGCACTCACAGGGCTGGGAAGATTCCGGCCAGTAGTTCTAAACCAAGAGAAGAAAGAAAAATAAAAAACTTACATTTATATAGTGCCTTTCATGTCCTTGAGATGTTCCAAAGTGCTTTGCAACCAATGAATTACATTTGAAGTGTAAGCAAGTTGTTATGTAGGCAAATAAGAACATAAGAACATGAGAATTAGGAACAGGAATAGGCCATCTAGCCCCTCGAGCCTGCTCCGCCATTCAACAAGATCATGGCTGATCTGGCCGTGGACTCAGCTCCACTTACCCGCCCGCTCCCTGTAACCCTTAATTCCCTTATTGGTTAAAAATCTATCTATCTGTGACTTGAATACATTCAATGAGCTAGCCTCAACTGCTTCCTTGGGCAGAGAATTCACAACCCTCTGGGAGAAGAAATTCCTTCTCAACTCGGTTTTAAATGGGCTCCCCCGTATTTTGAGGCTGTGCCCCCTAGTTCTAGTCTCCCCGACCAGTGGAAACAACCTCTCTGCCTCTATCTTGTCTATCCCTTTCATTATTTTAAATGTTTCTATAAGATCACCCCTCATCCTTCTGAACTCCCAACGAGTAAAGACCCAGTCTACTCAATCTGTCATCATAAGGTAACCCCCTCATCTCCGGAATCAGCCTAGTGAATCGTCTCTCTACCCCCTCCAAAGCTAGTACATCCTTCCTTAAGTAAGGTGACCAAAACTGCACGCAGTACTCCAGGTGCGGCCTCACCAATACCCTATACAGTTGCAGAAGGACCTCCCTGCTTTTGTACTCCATCCCTCTCGCAATGAAGGCCAACATTCCATTCGCCTTCCTGATTACCTGCTGCACCTGCAAACTAACTTTTTGGGATTCATGCACAAGGACCCCCAGGTCCCTCTGCACTGCAGCATGTTGTAATTTCTTCCCATTCAAATAATATTCCCTTTTACTGTTTTTTTTCCCCAAGGTGGATGACCTCACACTTTCCGACATTGTATTCCATCTGCCAAACCTTAGCCCATTTGCTTAACCTATCTAAATCTCTTTGCAGCCTCTCTGTGTCCTCTACATAACCCGCTTTCCCACTAATCTTTGTGTCATCTGCAAATTTTGTTACTCTACACTCTGTCCCCTCTTCCAGGTCATCTATGTATATTGTAAACAGTTGTGGTCCCAGCACCGATCCCTGTGGCACACCACTAACCACCGATTTCCAACCCGATTTATCCCAATTTTCTGCTTTCTGTTAGCCTGCTAATTCTCTGTCCATGCTAATACATTTCCTCTGACTCTGCGTACCTTTATCTTCTGCAGTTAACTTTTGTGTGGCACCTTATCGAATGCCTTTTGAAAATCTAAATACACCACATCCATCGGTTCACCTCTATCCACCATGCTCGTTATATCCTCAAAGAATTCCAGTAAATTAGTTAAACATGATTTCCCCTTCATGAATCCATGCTGCGTCTGCTTGATTGCACTATTCCTATCTAGATGTCCCGCTATTTCTTCCTTAATGATAATGTGGCAGCCAATTTGTACACAGCAAGGTCCCACAAACAGCAATTAAATAAATTACCAGTTTATGGACTGGACTTTCCACTTGAAATTGCTGGATTATCGCCCATTTATCACCCAAAAAGGCAGGCTATCACTCATTTAGCTTTAAGTGTGGAAAGTTGTGCCGGAACAGCGCCGAAAAATTGACAGCCCAACTTTCGTGTCACATCGCCGTGGTCATCGCCCAACGCAACTTTCAGCACATCGCCGGGCTGATCTCTCGCCGAGATGATTGCTGGGGAAAAGCTGCTCTTACCTGACACTCCTCACAGAACTCAGCACTATGGACGTCATTTTGAATGTCGGAGGAAGTGAGAGGCTGTTTAAAGAAGGGGATTTGTGAGTCATTTAAGGGCCTTAGTTACTGATTGATCCACTCACATTTATATTTATATTTATTTTGGTACAGAGGGCATTTATAGCAATAGTGATAGTGATGGGGTCTGTAACTTCTCCACCTTTACTTGTAAATCTTTACATGCTGGAGTCTGAAGTTGGGTTTAGTGAAGGGCCCAATCAAAGAGGTGGCAGACTAATGCGGAGGGCGGAGGTAGAGGAGGAGAATGTACACCCGACGAACTTACAGGGAAAATCATACCTCAACTTGTCTGATAACACGTGCCTTAGGAAGCTGCGCTTCCAAAAGGAGGTCATTGATGAGCCTACCAGCACCATCAGGACCGCACTGCCCATTGAGGTATAGGTTACTGCGGCACTTTCCTTCTACGCATCGGGCTCCTTTCAGGCTTCAGCTGGCGGCATCTGTGGTATCTCTCAGCACGCCACACACTGCTCCATTCGACAGGTGACTTAAACCCTTTACGCTCGCAGGATGGACTTTATAAGCTTCCCTATGACCAGGGAGGCATAGACTGGGAGGGCTTTGGGTTTCTAGAGAATAGCAAACTTCCCCAAGGCGCAGGGAGCAATAGACTGCACGCACATCGCCCTGAAAGCACCTTTATAGGATGTGGAGGTGTTTCATAACCGAATGGGATTCCACTCTCTAAATGTGCAGCTCGTTGTTGACCACAACCAAATAATCATGGCAGTAAATGCTAAATTTACAGGCAGCATCTATGATGCGCACATCTTGCATGAGAGCGCTGTCTCTGACCTGTTTAACAGTCAGCCACAAGATCATGGTTGGATGCTGGGGGATAAAGGATAAGGCCTTACCAGCTGGCTCATGCCCCACCCTGCGTAATCCCCAGATAGAAGCCGAGAAACGTTACAACGAAAGCCACATAGCCATAAGCAGTATCGTCGAAAAGACAGTTGGAGTGCTGAAGCAGCGCTTCAGATGCCTGGACTACTCTGGAGGCACCCTGACCAGTTCGCTGAGTTTATTGTGGTGTGCTGCATGTTGCATAACCTAGCTATAAGGAGAGGACAACAATTGCCAGATGGGGCTGCCAGTCCACCTCAGGAAGGAGTGGAGGTGGAAGAGGCAGACGAGGAGGAGGAGGGGGAGGTTGGTGAGGACCTCGGGGAGGATAATCAGCCTGGCGATGAATCCATGGCCACACGCTGCCCCACCCCCGGCCACAAGACTGGAAAGACCCTGTGGGAGTTATGCGGCTGCAAAATTGTTGCGTCATAAATTAACGCTTTGCATGAACTTACATTGGGGACAGTTACAGTTACGGAAAGACAACAATTGCAGTTGCGATACGTTTCATCCTTGCCTAGTCTGGCCTGGCCATTATTTTCCAACAGTTGTATTAATGTTTTACCTTACCGTACGTTATTAGAAGACGCTGCACAACAATTGTAAAGTGAAATAAATTTTTTAAATGATTTAAATGATTTAACAATAAAATTTAACAATAATAATTTAACGAACCCCTCCACCCCAACAGTGAACCAACAATAAATTTAAAAACAATAAAAAGAACAATATAACAATAATAACAACAATAACGATAACAACAACAATAAAGCACCCCCCCTCCCTACCTGCGGCCACGTTTCCCTCGAGGTCCTTTACCCGCCCGCCCCCCCCGTGTCTTAACCTCCCCCCCCATCCCCCTGCCGTTTTGGTCCCCGGGCACAGAAACTAGTCAGGCGTGCAGCGGACGACGGCAAGACTTCCTACCGTGGTTGGCTCGATCGGCTCTTGGGGTGTTGGAGGGGAAGACGTAGCTGCGGAATCGAGACTCCAGGATGGTATGTTGCCTCCCTGGTGCAAGGGTCAAGGATGTCTCGGAGCAGGTGCAGGGCATTCTGAAAATGGAGGGTGAACAGCCAGTTGTCGTGGTGCACATTGGTACCAACGATATAGATGAAAAACGGGATGGGGTCCTATGAGACGAATTTATTGAGCTCGGAGCTAAATTAAAACATAGGACCTCAAAAGTAGTAATCTCGGGATTGCTACCAGTGCCACGAGCTAGTCAGAGTAGGAATCGCAGGATAGCCCAGATGAATACGTGGCTTGAGCAATGGTGCAGCAGGTTCTGGGGGAGGTGGGACCGGTACAAACCGGACGGTCTGCACCTGGGCAGGACTGGAACCAATGTCCTCGGGGGAGTATTTGCGAGTGCTGTCGGGGAGGAGTTAAACTAATATGGCAGGGAAATGGGAACCAATGCAGGGAGACAGAGGGAAACAAAATGGGGACAGAAGCAAAAGACAGAAAGGAGATGAGTAAAAGTGGAGGGCAGAGAAACCCAAGGCAAAAAACAAAAAGGGCCACTTTGCAGCAAAATTCTAAAGGGTCAAAGTGTGTTAAAAAGACAAGCCTGAAGGCTCTGTGCCTCAATGCGAGGAGTATTTGGAATAAGGTGGTCGAATTAACTGTGCAGATAGCAGTTAACGGATACGATGTGGTTGGCATCATGGAGACATGGCTCCAGGGTGACCAAGGCTGGGAACTCAACATCCAAGGGTATTCAACATTTAGGAAGGATAGACAGAAAGGAAAAGGAGGCGGGGTGGCATTGCTGGTTAAAGAGGAAATTAATGCAATTGTAAGGAAAGACATTAGCTTGGATGATGTGGAATCGGTATGGGTGGAGCTACAGAATACCAAAGGGCAGAAAACGCTAGTGGGAGTTGTGTACTGACCTCCAAACAGTAGTAATGATGTTGAGGAGGGCATCAAACATAAAATTAGGGGTGCATGCAATAAAGGTGCAGCAGTTATCATGGGTGACTTTAATATGCATATAGATTGGGCTAACCAAACTGGAAACAATACGGTGGAGGAGGATTTCCTAGAGTGCATAAGGGATGGTTTTCTAGACTAATATGTCGAGGAACCAACTAGGGGGGAGGCCATCTTAGACTGGGTGTTGTGTAATGAGAGTAGATTAATTAGCAATCTCATTGTGCGAGGCCCCTGGGGGAAGAGTGACCATAATGTGGTGGAATTCTACTTTAGGATGGAGAATGAAACAGTTAATTCAGAGACCATGATCCAGAACTTAAAGAAGGGTAACTTTGAAGGTATGAGGCGTGAATTGGCTTGGATAGATTGGCGAATGATACTTAAGAGGTTGACAGTAGATGGGCAATGGCAGACATTTAGAGACCGCATGGATGAACTACAACAATTGTACATCCCTGTCTGGTGTAAAAATAAAAAAGGGAAGGTGGCTCAACCGTGGCTATCAAGGGAAATCAGGGATAATATTAAAGCCAAGGAAGTAGCATACAAATTGGCCAGAAATAGCAGCGAACCCGGGGACTGGGAGAAATTTAGAACTCAGCAGAGGAGGACAAAGGGTTTGATTCGGGCAGGGAAAATAGAGTACGAGAGGAAGCTTGCAGGGAACATTAAAATGGACTGCAAAAGCTTCTATAGATATTTAAAGAAAAAAGCTTAGTAAAGAAAAACGTAGGTCCCCTGCAGTCAGACTCAGGGCAAGTCATAACTGGGAACAAAGAAATGGCAGACCAATTGAACAAGTACTTTGGTTCGGTATTCACTAAGGAGGACACAAACAACCTTCTGGATATAAAAGGGGTCAGAGGGTCTAGTAAGAAGGAGGAACTGAGGGAAATCCTCATTAGTCGGGAAATTGTGTTGGGGAAATTGATGGGATTGAAGGCCGATAAATCCCCAGGGCCTGATGGTCTGCATCCCAGAGTACTTAAAGAGGTGGCCTTGGGAATAGCGGATGCATTGACAGTCATTTTCCAACATTCCATAGACTCTGGATCAGTGCCTATGGAGTGGAGGGGAGCCAATGTACCCCCACTTTTTAAAAAAGGAGGGAGAGAGAAAACAGGGAATTATAGACCGGTCAGCCTGACAGCGGTAGTGGGTAAAACGATGGAATCAATTCTTAAGAATGTCACAGCAGCGCATTTGGAAAGAGGTGACATGATAGGTCCAAGTCAGCATGGATTTGTGAAAGGGAAATCATGCTTGACAATCTTCTGGAATTTTTTGAGGATGTTTCCAGTAGAGTGGACAAGGGAGAACCAGTTGATGTGGTGTATTTGGACTTTCAGAAGGCTTTCGACAAGGTCCCACACAAGAGATTAATGTGCAATGTTAAAGCACATGGGATTGGGGGTAGTGTGCTGACGTGGATTGAGAACTGGTTGTCAGACAGGAAGCAAAGAGTAGGAGTAAATGGGTACTTTTCAGAATGGCAGGCAGTGACTAGTGGGGTACCGCAAGGTTCTGTGCTGGGGCCTCAGCTGTTTACATTGTACGTTAATGATTTAGACGAGGGGATTAAATGTAGAATCTCCAAGGTTGCGGATGACACTGTGAGCTGCGAGGAGGATGCTATGAGGCTGCAGAGTGACTTGGATAGGTTAGGTGAGTGGGCAAATGCATGGCAGATGAAGTATAATGTGGATAAATGTGAGGTTATCCACTTTGGTTGTAAAAACAAAGAGACAGACTATTATCTGAATGGTGACAGATTAGGAAAAGGGGAGGTACAATGAGACCTGGGTGTCATGGTACATAAGTCACTGAAGGTTGGCATGCAGGTACAGCAGGTAGTTAAGAAAGCAAATGGCATGTTGGCCTTCATAGCGAGGGGATTTGAGTACAAGGGCAGGGAGGTGTTACTACAGTTGTACAGGGCCTTGGTGAGGCCACACCTCTGGAGTATTGTGTACAGTTTTGGTCTCCTAACTTGAGGAAGGACATTCTTGCTATTGAGGGAGTGCAGCGAAGGTTCACCAGACTGATTCCTGGGACTGACCTATCAAGAAAGACTGGATCAACTGGGCTTGTATTCACTGGAGTTCAGAAGAATGAGAAGGGATCTCATCGAAACGTTTAAAATTCTGACGGGTTTAGACAGGTTAGATGCAGGAAGAATGTTCCCAATGTTGGGGAATTCCAGAACCAGGGGTCACAGTCTAAGAATAAGGGGTAAGCCATTTCGGACCGAGATGAGGAGAAACTTCTTCACCCAGAGAGTGGTGAACCTGTGGAATTCTCTACCACAGAAAGTTGTTGAGGCCAATTCACTAAATATATTCAAAAAGGATGTAGTCCTTACTACTAGGGGGATCAAAGGGGTATGGCGAGAAAGCAGGAAATTGCATGTTCACCCATGAACTCATTGAATGGCGGTGCAGGCTCGAAGGGCTGAATGGCCTACTCCTACACCTATTTTCTATGTTTCTAATCGCCTTCCGAGTCAGAAGGAAGTGCTTCCTCCTGACTCGCTTGTGTGATGGTGTTGGTGGTATGTAGTTCAGTGCCGTGTCCCGCCACTATCGCATGCCGCAAGGCATCGACGGAGGCAGTCGTCGCACGCATCGCGCGGATCATCTGCTGCATATCTTCCAAATTGCGAGCAGACACCCGTGACATGTCCCTCGTGTATACCACGAACGCCTGGAGGAGCTTGCGACATCGCGACACTCTCCATGCACAGTCTGGTCAAGCCCTCGATATGATCAGCCAGAGGAGACATGTGCTGACCTCGCTGACTCGACCTTGGTGGGGTTCCGTTTGCACTAACATGTGCTTTAGCATCGCCGGCTGCAACCCGCTTGGTCCCGCTACCTCTTCTGTCGAAACCGATGTCATGGCCGCAGCTCCCACAAGTGATAGTTCCATCACAGCGATGCTAGGGACATCCTCCTCCTATCCAGGATTTTCTCCTCCTGCTCCATTGTCTGTTCATCATCCTCATCATCTTCCTCCTCCCCATCCGTGGTGACGACCACGGTCAAAGTTGCAGGTTGAAGTTCAGGTTGTGCCTCGCTGCGCATGGGTGTTGTTGGACCTGCAAAACACAATTGAGCTTATTAGAATGGAAGGGTACACATTCTTGCGCTGCGTTGCGCTGGCATACGAAGGAGGAGCAGCACTACTACAATAAATGAGACCAAGAGACGTTACATAATAACGCATCACACGCTAGTACATATGGTAGTAAATACAAGTTGAAATTCAGTAACCCAGAGAGCTGTGGAGGCTGGATCAGTCGGAGATAGACAGAATGATAAGGGAGTGAATGTTTATGGGGAGCGGACAGAGAAGGGGACAGATGGCCTGCTCCTGCTCCTGCTCTTATCTCTTATGTTGCCAACCTGAGAGTAGCACAGAGGCTACATGGGAATCAGGATAGCTGCATGCATAACATGACATCATTCGTATATTGTAATGAAATGACGTTACACTACTTTAACACTGCTTGATGCATTACTCACGTGACACAAGCAAGGGCTCTGCCTCACCATGGGTAGCCAACCGAGTGTGGCCTTCCACCAGTGCCGCAGAACGTTCCTCCAACTCGTTGAGCTGAGTTCGCTGTGCGGTCCCTTCTCCGGTGCGCCTGCGCTCAGCCCGATTCTTCGACAACTTCCTCTGTAAATGTGACAAGAGCATGGCACAAGCTAATTGACTAGGTACTATCATGGAAAGACAACAATTTCCAACATTATATGCTAATAGGATTTGTATCCACAATTGATGCATGGTTATAACAAAGATCATGTTTAGGATCTAATGCTTGACACAAACATCTCTCCACTACAATCTCCATTGAAGGGTCCCCGGGGAGTGGTGGGAATCAGGATCGCTGGTGAACTCGGCAATAACAGGAGCTAATGTCCCAAAGTGTCCCAGGGCAGACAGTGAGCAAGGGCAGCTCTCCCCCAGTCCAGGCTGGGTCACTGTGTAAGTGACAGCAGCCGGAGAGATTGACTTAAAAAGGGCGCAGGTTCTGAGCCCTGTCCAGATCTTAACAGGGAATATATGCAAGAATAACAAGCTTAATTTCAATCCTGGAGATTTATAATTACAATTTGCATCATTACAATTTAAAATCTATACTTACTCTTGCTGAAGCAACCAGGCTGTTCCAGCGCTTCAGGCACTGGTCAGATCCCGTGGCCTTGTGCGCGCAGACGAGACGACGTCGGCGATCTCGCCCCATATTTTACGGTTGGTCTGGAGTGGAGGTTTCCCACGCCCACCCCGAGTTAATTGGGCCCACTGTGAGTGCACCTACCGACGAGGACCTCGTTTGCCTCATCTGAGAAGGATTTGGCCCTCCTCCTTCCCCCCCCCCCCCGCCCCCACTGCCTCCACATCTTGAAGACTATGCTCTGAATCAGACATTATTTTAAGTGATACTAATCTCTTTCTTTCTCTCTCTCTCTCTCTCTCTCTCTCTCTTTGTTTTTCTCTCTCCTCTCTCTCTCCCCCACCCTTTGCCTTCTGTGCATGCGTGGATGACCCCTGACCTCCCGAATCGCGGGAAAACCTATTTGCCAAAAAAAAATGCAGACGCAGAAGGCCGTTGCTAAGGAAGCCTTGCCTTCCACATCGCTGAGGCCCATTTCGCATCGCTGGGTTATCGCCTCCCAAAAAAGCCGAAAGTAGCGATCCCAAAAATGGGCAATGTTCCAGCGATCCTGAAGGCTGAAACATCACTAAGGCTGGAACATCGCCCATGTTTTGGGCCCTAACGATCTAAGTGGAACGTCTAGCCCATATATGTTTTGGTGGTGTTGGATGAGGGATAAGTGTTGGGTTGGACACTGGCAGAACTCCCAAGCTCTTTGAATAGTGCCACCTGAACAGTCAGGTGGGGCCTTGCTTAACATTGTACGTATTTGAAAGATGGCACTTCTGGCAATTCAGCACCCTCTCAGTACAGGTGCGACATCCAAAATCCGGGAGTTCCGGAATCCGGAATGTTCCAGAATCCAGACACTGGGCCGATCTGTGGCAGGGTCATCCGGAAACTGGAAAATGTTCCGAAATCCGGACTCCCCCGCCTCGGCGGCTCGTCCTCACCTTGGCCCAACCACCCCCGGTCTCCAGCCACCCGACCTTGGCCCGGCCCGACCTTGCACGGCCTTCGGCTGCCTGACCTCGGCATGGCCTCGGCCCGAACTCCGGCTGCCTGACCCCGCCGCTGCCTGATCTCTGGCCGCCCGACCTCAAGCCCCATCTCCCCTGACCTCGGCCCGGCCTCACCCGATCTCCCCTGGCCTCAGCTCGACTGACCCCCCACCCCCAACCTCCGTTGGCCCGACCGACCAAATATCCCCACCTACCTTCCTCAGCCCAGGCAAAGACGTTTAGTAATCTGGAAATATCCGGAACGGCCTCGGTCCCGAGGTTTCCGGATTTCAGACGTCACACTGCACTGAAGTGTCGGCCTATGTTGTGTGTTCAAGACTTAGAGTGAGGCATAAATCCATGACTTACTAACTCAGAGATAAGAGTGCTACAGTGGAACCAAGCTAGCAAAGCCTAGTACAGGAGATTAAGTTAATGATTAAATGGAAACATGGCAATTCATCTACAGACACTGATTTTTACATTCATGTTCATGTATTTAATATTAATACATGTGAGAAATAGGGAAATGTCAGATGACAGAAATGCAACAAAAAGTTAAAGAACTTTTTTAATGTTATGGAGAGATATTGTAAACTACTTCATAATGTCTCAATTTAAAAGATAATTAAAAATAAAAGCTTGTTGAAAGGTTTTTATCAAATAAATATGAATAATTTGCGCTGATCCGCAAAAAAACAATTCTGTATTATTTCTCACATGGGATTAAATTACCATGACTTAAGGATTAACTGGCGGGAAAACTTAAGCATATTCAGTGTACACCTAAATTGCGAAGTTTGGATATTCCAGCAGTCTATGGGATTTAGTGACTCAGAATATTGCGATTTTAAATGGAATATCTGTGGCACTGTTCAATGAAATTCAACATTTGCCTGGTTGTGTGAACATCCTACTTATTTTCAGCACGTCAAGTTTATTTCAGCATAAAATGTTCGAACTGGTAACTTTCATTAGTCTGTCTGTATTAAAAAGAATACAAATGAATTTGACACTAAGTGCGCCACCGTTTAAGCAACCAACAGTGTTTTAAATAAAAGCAAAATTGCAATAACTGACTTTTTTTTTCTATTGCAGCCGAAAGCATCAGCCTGTCATCCTTCGTTATTTAGGGTACTTGATAATTTCTTCAGGTAAGAATAATTTGCTAATTTGAACATACAAGACATTTTGATGTAAAAATCAAAGGGCCTTGCTCTTCCCTATCTCTGTAACCTCCCCAGCCCTACAACCTGAAGGTAAGAACTTTACATATCCAAGTTTGCACTGACGCTAATTTGGAAGGCACAGTAAGTCATGCAGATGCAGGAAGTTTGACAGATTAAGTGAGTGGGCAAAACTGTGGCAAATGGAGTTCAATGTGGGGAAGTGTAAAGTAATTCAGTTTGGATCCAAGAAAGACAAATCAAGAGTATTTTCTAAATGGTGAGAATCAAGGAGCTGTGGAGGAGCCAAGAGATTTGGGGTCCACGTATACAAATAACTAAAAGATATCCACTTTGGCAGAAATAATAGAAAAGCAATTTATAATTTAAATGGAGAAAAATTGCAAAGTGCTGCAGTACAGAGAGACCTGCGGGTCCTTGTGCATGAAACATAAAATGTTAGTATGCAGGTACAGCAAGTAATCAGGAAGGCAAATTGAATGTTGGCCTTTATTGCAAGAGGGAAAGTGTATAAAAGCAGAGAAGTCCTGCTACAACTGTACTGGGTATTGGTGAGGCCACACCTGGAGTACTGCATACAGTTTTGGTCTCCGTATTTAAGGAAGGATATACTTGCATTGGAGGCTGTTCAGAGAAAGTTCACTAGGTTGATTCTGGAGATGAGGGGGTTGACTTATGAAAGTAGGTTGGGCCTATACACATTGGAGTTCAGAAGAATGAGAGGTGATCTTATTGAAACATATAAGATAATGAGGGGGCTCAACAAGGTGGATGCAGAGAAGATATTTCCACTCATTGGGGAAAGTAAAACTAGGGGACGTAGTCTCAGAATAAGGGGCCGCCCATTTAAAACTGAGATGAGAAGGAATTTCTTCTCTGAGGATTGTAAATCTGGAATTCTCTGCCCGAGAGAGCTGTGGAGGCTGGGTCATTGAATATATTTCATCATCATCATCATCATTATAGGCAGTCCCTCGAACGAAGATGACTTGGTTCCATATGAGTTCACAGATGTTTCAATGAAGGACCTGATGTTCCAGTCCTGAACTCCAATTGAGGAGGTGGAAGATGCCTGTGCGTGGATTTTTTTTAACGTGTGATGACCGTTGCACATCGGCCACCACACGGGCTTGACAAAGCTCGGCCTTTATCCAGTGGCAAGGGTTAACCAGGACATTAAATATTGAATATATTAAAGGCGGAGATAGACAGATTTTTGAGCGATAAGGGAGTAAAGGGTTATGAGGAATGTAATATATATAGCTCCACCTGTGGACTCCAGTGCTGTTTATAATAAAGAAGGGAACGGTCACCTGACTGGTGAGTTCCAGAATGTTCTGCCATCTTAAGGCTGTGTGTGTCTGTGAGTTACTGAAAGTATAACAATGGCGACGAAGATGGATTTATCGGGGGGGAAAAAAAGCTGACATTTTTGTTGGTGGAGGATTCAGCCAACTGACAAAGAGACTTTGAGAACTTCTCTGTTTTGATTAACAGCTACAAATCTAAGGTAAATTACAAGCACACTTGTTTGAACTGCCAGAGTCCAGATGGCTGCGCCTATTGGAATAATAGGGTGTTTGGGTGAGTTTCAACGCGACCGTGAAAGTTTCAGCACGTATGTGGAGCAGCTAGAAATGTTTTTCACCGCAAATAATATCATCGAATTCCCCACTGATGAAAACCATATCCGGGTGGTGTTGGAACGACAAAGGGCTATTTCCTTAGCTGAAGCAGGGCTCGAGGTGTATGAAAACTTGAAAAATTTGTTTGTGCCTGTCAAGCCAAAGGACACAATGCTTAAGCAGGTTAGCTCTACAGCCCTGAGCCCCTGGAAATTGCTGAAAGTTATTGTTTCGGAATATGAGATCAATTAACCGAAGAAAATATCAGTGAGTACATTGTAGCATTAAAAAAGCTATCTATTCACTGTAATTTTGGAAACTTTCAAGACCGAGCATTGCGTGACTGCTTTGTTTGTGGGATGAAAAATGATGTGATCAGAAGAAAGTTATTGACAACTCCTAACTTGACTTTTGATTCAGCTTGTCAGACAATTATGTCAATGAACATGGCCGAATAATATTCCCGAGAATTTCATACTATTTTCAGTCATCAGACAACCGAGGTGAATCGCCTGCAGGTTAAAAGTGACAGGCAGTTAGGCCCCAGAGTCTCAGAAACTGGCAATGGTTACAAAGCATTGAAGCCCTGCTATCGATGCCTGGGACAACACATTGCTCAAAGTTGTCCATATGTGAAGGCAGAGTGTTTTATCTGCAGGGAAAATGAGCATCTTGCGAAGGCATGCCGACTGAAGGGTAAACCGGCTTTCAAAGCTTTGAGTAGAAATCCCCAGAGACTACATAGCATGGAAGAAAAACAACAGGATGAAGAGGTTTTAGAGCTACACATCGTCAGGAGCACGAGGTTAACTAACAGTGATTTGAAAAGTATCATAATCCACATAGATGTTGCAGGAACCAAGATACCCGTGGAAATCGACACAGGTGCATCCGTGAGTGTAGAACTAGAGTCGCTATACCTCGACAAATTGCATGATTTCCCATTGGAGAAATCCAAGATAGAGCTGCGAGGCTACTCGGGAGAGAACATTCCTGTGGTAGGTCGAATCACCGTACCGATGAAATACAAGGATCAATTTCAGAGCTTGCCTCTATTAGTAGTGGGAGGAGACAAGCCTGCCTTACTAAGAAGAAATTGGTTGGGATCACTGAAGCTGGATTGGAGTGAGATTTTTCGTGTTGAAACGAGATTTGCATCAAAGGATGATGTCATCAAGAATTATGCTAAGGTGTTCTGCGAAATGGGCAGTCCGATCCAAGGCTTCAAGGCAAGTGTCAGGGTACAGAAGGATGCTAGATCGATTTACTGCAAGCCACGTTCCATACCATATGCACTCAAGGAGAAAGTTGAGCAAGAACTTAAAAGACTAGAGACTGAGAACATTATTTGTAAGATAGATCGATGTAATTGGGCTACACCCATTGTTGTTGTATCTAAGTCCGATGGTAAGGTAAGATTGTGTGGTGATTATAAAGTAACCGTAAACCAGGTTCTAGACGGTAATCTCCCCAATATATTGCCAAATGTAAAAGATTTGTTCACAACACTGACAAGTGGTCAGATCTTCTAAAAGTTGGATCTTATGAATTCCTACTTACTGCTTGAACTAGATGAGGAGTCCAAGTCATGCTTGACTATAAATACTTATCTAGGCCAAATCAATTTAATAGGCTACCATTTGGAGTGTCTTCCGCCCCTGCCATATTCCAAGGGGTGATGAACCAGATTTTGCAAGGTATTGAAGGGGATAGTATGTTATTTAGATGACATACTAATTTCAGCACCAAATAGGCAAATTCATAATAGCATATTGAATGAAGTCCTCAAATGGCTAGAGAAGCACAGAGTAAGTGTGTCTGCTCGCAAGTGTGAGTTATTTCAAAACTCAGTGGAGTACTTAGGGTACAGAGTAGACAAAGATGGTTTACATCCAACCAAGGGAAAGCTGGATGCAATCAGAAATACACTCACTCCCAAGAATGTCACTGAACTTTGATCATTTTTGGGTCTTTTGAACTATTATGGGAAGTTTCTACCAAATTTGGCGATATTATTACATCCACTGAATGAACTATTGAAAAAAACAGGTCCATTGGAAGTGGTCAGAAGAATGCGATACAACATTCAAGGAGTGTAAAAGCAAATTGGTGGAGAGCACCATGTTAGTTCACTATGACGTATCTAAGGAGAGCAAGCTCGCATGTGATGCCTCTCCGTATGGAGTTGGGGCAGTGATCTCTCATGTATTACGTAGTGGGGAGGAGAAACCGATTGCTTTTGTTTCACGCACTCTCAGTGCCAGTGAGCGTAATTATGCGCAAATCGAAAGGGAAACTTTGGTATTAATTTTGAGGTCAAGAAGTTCCACAAATATTTGTATGGTCATAAGTTTACCATCATTACGGATCATAAGCCCCTGGCAGCAACCCTCCATCCAAAGTCCCCAGTTCCAACATTAGATGCAGCCAGAATGCAGAAATGGGCTTTGATTTTGTCAACATGTACATATGATATTGAATACTGACGATCAGCTGATCACAGTAATGCTGATGCTATGTCTAGATTGCCTTCCCCATCACAAGTTACACCCGATAGGGAAGAAGTGTTCTGTTTTTCATATATTGATGAACTGCCAGTCACAGCTGAAGAGATAGGTGGAGCAACCAAACGTGACCCAGTGATGTCAAAGGTGTATGATTATATTGCAAATAGCTGGCCAAACCAGGTAACAGACAAAGATATTCATCCATTCTTCATTCGTAGGAATGAATTATCAGTCGATAAAGATTGTATCATGTGGGGTGCAAGAGTGGTTATACCAAATAAATTCATGTCCAAATGAATTAGGGAGACCTCCATGACCAGCACCTGGGAATGTGCTTGACCAAGAGTTTTGCACGCAATTAGTTATGGTGGCCAGGTCTTGATAAAGATATAGAATATATTGTCAGTCAGTGTACGACATGTCAATCAGTAAGCAAGAAACCACCATCAGTACCATTACAGCCATGGAAATGGCCTCCCAGGGTGTGGCAAAGGCTACATATCGATTTTGCTGAGCTAGAAGTACAACAATTGTTCATTGTGATTGATAGCCATTCAAAGTGGGTTGAGGTGTTTCCAATGTGGAAAATAACAAGTAAAATATTCGACATTTTGCGAAGATTGTTTTCTTCATTTGGCCTCCCAGAAGAAATTGTTTCTGATAATGGACCACAATTTCGTTCAGAAGAATTTGCACAGTTCACGAGCAAAAATGGTGTGGAACATACCAAGGTCCCACCGTACCATCCTGTTTCAAATGGTGCAGCAGAGCGCACTGTACAAATTGTAAAACGGCCCTCATCAAACAGATGTTGGATCCATTACGTATCATAATACTCCTCACACAACTACTGGTAGAACAGCAGCAGAGTTGTTTCTCAAACGACAGCCACGAACCAGATACTAGTTGTTAAAACCAAACTTGGCACAGTCCGTAGAAGAGACACAATTAAGACAGAAAGAGAATCATGATAGAGGTAGAGTAAAAGAGAGAAGTGTGAAATTAAATCAGAAGGTGAGAGTGAAGAACCATCACCATAAATGGCTAAAGTGGTTACTAGGAAGAGTGGTGAAGATATGTGGTCCTCGCACATATTTGGTCAAGACGTTTGATAATGGACAGGTTAGGTTTGTTCATATTGATCATATTTTACCTACAGACGTGAAAGTAGTTGAAGGTGGGAATGATTCAATTATTTCTGACTCATCAGACAGTTTTGATACAAGTAAAGTACCAGTAGCATATCCGACATCCAATGTACTGGAAACAAATCCAAGAGAAAGTCAGAATTTAAGTCTGAGTCCGAGTCAGGAAAACAAACAGTCTGAAGTTAGAGTAATTTCAAATGGAAATCAAGGGCATGCCTTGGAGGAAACCTTTCCTCAGGATCAGCCTCAAATGAGTTTAAATTCAACACCATGTTTGCAAGGTTCTGCTCAGGAGCAAAGGTATCCTCTTCGAAACAGAAAACAATTGGTTAAGCTTGATTTGTAAATATGGCAAAATAAGTCCATGTCTTTTGTTATGTATAACCATGCAAGTTATGTATAATGATTATTTTGTTACAATTACTTCTTCATTGAGGAGGGAGAAGTGTAATATATATAGCTCCACCTGTGGACTCCTGTGGCACTGCAGACAGTGCTGTTTATAATAAAGAAGGGAACGGTCACCTGACTGGTGAGTTCCGGAATGTTCTGCCACCTTAAGGTTGTGTGTATGTCTGTGAGTTACTGAAAATATAATGGGGAGCGGGCAGGGAAGTGGAGCTGAGTCCATGATCAGATCAGCCATGATCTTATTGAATGGCGGAGCAAGCTCAAGGTTCCTAATGTCCTACTCCTGCTCCTATTTCTTATGTTCTTATAGCAATCAAAAAGGTTAATAAATATTGCTCATTATCTCAAGGGGACTGGAATACAAAGGGAAGAATTTATGCTTCAGTTGTTTAGAGCCTTGGTCAGACCCCATGAGACTGCGTTCATTTCTGGCGAGCACACCTCAGGAACGATATATTGGTCTTGGAGGGCGTATAGGGCAGATTCACCAGAATGATACCAGGTTTTAAAAGATTAAGCTATGCGAATAGGTTGCATAAACCTGGCATGTCTTTGCTTGCATAAAGAAGATTGAGGGGTGATTTAATTGAGGTGTTTAAATTACATTGACAGTTCTAAGTTTCTTAAGTACAAGAATTCTGGGTTTAATGTTGCAAAATCATTTTTGTATCTTCAATAATTCACATTCAAATATTTGAGGGCTGGTAAACAGAATACACAAATAGGTGGAAAATGTGCAATTAAGCACATCAAAATCTCTTGAAACTTTTTGAGTCCAAAATATAAGGACATTTTTCTGTGAGATATTTCAGATTGGCTGCTTATGATTTTGCTGCCCTAAAGTATTTATTATTTATTATTACTGGTTCTTTTCATTTATAAAAGCTTACTGGTCATGTCCTTTCAGTGACTTAAGCATGTGCCACCAGCTCCGGATGTGTAGTCATGCACATCTGGCAGAAAATCAAAGTAAGTTTGCTACATTAACTTAGAATGGCCACCAGTAGGGCCCGGTAAAAACAGATCTTTCCAGCTGCTGGCTTTAAAGAATTTAGCAGGTTTACGTTGTGTTTGCTGATGGCTGCTTGAGACTCGTATATTGCGAGCCAGCGGCATTTGCACAACATGAAACCAAAATAAAAGCAGCTTGAGTGAGAGCATAGCCTCGTTGTGACCATTACAAGCAAATTTCTTTATCAGTTTTATGAACAGTGTTTGAGAATTATTGTACATATATAATTGCTGAAGCTTAGGATGATTTTGGCACACAACTTTGTAAAACAGCCAGATAGAGATTTTTTTAAAAGTTCAACCTGAAATGTCAATCTCTTAAAGCTCTAGGGCTGCATTTTCCATTATTTTGCGCCACATTTCACGCCTCGGCGGGGAGGAAAAAGGTGTTTAATAAGAACATAAGAAATAGGAGCAGGAGTAGGCCATACGGCCCCTCGAGCCTACTCCGCCACTCAATAAGATCATTGCTGCTCTGATCATGGACACAGGTCCACTTCCCTGCCCGCTCCCCATAACCCCTTATTCCCTTATCGTTTAAGAAACTGTCTATTTCTGTCTTAAATTTATTCAATGTCCCAGCTTCCACAGCTCTCCGAGGCAGCAAATTCCACAGATTTACAACCCTCTGAGAGAAGAAATTTCTCCTCATCTCATTTTAAATGGGCAGCCCCTTATTCTAAGATCATGCCCTCTAGTTCTAGACTCCCCCATCAGTGGAAACATCCTCTCTGCATCCATCTTGTCAAGCTCCCTCATAATTTTATATATTTCGATAAGATCACCTCTCATTCTTCTGAATTCCAATGAGTAGAGGCCCAACCTACTCAATCTTTCCTCATAAGTCAACCCCCTCATCTCCGGAATCAACCGAGTGAACTTTTTCTCAACTGCCTCCAAAGTGAGTATATCCTTTCGTAAATATGGAAACCAAAACTGCACACAGTGTTCCAGGTATGCCCTCACCAATACCCTATATAGCTGCAGCAAGACTTCCCTGCTTTTATACTCCATCCCCTTTGCAATAAAGGCCAAGATTCCATTGATCTTCCTGATCACTTGCTATACCTGCATACTAACCTTTTGTGTTTCATGTACAAATACCCCCAGGTCCCACTGTACTGCAGCACTTTGCAATCTTTCTCCATTTAAATAATAACTTGCTCTTTGATTTTTTCTGCCAAAGTGCATGACCTCACACTTTCCAACATTATACTCCATCTGCCAAATTGTTGCCCACTCACTTAGCCTGTCTATGTCCTTTTGCAGATTTTTTGTGTCCTCCTCACCATTGCTTTTCCTTTCATATTTGTATCATCAGAAAACATGGCTACGTTACACTCAGTCCCTTCTTCCAAATCATTAATATAGATTATAAATAGTTGGGATCCCAGCACTGATCTCTGCGGAACCCCACTAGTTACTGATTGCCAACCAGAGAATGAACCATTTACCCCGACTCTCTGTTTTCTGGGTGCCAAATGGGGCACCCAGGATTTAGTGCCTGGCCGGAAGTTTTGGCGATGGTTTTGCGACGGCACAAAAACTTACCGCCCCGCCCTCCGTTTTGACAGTCAGGATGACTTTAATCGTCGTGCAAGACTGCGCTAGCGCCCCGGGTGGAAGTTTTGGGCATTAGGCCTGATTTTGTGTCCGACCCAGGACTCAACAAAAAAAAACCAGGCGGTCCCAGGTGCAGCAGGCGCAATTGGCGCCATATTTAAAGGGAGGCTAGAGAATTTTGTATCGCAGTTGTCAGTGACTGCCATGGTTGCGTGCCGAATTTGCGTTAGTAGACACTTTAAAGTGGCACTTTTATATGACTTAACACTTTGTTTTCAAGGTCAGTAAGAGAGTTCAATGGGGACAATGCTAGTTCGGCAGCAAATCATGCTGGTTGCTATTGGCAAGCGGCTTCAAGCTGGAAGAAGGCTTATAATCCATGCTTTGCAACGGAATCAAAGAGGTCACAGATGTTTGGAGAGGAGGCCTTACCCTCCACTAGTTTACAGGGAACATCGCTCATATCTCCACATTTCTGATACGCAGTGCATTCGAAGGCTCTGCTTCAGAAAAGAAGTGCTGACAGAGATATGCCAGCTCCTACAAGCAGGCCTGCAACCTACCAGCACCAACAGGACTGCGCTGCCCATCGAGGTGAAGATTAATGTGGCGCTCGTCTTCTATGCCTCCGGTTCCTTCCAGGCAACAGCAGGGGACATATGCTGCATCTTGCAGCATGCTACACACTGCTGCATTCGCCAGGTGACAAGGGAACTGAATCCCTTGTCCAGGACACAGGATAGACTTCATAAAGTTCCCAATGAACAGGGAGAGCCAGAATGAGAGGACTATAGGGTTTAGACGATTTGCAGGCTTACCCAAGGTTCGGGGTGCCGTTGACTGTACGCACGTCGCCCTGCGAGCACCAACACAGAATGCCAGCTCCTACAGGCAGACCTACAGCCTACCAGCGCCAACAGGACTGCGCTGCCCGTCGAGGTGAAGGTTAATGTGGCGCTCGTCTTTCGAAACAGAAAGTGATACCACTTTTGGTCACCTTACTTAAGGAAGGATATACTAGCTTTGGAGGGGGTACAGAGACAATTCACTAGGCTGATTCCGGAGATGAGGGGATTACCTTATGATGATAGAGTAGACTGGGTCTTTACTCGTTGGAGTTCAGAAGGATGAGGGGTGATCTTATAGAAACATTTAAAGTAATGAAAGGGATAGACAAGATAGAGGCAAAGAGGTTGTTCCACTGGTCGGGGAGACTAGAACTAGGGGGCACAGCCTCAAAATACGGGGGAGCCAATTTAAAACCGAGTTGAGAAGGAATTTCTTCTCCCAGAGGGTTGTGAATCTGTGGAATTCTCTGCCCAGGGAAGTAGTTGAGGCTAGCTCATTGAATATACTCAAATCAAAGATAGATAGATTTTTAACCAATAAGGGAATTAAGGGTTATGAGGAGTGGGCGGGTAAGTGGAACTGAGTCCACGGCCAGATCAGTTGGTGAGAGGGGAGCGACCTGTCAAAAGCCCAGCGGGAGATCGAGCCAGCGGCAGTTGGTGAGAGGGGAGCGACCTGTCAAAAGCCCAGCGGGAGATCGAGCCAGCGGCAGTTGGTGAGAGGGGAGCGACCTGTCAAAAGCCCAGCGGGAGATCGAGCCAGCGGCAGTTGGTGAGAGGGGAGCGACCTGTCAAAAGCCCAGCGGGAGATCGAGAGCCAGCGGCAGTGGGTGAGAGGGGAGCGACCTGTCAAAAGCATACCGGTGCAGCTACAGCGGGAGAAAAAGCAAAATAGAAGTAGAAAGTAATCAAAAAGTGACGTCACAGCCAATGGGGTAAGTGATTGGCTGGTGTTGGGTGAGTAGCTTTTCTTTTATTTTTTATATCAGTAAGTGAACTATAACATTGTTATTACCAATTTAAGGGTATCTAAGGTTAAGACATGGCAGGAGAGCTCAGTCATGTGATATGCTCCTCCTGTACCATGTGGGAACTCGGGGACACTTCCGGTGTCCCTGACGACTACGTGTGTGGGAAGTGTATCCGCCTCGAGCTCTTGACGGTCCGCGTTGCTGAATTGGAGCTGAAGGTGGATTCACTCTGGAGCATCCACGATGCTGAGAATGACGTGAGTATCACGTGTAGTGAGTTGGTCTTACCGCAGGAGAAGGGTCCACAGCCAGATATGGAATGGAAGACCAACAGGAAGAGCAGTGCAAGAAAGATAGTGCAGGAGTCCCCTGTGGTCATCCCCCTGCAAAACAGATACACTGCTTTGAGTACTGTTGGGGAGGATGACTCATCAGGGGAGGGCAGCAGCAGCCAAGTTCATGGCACCGTAGGTGGCTCTGCTGCAAAGGAGGGCAGGAAAAAGAGTGGGAGCGCGATAGTGATAGGGGATTCGATGGTGAGGGGAATAGATAGGCGTTTCTGCGGACGCAACCGAGACTCCAGGATGGTATGTTGCCTCCCTGGTGCAAGGGTCAAGGATGTCTCGGAGCGGGTGCAGGACATTCTGAAATGGGAGGGAGAACAGCCAGTTGTCGTGGTGCACATTGGTACCAACGACATAGGTAAAAAAAGGGATGAGGTCCTACGAAAAGAATTTAAGGAGCTAGGAGCTAAATTAAAAAGTAGGACCTCAAAAGTAGTAATCTCGGGATTGCTACCAGTGCCACGTGCTAGTCAGAGTAGGAATCGCAGGATAGCGCAGATGAATACATGGCTTGAGCAGTGGTGCAGCAGGGAGGGATTCAAATTCTTGGGGCATTGGAACCGGTTCTGGGGGAGGTGGGACCAGTACAAACCGGACGGTCTGCACCTGGGCAAGTCCGGAACCAATGTCCTAGGGGGAGTGTTTGCTAGTGCTGTTGGGGAGGAGTTAAACTAATATTGCAGGGGGATGGGAACCTATACAGGGAGACAGAGGGAGACAAAAAGGAAGCAAAAGCAAAAGACAGAAAGGAGATGAGGAAAAGTGGAGGGCAGAGAAACCCAAGGCAAAGAACAAAAAGGGCCACTGTACAGCAAAATTCTAAAAGGACAAAGGGTGTTAAAAAAACAAGCCTGAAGGCTTTGTGTCTTAATGCAAGGAGTATCCGCAATAAGGTGGATGAATTAATTGTGCAAATAGATGTTAACAAATGTGATGTGATTGGGATTACGGAGACGTGGCTCCAGGATGATCAGGGCTGGGAACTCAACATCCAGGGGTATTCAACATTCAGGAAGGATAGAATAAAAGGAAAAGGAGGTGGGGTAGCATTACTGGTTAAAGAGGAGATTAATGCAATAGTTAGGAAAGACATTAGCTTGGATGATGTGGAATCTATATGGGTGGAGCTGCAGAACACTAAAGGGCAAAAATCGTTAGTGGGAGTTGTGTACAGACCTCCAAACAGTAGTAGTGATGTTGGGGAGGGCATCAAACAGGAAATTAGGAGTGCATGCAATAAAGGTGCAGCAGTTATAATGGGTGACTTTAATATGCACATAGATTGGGCTAGCCAAACTGGAAGCAATACGGTGGAGGAGGATTTCCTGGAATGCATAAGGGATGGTTTTCTAGACCAATATGTCGAGGAACCAACTAGGGGGGAGGCCATCTTAGACTGGGTGTTGTGTAATGAGAGAGGATTAATTAGCAATCTCATTGTGCGAGGCCCCTTGGGGAAGAGTGACCATAATATGGTGGAATTCTGCATTAGGATGGAGAATGAAACAGTTAATTCAGAGACCATGGTCCAGAACTTAAAGAAGGGTAACTTTGAAGGTATGAGGCATGAATTAGCTAAGATAGATTGGCTAATGATACTTAAGGGGTTGACTGTGGATGGGCAATGGCAGACATTTAGAGAACGCATGGATGAATTACAACAATTGTACATTCCTGTCTGGCGTAAAAATAAAAAAGGGAAGGTGGCTCAACCGTGGCTATCTAGGGAAATCAGGGATAGTATTAAAGCCAAGGAAGTGGCATACAAATTGGCCAGAAATAGCAGCGAACCTGAGGACTGGGAGAAATTTAGAACTCAGCAGAGGAGGACAAAGGGTTTGATTAGGGCAGGGAAAATGGAGTACGAGAAGAAGCTTGCAGGGAACATTAAGGCGGATTGCAAAAGTTTCTATAGGTATGTAAAGAGAAAGAGGTTAGTAAAAACAAACGTAGGTCCCCTGCAGTCAGAATCAGGGGAAGTCATAACGGGGAACAAAGAAATGGCAGACCAATTGAACAAGTACTTTGGTTCAGTATTCACTAAGGAGGACACAAACAACCTTCCGGATATAAAAGTGGTCAGAGGGTCTATTAAAGAGGAGGAACTGAGGGAAATCTTTATTAGTCGGGAAATTGTGTTGGGGAAATTGATGGGATTGAAGGCCGATAAATCCCCAGGGCCTGATGGACTGCATCCCAGAGTACTTAAGGAGGTGGCCTTGGAAATAGCGGATGCATTGACAGTCATTTTCCAACATTCCATTGACTCTGGATCAGTTCCTATCGAGTGGAGGGTAGCCAATGTAACCCCACTTTTTAAAAAAGGAGGGAGAGAGAAAACAGGGAATTATAGACCGGTCAGCCTGACCTCAGTAGTGGGTAAAATGATGGAATCAATTATTAAGGATGTCATAGCAGCGCATTTGGAAAATGGTGACATGATAGGTCCAAGTCAGCATGGATTTGTAAAAGGGAGATCATGCTTGACAAATCTTCTGGAATTTTTTGAGGATGTTTCCAATAAAGTGGACAAAGGAGTACCAGTTGATGTGGTATATTTGGACTTTCAGAAGGCTTTCGACAAGGTCCCACACAGGAGATTAATGTGCAAAGTTAAAGCACATGGGATTGGGGGTAGTGTGCTGACGTGGATTGAGAACTGGTTGTCAGACAGGAAGCAAAGAGTAGGAGTAAATGGGTACTTTTCGGAATGGCAGGCAGTGACTAGTGGGGTACCGCAGGGTTCTGTGCTGGGGCCCCAGCTGTTTACATTATACATTAATGATTTAGACGAAGGGATTAAATGTAGTATCTCCAAATTTGCGGATGACACTAAGTTGGGTGGCAGTGTGAGCTGCGAGGAGGATGCTATGAGGCTACAGAGTGACTTGGATAGGTTAGGTGAGTGGGCAAATGCGTGGCAGATGAAGTATAATGTGGATAAATGTGAGGTTATCCACTTTGGTGGTAAAAACAGAGAGACAGACTATTATCTGAATGGTGACAGATTAGGAAAAGGGAAGGTGCAACGAGACCTGGGTGTCATGGTACATCAGTCATTGAAGGTTGGCATGCAGGTACAGCAGGCGGTTAAGAAAGCAAATGGCATGTTGGCCTTCATAGCGAGGGGATTTGAGTACAGGGGCAGAGAGGTGTTGCTACAGTTGTACAGGGCCTTGGTGAGGCCACACCTGGAGTATTGTGTACAGTTTTGGTCTCCTAACTTGAGGAAGGACATACTTGCTGTTGAGGGAGTGCAGCGAAGATTCACCAGACTGATTCCCGGGATGGTGGGACTGACCTATCAAGAAAGACTGAATCAACTGGGCTTGTATTCACTGGAGTTCAGAAGAGTGAGAGGGGACCTCATAGAAACGTTTAAAATTCTGACGGGTTTGGACAGGTTGGATGCAGGAAGAATGTTCCCAATGTTGGGGAAGTCCAGAACCAGGGGTCACAGTCTAAGGATAAGGGGTAAGCCATTTAGGACCGAGATAAGGAGAAACTTCTTCACCCAGAGAGTGGTGAACCTGTGGAATTCTCTACCACAGGAAGTAGTTGAGGCCAATTCACTAAATATATTCAAAAGGGAGTTAGATGAAGTCCTTAGTACTCGGGGGATCAAGGGGTATGGCGTGAAAGCAGGAAGTGGGTACTGAAGTTTCATGTTCAGCCATGAACTCGTTGAATGGCGGTGCAGGCTAGAAGGGCTGAATGGCCTGCTCCTGCACCTATTTTCTATGTTTCTATGTTTCTATGATCTTGTTGAGTGGCGGAGCAGGCTCGAGGGGCTAGATGGCCTACTCCTGTTCCTAATTCTTATGTTCTTATGTTCACTCCCTAAACGTTCAGCTGGTTTGCGACCACACTCAGTGCATCCTCACAGTCAGTGCCCGCTATCCAGAGAACACACATGATGTTTTCAACTTGCGTGAGAGCAGTGGCTCTCGCATGTTTCAGCGACAAAGACAAGGTTAGATTTGGCTGATCGGGGACAAAGGATATGTCCTAGCCTGGCGCATGATCCCACTCCGGAACCTTGCCACAGAAGCCGAGCAGCGCTATAATGACAGCCCAGCAGCCACCCGCAACATCATCGGACAGACAATTGGAGTGCTGAAGCAGCACTTCCGATGCCTGGACCACTCTGGAGGCAGCATTCAATACTCGCCTCAGCAGGTCTCCGAGTTCATTGTCGTGTGCTGCATGCTACACAACTTAGTCATCATGAGGGGACAGGCATTGCCAGTGGGGATTGCAGGACCACCTCAGGAGGAGGAGGAAGAGGAGCCTCACGAGGAACCCATTGTGCAATCACTACTACCACAGGGGAGGCAGCGTGGAGATGTAGCTGGTTTGCTTGAACGGGGAACAGGAGGTTTGAGCGTTGCCTCACCACTCTTATGCCACCATGCTGGCTAATCTGCAACTGATTGTGCAAATGAGACACAAGACAGCAATGCCAAAGATCAAAGAACAATTTTTACCAACATTTAGCACTCAATATCCCACCCGCGCACATAAAACCCTACGTGATAGAATGGTTGAACACTTATGGACACATCACGATCCCTGCAATGTACAACATATAAAGAAAAAAATAACTGCATCCTGCAGTGCACAAAAGTGAAAGGAAAAAAGACTACTTTCTGCAATGCGCAACATATAAAGAAAAAAAATAACTGCATCCCGCAGTGCACAAAATTAAAAGGAAAAAAGACTGTAACAGTCGCGGTGAGCTTGTCGACGCTCACTGAGATCTGTCCCAATGCATCAATAATGTCACGGTTCATCACTGTGCTCTCCCTGGACATTTCCACCAGATCCACTTCAAGGTCTGCCTGTCTGTTAGCAGACCAACTTTACCGACTCACCCTTCGGCGAGCTGGCCTGTGGAATTTCACCCCGGCACAGTGTTGCTGTACACCACAGGGGCCAGGAGCCTCTGATTCCTCAAAGTCCGGATTGTCCCCAGAAGTACTGAATCCGGAGGATACAACTGGTGGGCTCGGATGCTCCACTGGAGCAGTGTCCTTCAAAAAAAATCTAGGCTGACACTCCAGTGCAGTGCTGAGGGAGCACTGCACTGTCGGAGGTGTCGTCTTTCAGATGAGAGGTTAAACCGAGGCCCTATCTGCTCTGAAGTGGACGTAAAAGATCCCATGGCATTATTTCAAAGAAGAGCAGGGGAGTTATCCCTGGTGTCCTGGCCAATATTTATTCTTCAATTACCATAACAAAAAAACAGATTATCTGGTCATTATCACATTGCTGTTTGTGGGAGCTTGCTTGTGTGCAAATTGGCTGCCGTGTTTCTTACATTCATCATAGGCGGTCCCTCAAAACGAGGATGACTTGCTTCCACGCCAAAAAGGGATGAGTACACAGGTGTTTCAATGAAGACCTAATATGCCAGATCCCGAACTACATCTTGAAGGGTGGAAGATGCCTGTGCGTGGATTTTTTTAACATATGGTGGCCGTTGCACACCAGCCACCACACGGGCTTGACAGAGCTAGGTCTTGGACCAGTGGCAAGGATTACCCAAGACGACTGGAGACCAGCTCTGCTGCACGGACCTAGCACGCACACATATTGCAGTGTGGGCTGGCCCATGCTGCCCCTGGGCCCCAAATTCACACCTCTCCTGGGCCCCGGTCACTTCCATCTACAAACTCTTGCCGCTCCTTCGCCCCTCCTGCTGTGCCTGCCCGCACTGCAATCAGCGACCTGGCTTCATAGCCGTCGCCCTCCTGCAGCAGCACGTGCTGCTCCCTGCAGTGGTATGCCGCTGCATGCTGCTCCCTCCTATGGCTCCGGCCTGCTGATGGTCTTGCAGGCCGGGACCGCGCCGATTTCCGGGCCAGGCCGCCGCACGCTGCTCGCTTCAATGGCCCCGGCAACATTGACTACACTCCAAAAGTACTTCATTGACTGTGCAGCGCTTTGAGACGTCTGGGGGTGGTGAAAGGCGCTATATAAATCCAAGTCTTTCTTTCTTTCCCACCTCCACAACATCACCTCTGGAGACACTCAAAGATTTATCCTTGACTCACTCCTCAAGCTTATTTTTCTGCTGCCCCTTATCAACATCATCCACTGACACGGTGTCAGCTTCCACAGATACACGAATGATACCCAGCTCTTCCTCTTCACTTCTGATTGCACTATGTGAAGAAGAGCAGGGAGTTCTCCAGGTGTCCTGCCAACACTCCATCAATCAACACCGCCAAAAACAGATTATCTGATTAGTCATTTCCTTCTTGTGGGACCTTGCTGCACAGAAATTGGCTGCCAATAGTGAGACTGGACTTCAAAATAATGCATCGGTTACAAAGCACTTTGGGAGATCCTGATGAAGTTAAAGGCCGTTTATAAATTCTTAACTGTTTTGGAGAAAAATACTGCACTTTACTGATTACAATAGTGCGTTCTCTCAAGTGTATATTGTATTTAAATTCTAAACGCTTCCTATTCTGCATATCATGCTTAGATAAAAATGTGTGTTGTATCCTTGGCTGCGATTTTGCCTACCGAGGCAGGCTTCGTGTGGCCGAGGTAGGTGGCGGGTGGTGACCCTGCTCCTGGCTCCATCCTGCTCTGTGAGAGGAATTTTCCGTGAATGGGGCCTGTTAAGCCCGTCCTGTGAGGTTCCCGGCCAATTAAAAGAAAGTGGGTCTGATGACGTCATCTGATGACGTGTCTTCAGCTGGTTTCCTGAAAGGGACCATGTCCATATTCACTTTGACAGTTGTGCTGTCAGTGTTCTACAGCATTAAGGTTCTGCAAACACTGACGAGCACTGCACAAGTGTGCACGGCTGCACTCAAGCTCTCCCATGACTCACTCCATAAGCTTATGGAGGGAGTCAGAGCATGCAGGGAGGTTCTCTTCCCTTCCAATGCGTATTGGCGCCGTTTTCGTTTCCTGGTCCGTGGCGAATACTGCCATCGGGTGCCTGCAGCGTGGGATAGACCTGGGGCAAGGTATCAGGATCAGTGCCTTCACCCTCCTGAGGTCGCTGACCTATAACTTGTGGGGACACCTGGGGTAGGGCATCAGGATCAGTGCCTTTACCCTCCCGAATTCGCTCACTTGCTACTTTTGGGGACACTATTCCCGACATCTCGCAACAACATTTTATTCTTTACATTCTTAATCGGTTCTTTACATTGATTGCCATGCATACAATGTCTCTTTAAGTTCAGTTGGTTCCAGGTCTCCTTTAAGAGAACCCGACTGGCTTTACCCCAAACAAATCCTTTGTTAGACACCACGTGTTGGTCCCTCAGCGTTGCACCTCGTGGTATTGCTGCGGCCATCTTTTTTTTCAGCCATGCTGCCCCTCGCTGCATCAGGGACGCCATCTTGCCTTTGTCCTCGAGGTCGACTGCTTTGATGATCCTTCTCTCCCGTAATTCTGCCACAAAAGCTGGAAGAGTGCCTGTGAATTCTATCTTCCTCCCCAGGAGTCCTGCCACTGGAGCCAGGAAGGTACCTTTAGGTCGTTCCGGTCAGATCATTGCCACACAGTCATGATGGAGGGTCTGTGCCTCAGGTGCTGCGCTGGTCTGTTCTCTGGTGCCTGGCTCAAGCGAAGGTGAGGTTTTGCTCTGCCTCTGAGCACGGGGGACATCGATTGCTGGAGTGAAGAGGTCTTCCCATTTCCACTTGATCTTCCCCATCCACCTTCTTCCGAGTGGCGTTGGACCATCATCTGCAACAATCCACAGAGGTAACTTGTGCACCACGCCATTATGGATTACACTTAGATCCGCACTACAAAGGACTAGGATCAGCTCCTTGGTGTAGGTGCACAACTTTTCCTGTACTGGAGCCAGCTCGGGTCGTTTTTTGTTCCATAGCCTCTCAAAGGCATCCTGGCTCATCACTGACTGGCTCGCTCCCGTGTCCACTTCCATGAAGACTGGAACGCCGTTTATCTCGACTTTTATCTTCACCTGAGGTCAATCGCTGGTGCCAGTATCCACTCCATACACTTCTTCTTGGGGCTGAGCTGCCTCTCTGGCCAAATCATCATGCTCCCCGCTGGATTCAAAGTCATCTACCGACCCACCTGCTAGATGGTGAGTCGTATTTCTTTTACACATGTGCTGGAGGTGGCCCTTTGTGTTACAGGCTTTGCATACGTACTCAGCAAACCGACACTGGTGAGACCAATGGCTTTCTCCGCAACGCCAGCATGGTGCTACTCGATTAGCACCCCTAAGCGGATTGGAACGGACTGCAGTTCTGGAACCCTGAGGTCTGTGCTCTCTGCCCTGGGCAGAGCCACGTTCTACAGTATTGCCTGTGAAAGACACTATTCTGTGTACAGTACTTGCCGAGTTTGAGTCCACAGGATGAATAATTTGCTTGGTGCTGCAGGTCGAGGTCATGAACGCCTGACTGATACTGATGGCCTTCTGCAGGTTGACTGTCGTGTCAGCAGATAGCTTGTGAAGGAGGCCCTCATGGCCAATTCCTATAACGAAGATGTCTCGCAATGCTTCGTTGAGATGCGTGCCAAAATCACACGGTGCCGCAAGTCTCCTGAGGTCGGCAGCATATTTTACAATCTCTTGGCCCTCGGGTCTGCGGTGAGTGTAGAATCTGTGCCTGGCCGTGAGGATGCTCTCTTTTGATTTTAGTTGGTCGCGAATTAGTTCAGTCAGCTCATTGTATATCTTATCCTTGGCCTTCGTGGGTGCCAGAAAGTCCCTGACGAGACAGAAGATCTCGGGCCCACAACTGGTCAGCAGTATAGCCTTGCGCTTCTCCGCCGATGCGTCCGTCTCCCCACCAGGTCATTTGCCACGAAATATTGCTTGAGCCTTTCCATGAAGGCATCCCAATCATCACCCTCTGCGAAATCTTTTTGTGTGCCAAAGGTAGCCATAATCGTGTGAAAGTCTGTATTCTCGTCGCCAGTTATTATGTCTGTAATGTACCTATGAATGATTCCACGAGGCAATGTGTTGTACTCAAACTGTAGTGATCTTGGTCCTTTATTCGTAACTCCAGAGTGAGGCAGCCGCATGGTGGCTCCCCTTTTATACAGCCCCTGCCACCAGGGCAGGAAACCCCGGTCTCCACCAGTTGCACACTCTAGCGCTGCCAGCATGTATATACACAGTGTAAACGTTATTGATAGTACATCAGGTAAACAAGTCTCCATCTTATGCAACGATACAGTGACTACACAGAGAGTATATCTATACACAGAAACATAGAAATAGGTGCAGAAGTAGGCCATTCGGCTCTTCGAGCCTGCACCACCATTCAATAAGATCATGGCTGATCATTCACCTCATACCCCTTTCCTGCTTTCTCTCCATATCCCTTGATCCCTTTAGCCGTAAGGGCCATATCTAACTCCTTCTTGAATATATCCAATGAACTGGCATCAACAATTCTCTGCGGCAGGGAATTCCACAGGATAACAACTCTCTGAGTGAAGAAGTTTCTCCTCATCTCCGTCCTAAATGGCCTACCCCTTATCCTAAGACTATGTCCCCTGGTTCTGGACTTCCCCAACATCGGGAACATTTTTCCTGCATCTAACCTGTCCAGACCCGTCAGAATCTTATACATTTCTATGAGATCCCCTCTCATCCTTCTAAACTCCAGTGAATAAAGGCCCAGTCGATCCAGTCTCTCCTCATATGTCAGTCCTGCCATCCCGGGAATCAGTCTGGTGAACCTTTGCTGCACTCCCTCAATAGCAAGAATGTACATCCTCAGATGAGGAGACCAAAACTGAACACAATATTCCAGGTGAGGCCTCACTAAGGTCCTGTACAACTGCAGTAAGACCTCCCTGCTCCAATAATCAAATCCCCGAGCTATGAAGGCCAACAAACCATTTGCTTTCTTCACCGCCTGCTGTACCTGCATGCCAACTTTCAATGACTGATGTACCATGACACCCAGGTCTCATTGCACCTCCCTTTTTCCAAATCTGCCACCATTCAGATAATAGTCTGCCTTCGTGTTTTTGCCACCAAAGTGGATAGCCTGACATTTATCCACATTATACTGCATCTGCCACTCGTTTGCCCGCTCACCTAACCTGTCCAAGACACCCTGCAGCCTTTTAGCGTCCTCCTCACAGTTCACACCGCCACCCAGCTTAGTGTCATCTGAAAACTTGGAGATATTACATTCAATTCCTTTGTCTAAATCATTAATGTATATTGTAAATAGCTGGGGTCCCAGCATTGAACCTTGTGGTACCCCACTAGTCACTGCCTGCCATTCTGTCTGCCAACCAGTTCTCTATCCACGTCAATACATTACCCCGCAATACCATGTGCTTTAATTTTGCACACTAATCTCTTGTGTGGGACCTGTCAAAAGCCTTTTGAAAGACCAAATACACCACATCCACCGGTTCTTCCTTGTCCACTCTACCAGTTACATCCTCAAAAAATTCTAGAAGATTTGTCAAGCAGGATTTCCCTTTCATAAATCCATGCTGGCTTGGACCGATTCTGTCACTGCTTTCCAAATGTGCTGCTATTTCATCTTTAATAATTGATTCCAACATTTTCCCCACTACTGATGTCAGGCTACACATAGAAACATAGAAAATAGGTGCAGGAGCAGGCCATTCAGCCCTTCTAGCCTGCACCGCCATTCAATGAGTTCATGGCTGAACATGAAACTTCAGTACCCCCTTCCTGCTTTCTCGCCATACCCCTTGATCCCCCGAGTAGTAAGGACTTCATCTAACTCCCTTTTGAATATATTTAGTGAATTGGCCTCAACTACTTTCTGTGGTAGAGAATTCCACAGGTTCACCACTCTCTGGGTGAAGAAGTTTCTCCTCATCTCGGTCCTAAATGGCTTACCCCTTATCCTCAGACTGTGACCCCTGGTTCTGGACTTCCCCAACATTGGGAACATTCTTCCTGCATCCAACCTGTCTAAACCCGTCAAAATTTTAAGCGTTTCTATGAGGTCCCCTCTCATTCTTCTGAACTCCAGTGAATACATGCCCAGTTGATCCAGTCTTTCTTGATAGGTCAGTCCCACCATCCCGGGAATCAGTCTGGTGAATCTTCGCTGCACTCCCTCAATAGCAAGAATGTCCTTCTTCCAGTTAGGAGACCAAAACTGTACACAATACTCCAGGTGTGGCCTCACCAAGGCCCTGTACAACTGTAGCAACACTTCCCTGCCCCTGTACTCAAATCCCCTCGCTATGAAGGCCAACATGCCATTTGCTTTTTTAACCGCCTGCTGTACCTGCATGCCAACCTTCAATGACTGATGTACCATGACACCCAGGTCTCGTTGCACCTTCCCTTTTCCTAATCTGTCACCATTCAGATAATAGTCTGTCTCTCTGTTTTTACCACCAAAGTGGATAACCTCACATTTATCCACATTATACTTCATCTGCCATGCATTTGCCCACTCACCTAACCTATCCAAGTCACTCTGCAGCCTCATAGCATCCTCCTCGCAGCTCACAGTGTCATCCGCAAACTTGGAGATTCTACATTTAATCCCCTCGTCTAAATCATTAATGTACAATGTAATCAGCTGGGGCCCCAGCACAGAACCTTGCGGTACCCCACTAGTCACTGCCTGCCATTCTGAAAAGTACCTATTTACTCCTACTCTTTGCTTCCTGTCTGACAACCAGTTCTCAATCCACGTCAGCACACTACCCCCAATCCCATGTGCTTTAACTTTGCACATTAATCTCTTGCGTGGGACCTTGTCGAAAGCCTTCTGAAAGTCCAAATATACCACATCAACTGGTTCTCCTTTGTCCACTTTACTGGAAACATCCTCAAAAAATTCCAGAAGATTTGTCAAGCATGATTTCCCTTTCACAAATCCATGCTGACTTGGACCTATCATGTCACCATTTTCCAAATGCGCTGCTATGACATCCTTAATAATTGATTCCATCATTTTACCCACTACTGAGGTCAGGCTGACCGGTCTATAATTCCCTGTTTTCTCTCCCTCCTTTTTTAAAAAGTGGGGTTACATTGGCTACCCTCCACTCGATAGGAACTGATCCAGAGTCAATGGAATGTTGGAAAATGACTGTCAATGCATCTGCTATTTCCAAGGCCACCTCCTTAAGTACTCTGGGATGCAGTCCATCAGGCCCTGGGGATTTATCGGCCTTCAATCCCATCAATTTCCCCAACACAATTTCCTGACTAATAAAGATTTCCCTCAGTTCCTCCTCCTTACGAGACCCTCTGACCCCTTTTATATCCGGAAGGTTGTTTGTGTCCTCCTTAGTGAATACCGAACCAAAGTACTTGTTCAATTGGTCTACCATTTCTTTGTTCCCCTTTATGACTTCCCCTGATTCTGACTGCAGGGGACCTACGTTTGTCTTTACTAACCTTTTTCTCTTTACATACCTATAGAAACTTTTGCAATCCGCCTTAATGTTCCCTGCAAGCTTCTTCTCGTACTCCATTTTCCCTGCCCTAATCAAACCCTTTGTCCTCCTCTGCTGAGTTCTAAATTTCTCCCAGTCTCCGGGTTCGCTGCTATTTCTGGCCAATTTGTATGCCACTTCCTTGGCTTTAATACTATCCCTGATTTCCCTAGATAGCCACCGTTGAGCCACCTTCCCTTTTTTATTTTTATGCCAGACAGGAATGTACAATTGTTGTAATTCATCCATGCGGTCTCTAAATGTGTGCCATTGCCCATCCACAGTCAACCCCTTAAGTATCATTCGCCAATCTATCCTAGCCAATTCACGCCTCATACCTTCAAAGTTACCCTTCTTTAAGTTCTGGACCGTGGTCTCTGAATTAACTGTTTCATTCTCCATCCTAATGCAGAATTCCACCATATTATGGTCACTCTTCCCCAAGGGGCCTCGCACAATGAGATTGCTAATTAATTCTCTCTCATTAGACAGCACCCAGTCTAAGATGGCCTCCCCCCTAGTTGGTTCCTCGACATATTGGTCTGGAAAAGCATCCCTTATGCACTCCAGGAAATCCTCCTCCACCGTATTACACGGTCTATAATTACCCGCCTTCTCTCTCCCAACCTTCTTGAAAAGTGGTGTTACATTAGCTACCCTCCACTCCATAGCTACTGATCCAGAGTCTAAAGATTATTGGAAAAGGATCACCAATGCATCCACTATTTCTAGGGCTACTTCGTTAAGTACTCTGGGATGCAGACTATCATGCCCCGGGGATTTATCGGCCTTCAATCCCATCAATTTCCCTAACACAATTTCCCACCTAATAAGGATTTCCTTCAGTTCTTCTTTCTCACTAGACCCTCGGTCCTTTAGTATTTCTGGAAGATTATTTGTGTCTTCCTTCGTGAAGACAGAACCAAAGTATTTGTTTAACTGGTCTGCCATTTCTTTGTTCCCCATTATAAATTCACCTGATTCTGACTGCGAGGGACCTATGTTTGTCTTCACTAATCTTTTTCTCTTCACATATCTATAGAAGCTTTTGCAGTCAGTTTTTATGTTCTCAGCAAGCCTCCTCTCATACTCTATTTTCCCCCTCCTAATTAAACCCTTTGTCCTCCTCTACTGTATTATAAAATTCTCCCAGTCCTCAGGTTTGCTGCTTTTTCTGGCCAATTTATATGCCTCTTCCTTGGATTTAACACTATCCTTAATTTCCCTTGTTAGCCACGGTTGAGCCACCTTTTATTTTTACTCCAGACAGGGATGTACAATTGTTGAAGTTCATCCATGTGATCTTTAAATTTTTGCCATTGCCTATCCACCGTCAACCCTTTAAGTATCACTTGTCAGTCTATTCTAGCCAATTCATGTCTCATAGCATCGAAGTTACCTTCCCTTAAGTTTAGGACCCTGAATTAACTGTGTCACTCTCCATCTTAATAAAGAATTCTATCATATTATGGTCACTCTTCCCCAAGGGGCCTCGCACAACAAGATTGTTAATTAGTCCTTTCTCATTACACATCACCCAGTCGAGGCTGGCCAGCCCTCTAGTTGGTTCCTCGACATTGGTCTAGAAAACCATCCCTAATACACTCCAGGAAATCCTCCTCCACCGCATTGCTACCAGTTTGGTTAGCCCAATCTATATGTAGATTAAAGTCACCCATGATAACTGCTGTACCTTTATTGCATGCATCCCTAATTTCTTGTTTAATGCTGTCCCCAACCTCACTACTACTGTTTGGTGGTCTGTACATAACTCCCAGAAGCGTTTTCTGCCCTTTGGTATTCCGTAGCTCCACCCATACCGATTCCACATCATCCAAACTAATGTCCTTCCTTACTATTGTATTAATTTTCTCTTTAACCAGCAACACCACCCCACCTCATTTTCCTTTCTGTTTATCCTTCCTAAATGTTGAATACCCCTGGATGTTGAGTTCCCAGCCTTGGTCACCCTGGAGCCATGTCTCCGTGATGCCAATTACATCATATCCGTTAACTGGTATCTGCGCAGTTAATTCATCCACCTTATTACGAATACTCCTCGCATTGAGGCACAGAACCTTCAGGCTTGTCTTCTTAACACCCTTTGCCCCTTTAGAATTTTGCTGTAATGTGGCCCTTTTTGCTTTTGGCCTTGGGTTTCTCTGCCCTCCACTTTTACTTTTCCTCTTTCTCTCTTTTGCTTCTGCCCCTGTTTTACTTGCCTCTGTCTCCCTGCATAGGTTCCCATCCCCCTGCCATATTAGTTTAACCCCTCCCCAACAGCACTAGCAAACACATCCCCTAGGACATTGGTTCTGGTCCTGCCCAGGTGCAGACCGTCCGGTTTGTACTGGTCCCACCTCCCCCAGAACCGGTTCCAATGTCTCAGGAATTTGAATCCCTCCCTTCTGCACCACTCCTCAAGCCACGTATTCATCTGAGCTATCCTGCCGTTCCTACTCTGACTTGCACGTGGCATTGGTAGAAATCCTGAAATTACTACTTTTGAGGTCCTACTTTTTAATTTAGCTCCTAGCTCGCTAAATTCGTCTCGTAGGACCTCATCCCGTTTTTTTACCTATATCATTGATACCTATATGCACCACGACAACTGGCTGTTTACCCTCCCCCTTCAAAATGTCCTGCACCCACTCCGAGACATCCTTGACCCTTGCATCAGGGAGGTAACATACCATTCTGGAGTCTCGGTTGCAGCCGCAGAAATGTCTATCTATTCCCCTTACAATAGAATCCCCTATCACTATAGCTCTCCCACTCTTTCCTGCCCTCCTGTGCAGCAGATCCACCCACGATACCATGAACTTGGCTGCTGCTGCTCTCCCCTGATGAGTCATCCCCCTCAACAGTACCCAAGCGGTGTATCTGTTTTGCAGGGGACCCCTGCACTACCTTCCTTGCACTGCTCTTCCTTTTGGTCACCCATCCCCTATCTGGCTGTGTAACCTTTACCTGCAGTAAGACCAACTCACTAAATGTGCTATTCCCGTCATTCTCAGCATCGTGGATGCTCTAGAGTGAATCCACCCGCAGCTCCAGTGCCGCAGTGCAGTTTGTCAGGAGCTGCAGCCGGATGCATTTCCCGCATATATAGTCGTCAGGTACACGAGTCTGCATATATAACACAATGGCGGAAAAGACCTCCCCAGGACACCAACGCAGCCTGGTTGCTCATTGCACAGGAGGGCACAATAAGGAGGACCTGGCTGCAGTGGCGCAAACCTTTCAATGATCTCTGTAGATCACGAAACTTTACTACAAAGCTACACTCAAACTCATTCTGCTGTGCCACTTATCACATCCCCATCAGCCTGCCTTCCCGACCCTACTCCTGCACATCCTTACTCATACCAACTTACCTTGCACCGCCACCCATCCCTCTCTCTCGATCTACATTATCACATCCCCATATCACTAGCCACCCCTCACACTCACCCTCAACATTGTCCAATCATAACACACAAGGATAGGCACTTGGGTATTTTCACCAATGTTCTTGTAAAGTTTCTGTTGATGTGATGTCAAACTTTGAAATCTTTATTTTTAACATTTTGCCTCCTTGGACAGATTTATGTGCACCTTTGGAAGCTTAGTGAATTACCATGAATGATGAGACCTAACGGTACCCCTTCGCAATGCTGATGAGTGTGAAAGGAATGGCTTGGGCATTGTAGGGATGCTTTATGGTGTTGGTGTGGGGTCCTGCCAACCTGACCTAACAAAAAACCTAACTAACTCACTTACACTGGTTCAAATTAAATGGCCATATTTGCAACTAAAAAGATACACCAAAAAATCAAGTTGCACCAAAAAAAGCGGTGCAACTCATGGGGAAATTTGGGCCCCATATCTTTCGTTTAGGCAACGGCACTTATCAGTATGGCTTGGGAATCGAGGAAGAGGGCTCACAGGTTCTTGGACGCGGCACTGGACGTCCTGGTGAAGAGGGTTCAGAGGAGGAGGGACGTTCTGTACCCACAGGGGGTTAAGGAAGCCACAGAGGCAAATAATGCGACGGATGCGGTAGGAGTTTGCCGAGGAGGCCACAGCCAGGATCCTGCCCCCAGGACATGGCTTCGGTGCCGCAAAACATTTTATCATTTGACATGTGTGGCCATCTCACAAACACACATCTCAATATCATTATCATCATAGGCAGCCCCTCGGAATCGAGGAAGACTTGCATCCACTCTAAAAATGAGTCTTTAGGTGACTGAATAATCCAATACGAGAACCACAGTCCCTGTCACAGGTGGGACCGACAGTCGTTGAGGGAAAAGGTGGGTGGGACTGGTTTGCCACACGCTCTTTCCGCTGCCTGCGCTTGATTTCTGCATAATCTCGGCGATGAGACACGAGGTGCTCGGTGTCCTCCAGGATGCACTTCCTCCACTTAGGGCGGTCTTTGACCAGGGACTCCCAGGTGTCAGTGGGGATGTTGCACTTTATCAAGGAGGCTTTGAGGGTGTCCTTATAACTGTTCCTCTGCCCACCTTTGGCTCGTTTGCCGTGAAGGGGTTCTGAGTAGAGCGTTTGCTTTGGGAGTCTTGGGTCAGGCATGCGAACAATGTGACCTGCCCAACGGAGCTGATCGAGTGTGGTCAGTGCTTCAATGCTGGGAATGTTGGCCTGGTCGAGGGTGCTAATATTGGTGCATCTGTCCTCCCAGGGGATTTGGAGGATCTTGCAGAGACATTGTTGGTATTTTTCCAGCGATTTGAGGGCCTGGCCTTCGAACACCCTTTTCCTCAGGCGGCCGAAGGCTGCACTGGCGCACTGGAGACGATGTTGAATCTCGTCGTCAAAGTCTGCGCTTGTTGATAATAGGCTCCCGAGGTATGGGAAGTGGTCCACGTTGTCCAGGGCTGCGCCGTGGATCTTGATGATTGGGGGGGGGGGGGCAGTGCTGTGTGGTGGAGGACCTTTTTGTCTTACAGATGTTTAGTGTAAGGCCCATGCTTTCGTACGCCTCAGTGACGATGTTGACTATGACTTGGAGTTCAGCCTCTGAATGTGCGCAGACGCAGGCTTCGTCCGTGAACTCCGTCTCAATAACTGCACCATCATTAGCATCACAACCTCAACACGCTTCATCCACGATCTAACTATAGACTAACATTCACACACCCCACACAAAGCATCCTTCACAGGCACTACTCACACTTCAGACACATCTCACAAATCTTCAAACATGTGATGCATCATACTCAGATACACAAACACAGCTGCCAATGCACTCATTCACAATCACCACTCTTCCTCCTCCAGGACAAGGCAACAGGACCTGACCAGGGGAGGGGAAGCACGACTCCATGCGATTATTCCCCTTGAGGAAGCAGTGCTGGCAGTAATCAGGAGTCGCAGATGCAGTGGTCAAAGGCAGAGCAGGGGACACCTCGTCTAGAAGTATGTGGCCACTCTAGCTTCCTGATCCCGAATCCGCAAACCTATCCTCACTCTCAAGCGCCATCTCCTATAGTGGCCATGAGTGTTGAACCCTAACCCTTCTAGCTTTATCGTTGGAGGCTCCCAGGAGCAAGATCCACTTCACCTCGCAGAGAAGCTAGAAGAGGGGGTGGGGGGGCAAGGTCGCATACTAGTTCTGCTGTAGATGAGACAGATGAGGACCTCGCAGGGCTATGCTTCAGAAGTAGCATGTTGGGTTTGACAAACCAAATTGTGGCTATGGGGATGGAGACGTCCGCCTCCAGTTTGGCCCGTGGCTTGACGCAGAGCTTAATCATGGGTGATTTTAACCTTCATATTGATTGGGCAAAGCAAATTGGCCACGGTGGCCTTGAGCAAGAGTTCATAGAGTGTGTCTGGGATAGTTTCCTTGAACAGTATGTTGGGGAACCAACCAGGGAGCAGGCTATCTTAGATCTAGTACTGTGTAATGAGGCAGGATTAATAAATGATCTCGTAGTAAAGGATCCTCGAGGAATAAGTGACCATAACATGGTTGAATTTCAAATTCAGTTGGAGGGTGAGAAATTTGGTTCTCAAACCAGGGTCCTAAGCTTAAATAAAGGAGACTACAAAGGTAGGAGGGCAGAGTTGCCTAAAGTGGACTGGGAAAATAGAATAAAGAATGTGACGGTTGATGAGAAGTGTCAGACATTTAAGGAGATATTTTATAACTCGCAACAAAAATATATTCCAATGAGAAGAAAAGACTGTAAGAGAAGGAATAACCATCCATATTATCTAAGGAAATAAGGGATGGTATCAAATTGAAAACAAGGGCATACAATGTGGCCAAGACTAGTGGGAGGCCAGAGGATTGGGAAATTTTTAAAAGCCAGCAAAGAATGACTAAAAAAATGAAGAGAGGGAAGATTAAGAAAGTAAACTAGCACGAAATATAAAAAAAAGATAGTAAGAGTTTCTATTGACCAGTTAGCCTAAGATCTGTGGTTGGGAAAATGCTGGAGTCCATTATTAAAGAAGCAGTAGCGGGACATTTGGAAAAGCATGATTCAATCAAGCAGATTCAGCGTGGTTTTATGAAAGGGAAATCATGTTTGACAAATTTGCTGGAGTTCTTTGAGGATGTAACGAGCAGAGTGGATAAGGGGGAACCAGTGGATGTGGTGTTTTTGGATTTCTAGAAGGCATTCGATAAGATGCTACATAAGAGGTTAGTGCACAAAATAAAAGCTCACGGGGTTAGGGGGTTGGTCTTTTTCCAACATTCCATGGACTCCGGATCAGCTCCTATGGATTGGAGGGTAGCTAATGTAACCCCACATTTTAAAAAAGGAGGGAGAGAAAAAACAGGGAATTATAGACCGGTTAGCCTGACATCGGTAGTGGGGAAAATGCTGGAACCAATTATTAAAGATGTAATAGCAGCGCATTTGGAAAGCAGTGACAGGATCGGTTCAAGTCAGCATGGATTTATTAAAGGGAAATCATGCTTGTCAAATCTTCCAGAAACATAGAAACAAAGAAAGTGGGTGCACGAGGAGGCCATTTGGCCCTTCGAGCCTGCACCGCCATTCAATAAGATCATGGCTGATCATTCCCTCAGTACCCCTTTCCTGCTTTCTCTCTATACCCCTTGATCCCCTTAGCCGTAAGGGTCATATCTAACTCCCTCTTGAATATATCCAATGAACTGGCATCAACAACTCTGCGGCAGGGAATTCCACAGATTAACAACTCTCTGAATGAAGAAGTTTCTCCTCATCTCTGTCCTAAATGGCCTACCCCTTATCCTAAGACTATGTCCCCTGGTTCTGGACTTTGCCAATATCGGGAACATTCTTCCCGCATCTAACCTGTCCAGTCCAGTCAGAATTTTATACGTTTCTATGAGATCCCCTCTCATCCTTCTAAACTCCAGTTACTAAAGGCCCAGTTGATCCAGTCTCTCCTCATATGACAGTCCAGCCATCCCTGGAATTAGTCTGGTGAACTTTCACTGCACTCCCTCAATAGCAAGAACGTCCTTCCTCAGATTAGGAAACCAAAATTGAACACAATATTCCAGGTGAGGCCTCACTAAGTCCCTGTACAACTGCAGTAAGACCTCCCTGCTCCTATACTCAAATCCCCTAGCTATGAAGGCCAACATACCATTTGCCGCCTTCACCGCCTGCTGTACCTGCATGCCAACCTTCAATGACTGATGAACCATGACACCCAGGTCTTGTTGCACCTCCCCTTTTCCTAATCTGCCGCCATTCAGATAATATTCTGCCTTCGTGTTTTTGCCCCCAAAATGGATAACCTCACATTTATCCACATTATACTGCTTCTGCCATGCATTTGCCCACTCACCTAACCTGCCCAAGTCACCCTGCAGCCTCTTAGTGTCCCCCTCACTGCGCCACCCAGTTTAGTGTCATCTGCAAACTTGGAGATAGTACACTCAATTCCTTCATCCAAATCGTTAATGTATATAGTAAAGAGCTGGGGTCCCAGCAGTGAGCTCTGTGGCACCCCACTAGTCACTGCCTGCAATTCTGAAAAGGACCCGTATACCCCGACTCTCTGCTTCCTCTCTGCCAACCAGTTCTCTATCCACGTCAGTACATTACCCCCAATACCATGCGCTTTGATTTTGCACACCAATCTCTTACGCGGGACCCTGTCAAAAGCCCTTTGAAAGTCCAAATACACCACATCCACTGGTTCTCACTTGTCCACTCTGCTAGTTACATCCTCAAAAAATTCTAGAAGATTCGTCAAGCATGATTTCCCTTTCATAAATCCATGCTGACTTGGACCGATCCTGTCACTGCTTTCCAAATGTGCTGCTATTTCATCCTTAATGATTGATTCCAACATTTTCCCTACTACTGATGTCAGGCTATAACCGGTCTATAATTACCCGTTTTCTCTCTCCCTCCTTTTTTAAAAAGCGGTGTTACTTTAGCTACCCAACTAATCCAGAGTCGATATACTGTTGGAAAATGATCACCAAAGCATCCACTATTTCTAGGGCCACTTACTTAAGTACTCTGGGATGCAGACTATCATGCCCCGGGGATTTATTGGCCTTCAATCCCACCAATTTCCCTAACACAATTTACTGACCAAAAAGGATTTCCTTCAGTTCCTCCTTCTCACTAGACCCACTGTCCCCTAGTACATTCGTGAAGACAAAACCGAAGTATTTGTTCAATTGGTCTGCCATTTCTTTGTTCCCCATTATAAATTCACCTGAATCCGACTGCAAGTGACCTACATTTGTCTTCACTAATCTTTTTCTCTTCACATATTTATAGAAGCTTTTGCAGTCAGTTTTTATGTTCCCTGCAAGCTTCCTCTCGTACTCTATTTTCCCCCTCTTAATTAAACCCTTAGTCTTCCTCTGTTGAATTCTAAATTTCTCCCAGTCCTCAGGTTTGTTACTTTTTCTAGCCAATTTATATGCCGCTTCCTTGGTTTCAACACTATCCTTAATTTCCCTTGTTTAGCCACGGTTGAGCCACCTTCCCCATTTTATTCTTACTCCAGACAGTGATGTACAATTGCTGAACTTCATCCATGTGATCTTTAAATGTTTGCCATTGCTTATCCACCGTCAACCCTTTAAATATCCTTTGCCAGTCTATTCTAGCCAATTCACGCCTCATAACGTCGAAGTTACCTTTCCTTAAGTTCAGGACCCTAGTTTCAAAATTAACTGTGTCACTCTCCATCTTAATAAAGAATTCTACCATATTATGGTCATTCTTCCCCAAGGGGCCTCGCACAACAAGATTGCTAATTAGTCCCTTCTCATTACACATCACCCAGTCTAGGATGGCCAGCTCTCTAGTTGGCTCCTCGACATATTGGTCAAGAAAACCATCCCTAATACATTCCAGGAAATTCTCCTCCACCGCATTGCTACTAGTTTGGTTGGCCCAATCAATATGTAGATTAAAGTCGCCCATAATAACTGCTGTACCTTTATTGCACACATCCCATATTTCTTGTTTGATGCTGTCCCCAACCTCACTACTACTATTTGGTGGCCTGTACACAACTCCCACTAACGTTTTCTGCCCTTTGGTATTCGCAGCTCCACCCATACCGATTCCACATCATCCAGACTAATGTCCCTCCTTACTCTTGCAGTAATTTCCTCTTTAACCAGCAACGCCACCCCGCCTCCTTTTCCTCTCTGCCTATCCTTCCTAAATGTTGAATACCCCTGGATGTTGAGTTCCCAGCCTTAGTCACCCTGGAGCCATGTCTCCGTGATGCCAATTACATCATATCCGTTAACAGCTGTCTGCGCAGTTAATTCGTCCACCTTATTGTGAATACTCCTCGCATTGAGGCACAGAGTCTTCAGGCTTGTCTTTTTAAGACCCTTTGCCCCTTTAGAATTTTGCTGTAATGTGGCCCTTTTTTGTTTTTTGCCTTGGATTTCTCTGCCCTCCACTTTTACTATTCTCCTTTCTATCTTTTGCTTCTGCCTCCATTTTATTTCCCTCTGTGTCCCTGCATAGGTTCCCATCCCCCTGCCATATTAGTTTAACTCCTCCCCAACAGCACTAGCAAACACTCCCACTAGGACATTGGTTCCGGTCCTGCCCAGGTGCAGACCGTCCGGTTTGTACTGCTTCCACCTCCCCCAGAACCGGTTCCAATTTCCCAGGAATTTGAATCCCTACCTTTTGCACCACTCCTCAAGCCACATATTCATCTGGGCTATCCTGCGATTCCTCCTCTGACTAGCACGTGGCACTGGTAGCAATCGTGAGATTACTGCTTTTGAGGTCCTACTTTTTAATTTAGCTCCTAGCTTGCTAAATTCATCTCGTAGGACCTCATCACGTTTTTTACCTATATTGTTGGTACCTATGTGCACCACGACAACTGGCTGTTCACCCTCCCTTTTCAGAATGTCCTGCACCCGCTCTGAGACATCCTTGACCCTTGCACCAGGGAGGTAACATACCATCCTGGAGTCTTGGTTGCGGCCGCAGAGACGCCTATCTATTCCCCTTACAATCGAATCCCCTATCACTATAGCTCTCCCACTCTTTCCTGCCCTCCTGTGCAGCAGAGCCACCCACTGTGCCATGAACTTGGCTGCTGCTGCCCTCCCCTGATGAGTCATCCCCCTCAACAGTCCCCAAAGCGGTGTATCTGTTTTGCAGGGGATTCTAGAATTTTTTGAGGATGTAACTAGTAGAGTAGATAAGGGGGAACCAGTGGATGTGGTGTATTTGGACTTTCCAAAGGCTTTTGACAAGGTCCAACACAAGAGATTAGTGTGCAAAATTCAGGCACATGGTACTGGGGGTAATGTATTGATGTAGATAAAGAACTGGTTGGCAGACAGGAAGCAAAGAGTGGGAATAAATGGGTCCTTTTCAGAATGGCAGGCAGTGACTCGTGGGATACCGCAAGGTTCAGTGCTGGGACCCCAGCTATTTACAATATATATTAATGCTTTAGACGAAGGAATTGAATGTACTATCTCCAGGTTTTCAGATGACACTAAGCTGGGTGACAGTGTGAGCTGTGTGGAGGATGCAAACAGGCTGCAGAGTGACTTGGACAGGTTAGGTGAGTGGGCAAATGCATGGCAGATGCAGTATAATGTGGATAAATGTCAGGTTATCCACTTTGATGGTAAAAACAGGAAGGCAGATTATTATCCTAATGGTGACAGATTAGTAAAAGGGGAGGTGCAATGATACCTGGGTGTCATGGTACATCAGTCATTGAAAGTCGGCATGCAGGTGCAGCAGGCAGTAAAGAAAGCAAATGGCATGTTGGCCTTCATAGCGAGAGGATCTGAGTATAGGAGCAGGGAGGTCTTACTGCAGTTGTACAGGGCCTTGGTGAGACCACACCTTGAATATTGTGTACAGTTTTGGTCTCCTAATCTGAGGAAGGATATTCTTGCTATTGAGAGAGTGCAGCGAGGTTCACCAGACTGATTCCCGGGATGGCAAGGCTGACATATGAAGAAAGACTGGATCGACTAGGCTTATATTCACTGGAATTTAGAAGAATGAGAGAGGATCTCATAGAAGCATATAAAATTCTGATGGGATTGGATAGGTTAGATGCAGGAAGAATGTTCCCGATGTTGGGGACGTCCAGAACCAGAGGTCACAGTCTAAGGATAAAGGGTAAGCCATCTAGGACTAAGATGAGGAGAAACTTCTTCACCCATAGAATTGTTAACCTATGGAATTCTCTACCACAGAAGGTTGTTGAGTCCAGTTTGTTGAATATTTTCAAAAGGGCCTTCGATGTAGTCCTTACGGCTAAAGGGATCAGGGGGTATAGAGAGTAGGCAGGAGTGGGGTATTGAAGTTGCATAATCAGCCATGATCATATTGAATGGTGATGCAGTCTCGAAGGGCCAAATGGCCTGCTCCTGCTCCTATTTCTTATGTTCTTCTCATGTTCTTATGAGCCTGGAATCCATCCTCTGCAGCGTGGAGAGGCTGGCCAATTCCATCCAGTGACCAACATCATGCAGAGTCTGATGACTGAGGTCGCAGCTTCCACTGCAGTTATAGCTGCTTCCATGGAATGCCAAACAGCTTGCATGGTGCTACAATGGAAGCCCAAACCACTTCTATTGCTCTACTAGCATCTTCCACGGACCGGCAATGAGTGACAATGGAAGCTCAGGCAGCTGCTAAGGTGGCTGTGGGCTCATTGGTTGAAAGGAGCTTGCTGACTTTCTCAGCTGCCCAATCATCTGTCCTCCAGTGGTCAGTGGGCTGTCTTAACAGACGCTCTTAAGTAGTGGCGTGGGAATCATGGAGCAGGAACCTACTGGCCTCTCACCAGATGACAGCCTTCCTGCTCCCTCCCCTGCCACTCCACCATTGCCCTTGCAGTTGCCTGTCAGCTAGGCAGCCCAGATTGCTCAAGCCCATGCTGAGATGTGAAGTCTGAGGCAGGGCCATCACGCCCACAGCCTCTTGAGGGAGTGGCAGGAGATTCTTAGTAGCCATCCACCTCGCATGGTCCTGCCGCTTTGGTTGCATTTCGTAGAAGTACCAGAGTAGGCAAGAGCAATGATGAAGAGTTTATTATTTGTAAGTGCTGTTGGTTGTGTCCTGTTTTTATTATTTGTTTCTGTTCTAGATTAAGTCTGATTATGGTAATTGGGTAGTGGTGGTCTTGGTGGTCTTTTTTATTGTGTTCCTCATGGGGAAGGGGTTGAAAGGATTGAATACAGACGGTTGACTTCTTGATGGATCCTCAGTCTAGAAGCGAAGGCATGTGGCAACAGTGCTCCGAAGTCTGATGGTAGAGGACGTCTCTCCAAAGCGGTCTTCAATTAGATGGCGACAAGCGTCCCTCCCAGGTGCCGACCGTCTACCTGGAACCCTCTGGTACTTCCCTGGTCTCTTTCCTCTTTCTTCTCCTTTTCCTCCTCCTCTTGTGGCTCCTCAGCTTGACCCTCTGGTCCAACTGCTGGTGGTAACAGCTAGTATCACATGAGCGGCAGAGTGGGGTGCATGCAGCAAGTCACCACAAATCTGGAGGCCTCCTCACCCTCCTCTACCTCTCTCCTCTAGCAGCTGGTGCTGCTCTGCCTGGCCTCATCTTCTCCTCCCATTCCTCCTGCAGACCAAGGAGGATCCTTAGCAAGATCCCCATGACCAACCACTCCCTTTCTCCTGGTGACTCCTGTTAAGTCTCCAATAAGGTACAGTAGCACAGCACTCGTTCTCTTTTGGTGAAGTCATCAGAGAATTTCTGAGATAAATGTTGCGAGTGTTGGTGAAGTCAACACTTCAAGTAGCGGTTGCAGTCCTTACCAACAATGTCTTTACTGTTAAACACAAACAAGCAAATATGCGGAGTAGACTTCAAGCAATGATGGTTAATGCTATGCTGATTAATTCCTCGAGAGCTGGATCAATACCTGATTAAGACCAGGATTGAAAGCTGAAAGGAGAATTATAGACTTGTATGATCAAATAATCAATTGAATACACTGGTTCTTTTGTTTTTAGACCATGGAATTGTCATTTATAGATTATAGATGATCACAGTTGAATAGCATAGGCTGTATTGTTAGCCTAGTATGTCTTTAGTTGATGAATGTGCTTATCTTCAAAATGTGTGTTCTGTCCTGGGATATTTCCCAGCAGCAGACATGCAGAACACCTGGCTTCATAGTCCTCCATCATCACATAACTTTTTCACATGTTTAACCTCTCCCAGACTTTGCATGTGGGTTCATTAAAGAGAAATCTTGTAATCCAAGCTTGATTTGTCCCCACAGAGAGACGTTGACTATCAGATTAGTAACGTGTTTCTCTACACACAGGTTAGACAGAGAAACGAGGGTGAGTAGGGACTGTCAACAAGATTGCTTTCTTAACAATGAATCACATCTATGTCAGCTGACATGGCCAGAGAAAAGATGTTTATAGTGTAGCCTGAGGTTCCTCTGCTTTCAGTTGTACCAGCGAAACTAATCTCTCTAGGTTGATCAGTATCTTAAAGGCAGCAGTGCCACTTTGTTTATTATATTGTGCTGCCATCAAAGTCAGGTTTACCACCTAAAGCAGAGTGGTACAGTACAATGGAGCATAATGTATGACTTAACGGAATGATTATTTGCAACATCATTTTTGGGTCCACCTCCTTTTTGCACATGCGCACTCGATCCATGCGCAGTGCGACATACGAGGAAGCCGGAAGTGGGGCTGAATCACATGGAGCTCATCGCTGCACGAGCCTGGAGCTGGAGCTGCTTCTAGGGCTTTTGGGTTATCTCCAGGACTTGTGCCTAAAACATCGCTGTGATTGTCTACAAAAACATTTTCACGGCCTTCTGTGGGAGAGAAAAAATCGGAGGTAGATAGAGAGAGACTGGATTGGAGTGAGAGAGAGAGAGAGACTGGGGAGAAGAGAGAAAGACTGGGGGCAGAGTGAGAGAGACGGGAGCCAGACCGACTGGGAGCAGGGGAGGGAGAGAGAGGGACTTGAAGAGGGGGAGAGTGAGAGAGGGATTAGGAGAGAGAGAGACTGGGGTGGGGGTGAGAGAGAGATGCGGAAGAGAGAGACTGGGGGTGGAGAGAGAGAGATGGGGGTGGAGAGGGGATTGGAGGGGAGAGAGCCAGGGAACTTGGGGAAAATGGATCGCGTTCTTCCAACCCCACCCCCTGGACACCCGCACCACGTTCTTTCTCTCCTCCCCCTATATCTGGTTGATTTCTCGGAAAGCTCGGTGTGTGTGTGTGTGTAACAAGTGACATAATTGGAGTGGATGAAATCCAGAAGTCACAATGCTGTTACTATTCACTTCATACTCAATAAACCTGTTAACAATCCGTGACTCACACACAATGCCCTATCTATGGCGCGGCGGGGAGGGAGGGGTAAGGTCAGGAACTTGGGCTGGGATGGGACTGGAACTTGAGCTGGGCGGGGTGGGGGGGTGCATCAGGAACTTGGGCTGGGATGGGGCAGGAACTCGGGCTGGGATGGAGCAGGAACTTGGAGGGGAAGGGGGGGAGGTCTTAACCTGTGAGAGTGAGCGCTCTCCTATCTCGAGTCAGCAGTCAGAATGGCTCAAATTACACTTTGCAAAGTCATTGATTATGTCGGCACTGCGGTTCTAATTACACATTCCAGAGAAACTACTGGGTGTGTCTTAACTGCCAAGGGGACCAATCAACAATTAGGTCGTGTGATCAAGGGGACCCAATCAGAGCATCTTTCTGTAGCAAATAAACACATCCATAACTTAACGAGCAAAATTATCTGTTAACTCAGGGTGTGATTTTGTAAAAAAAAAGTGTTACACGGCTCATATCATTGCATAAGAACATAAGAAATAAGAGCAGGAGTCGGCCATTTGGTCCCTTGAGCCTGCTCCGCCATTCAATAAGATCATGGCGGATCTGATCCTGGCCTCAACTACACTTCCCCGCCCGTTCCCCATAACCCTTGACTCCCTTATCATTCAAAAATCTGTCTATCTCCACCTTAAATATATTCAATGACCCAGCCTACACAGCTCTCTGGAGTAGAGAATTCCAAAAACTCACGACCCTCTGAGAGAAGAAATTCCTCCTCATTTCTGTCTTAAATGGACGACCCCTTATTCTGAAACTATGCCCCCTAGTTCTAAATTCCCCCATGAGGGGACACATCCTCTCTGCATCTACCCTGTCCAGCCCCCTCAGAATCTCACCTCTAATTCTTCTAAACTCCAATGAGTATAGGCTCAACCTCTCTTCATATGACATACCCTTCATCTCAGGAATCAACCTCGTGAACCTTCTCTGAACTGCCTCCAATGCAACTATATCCTTCCTTAAATAAGGAGACCAAAGCTGTACGCAGTACCCCAGGTGTCATCTTACCAACGCCATGTACAGTTGGAGCAGGACTCCCTGCTTTTATATTCCATTCCCCTTGCAATAAAGGCCAACATTCCATTTGCCTTCCTGATTACTTGTTGTACCTGCACGCTAACTTTTTATGTTTCATGTACAATAACCCCCAGATTGCTCTGTACTGCAGCATTCTGTAATCTCTCCCCATTTAAATAGTAATTTGCTTTTTTATTTTTCCTACCAAAGTGGATAACCTCACATTTTCCCACATTATACTCGATCGACCAAATTTTTGCCCCCTCGCTGAGCCTATCTATACCTTTGTAGATTCTTTACGGCCTCCTCACAACTTGCTTTCCTACCTCTCTTTGTATCATCAGCAAATTTGGCTACATTACACTCGGTCCCTTCATCCAAATCATTGATATAAATTGTAAATAGTTGAGGCCCCAGCACTGATCCCTGTGGCACCCCACTGGTTACAGCTTGCTAACCTGAAAATTACCCATTTATCACGACTCTCTGTTTTCTGTTAATTAGCCAATCCTCTATCCACGCTAATATATTACCACCAACCCTGTGAGTTCTTATCTTGTGCAGTAACCTTTTATGTGGCACCTTATCGAATGCTTTCTGGAAATCCAAATACACGACATCTACTCATTCTCCTTTATTCACCCTGCTCGTTACATCCTCAAAGAATTCCAGAAAATTTGTCAAACATAGAAATATAGAAAATAGGTGCAGGACTAGGCCATTTGGCTCTTAGAGCCTGCACCACCATTCAATATGATCATGGCTGATCATTTCTGCAACTTTAGTACTCCATTCCTGCTTTCTCTCCATACCCCTTGATCCCTTTAGCCATAAGGGTAACATCAAACCCCCTTTTGAATATATCTAATAAACTGGCTTCAACAACTTTCTGTGGTAGAGAATTCTACAGGTTCACAATTCTCTCAGTGAAGAAGTTTCTCCTCATCTCGGTCCTAAGTGGCTTACCCTTTACCCTTAGACTGTGACTTCCCCAACATCGGGAACAATCTTCCTGCATCTAACCTGTCTAATCCCGTCAGAATTTTATGTTTCTATGAGATAATATAAGCCTAGTCTATCCAGTCTTTCTTCATATGTCAGTCCTGCCATCCCGGGAATCAGTCTGGTGAACCTTCGCTGCACTCCCTCAATAGCAAGAATGTCCATCCTCAGATTAGGAGACCAAAACTGTACACAATATTCAAGGTGTGGCCTCACCAAAACCCTGTACAAATGCAGTAAGAGCTCCCTGCTCCTATACTCCAATCCTCTCGCAATGAAGGCCAACATGCCATTTGCCTTCTTCACCGCCTGCTGTACCTGCATGCCAATTTTCAATGACTGATGTACCCAGGTCTCGTTGCACCTCCCCTTTTCTTAATCTGTCACCATTCAGATAATATTCTGCCTTCCTGTTTTTGCCACCAAAGTGGATAACCTCACATTTATCTACATTATACTGCATCTGCCATGCATTTTCCCACTCACCTAACCTGTCCAAGTCACTCTGCAGCCTCTTAGTATCCTCCTCACAGCTCACATTGCCACACAGCTTAGTGTCATCTGAAAACTTGGAGATATTACATTCAATTCCTTCGTCTAAATCATCAATGTATATTGTAAATAACTGGGGTCCCAGCACTGAACCTTGCGGTACACCACTTGTCACTGCCTGCCATTCTGAAAAGGACCTGTTTATTCCTACTCGTTGCTTCTGTCTGCCAACCCATTCTCTATCCACGTCAATACATTACCCCCAATACCATGTGATTTAATTTTACACACTAATCTCTTGTGTGGGACCTTGTCAAAAGCCTTTTGAAAGTCCAAATACACCACATCCACTGGTTCTCCCTTATCCACTCTATCAGTTACATCCTCAAAAAATTCTAGAAGATTTGTCAAGCATGATTTCCCTTTCATAAATCCATGCTGACTTGGATCGATCCTGTCACTGCTTTCCAAATGCGCTGCTATTACACCTTTAATAATTGATTCCAACATTTTCCCCTCGACCGATGTCAGGCTAACCAGTCTATAATTATCTGTTTTCTCTCTCCCTCCTTTTTTTAAAAGTGGGTTTACATTAGCTACACTCCAATCCCATAGGAACTGATCCAAAGTCTATAGAATGTTAGAAAATGACCACCAATGCATCCACTATTTCTAGGGCCACTTCCTTAAGTACTCTGGGATGCAGACTATCAGGCCCTGGAGACTTATCGGCCCTTAATTCCATCAATTTCCCAAACACAATTTACTGACCAAAAAGGATTTCCTTCAGTTCCTCCTTCTCACTAGACTCTCGGTCCCCTAGTATTTCCGGAAGGTTATTTGTGTCTTCCTTAGTGAAGACAGAACCAAAGTATTTGTTCAGTTGGTCTGCCATTTCTTTGTTCCCCATTATAAATTTATCTGATTCTGACTGCAAGGGACCTACATTTGTCTTCACAAATCTTTTTCTCTTCACATATCTATAGAAGCTTTTGCAGTCAGTTTTTATGTTCCCTGCAAGCTTCCTCTCGTACTCTATTTCCCCCCTCCTAATTAAACCCTTTGTCCTCCTCTGCTGAATTCTAAATTTCTTCCAGTCCTCAGGTTTGCTGCTTTTTCTGCCCAATTTATATGCCTCTTCCTTGGATTTAATACTATCCCTAATTTCCCTTGTTAGCCATGGTTGAGCCACCTTCCCCGTTTTATTTTTACGCCAGACAGGGATGTATAATTGTTGAAGTTCATCCATGTGATCTTTAAATGTCTGCCATCTCCTCTGGGCTGGAGAGGAACTTGGAGTGGGAGGGGAAAGATCCAGTTGTTGTAGTCCACGTAGGTACCAACGACATAGGTAATACAAACAAAGAGGTTCTGCTGAGGGAGTATGAGCAGCTAGGGACTAAATTAAAAAGCAGAACCATAAAGGTAATACTACCTGAGCCACAAGCTAATTTGCATAGGTAAATAGGATCATAGAAATGAACACATGGCTCAAAGATTGGTGTAGGAGGAATGGGTTTCAATTGATGGGGCACTGGCACCAGCACTGGGATAGGAGGGAGCAGTTGTCGGGACAGACAACATTTGAACCAGCCTGGGACCAGTGTCCGAGCGAATCGAATAACTGGGGCTGTAGATAGGGCTTTAAACTAAATAGTGGGGGGGGGGGGGGGGGGGGGGGGGGCGGGGGGGATCAGGTGAGCGGAAATTTAAAAAGTCAAAGGGAAAGGAGAAGGCAAAATTGCAGAGCAACAATAGGGGTAATGACAACCAGAGTGTGACAGGAAGGGACAGAGCATATAAACAAAAGACAAAATTAAAAGCTCTATATCTGAACGCACAAAGCATTTGTAACAAGATAGGTGAGTTGACAGCACAAATAGAAATTAATGGGTATGATCTGATTGCCATTACAGAGACATGGTTGCAAGGTGACCAAGGCTATGAACTGAAAATAAAGGGGTATTTGCCATTTTGTAAGGTTAGCCAGAAAGAAAAAGGTGGGTGTAGCTCTGTTAATAATAAAGATGAAATAGCAGCGCATTTGGAAAGCAATGATAGGATTGGTCCAAGTCAGCATAGATTTATGAAAGGAAAATCATGCTTGACAAACCTTCTGGAATTTTTTGCAGATGTAACTAGTAGAGTGGACAAGGGAGAACCAGTGGATGTGGTGTATTTGGACTTTCAGAAGGCTTTTGACAAGGTCCCACACAAGAGATTAGCGTGCAAAATTAATCTCATGATATTGGGGGTAATGTATTGATGTGGATAGAGAACTGGTTAGCAGAGAAGAAGCAAAGAGTCGGGATAAACGGGTCCTTTTCAGAATGGCAGGCAGTGACTAGTGGAGTGCCGCAGGGCTCAATGCTGGGACCCCAGCTATTTACAATATACATTAATGATTTAGAGGAAGGAATTGAGTGTAATATCTCCAAGTTTGCAGATGACACTAAGCTGGGTGGCAGTATGAGCTGTGAGGAGGACGCTAAGAGGCTGCAGGGTGACTTGGACAGGTTAGATGTGTGGGCAAATGCATGGCAGATGCAGTATAATGTGGATAAATGTGAGGTTATCCACTTTGGGGGCAAAAACAGGAAGGCAGAATATTATCTGAATGGTGGCAGATTAGGAAAAGGGGAGGTGCACCGAGACCTGGGTGTCATGGTACATTAGTCATTGAAAGTTGACATGCAGGTACAGCAGGCGGTGAAGAAGGCAAATGGTATGTTGGCCTTCATAGCTAGGGGATTTGAGTATAGGAGCAGGGAGGTCTTACTACAGTTATACAGGGCCTTGGTGAGGCCTCGCCTGGAATATTGTGTTCAGTTTTGGTCTCCTAATCTGAGGAAGGACGTTCTTGCTATTGAGGGAGTGCAGCGAAGGTTCACCAGACTGATTCCCGGAATGGCAGGACTGACATATGAGGAGAGACTGGATCGACTGGGCCTGTATTCACTGGAGTTTAGAAGAATGAGAGGGTATATCATAGAAACATATTAAATTCTGACAGGACTGGACAGGTTAGATGCTGGAAGAATGTTCCTGATGTTCGGGAAGTCCAGAACCAGGTGACACAGTCTAAGGATAAGGGGAAAGCCATTTAGGACTGAGATGAGGAGAAACTTCTTCACTGAGAGTTGTTAACCTGTGGAATTCTCTACCGCAGAGAGTTGTTGCTGCTAGTTCGTTAGATATATTCAAGAGGGAGTTAGATACATCCCTGACGGCTCAAGGGGTATGGAGAGAAAGCCGGAAAGGGGTACTGAGGTGAATGATCAGCCATGATCTTATTGAATGGTGGTGCTGGCTCGAAGGGCCGAATGACCTACTCCTGCACCTATTTTCTATGTTTCTAATAAGAGATGAGATCAGTGCAGTCGTGAGAAATGATATTGGTTCAGAAGATCAAGATGTAGAATCAGTTTGGATAGAGATAAGAAAAAATGAGAAAGAAGTCACTGGTGGGAGTACTCTACAGGCCCCCTAACAGTAGCCACACTGTAGGACAGAGTATAAATCAAGAAATAATGGAGGCTTGTAAGAAAGGTACAGCAGTAATCAGGGCGATTTTAATCTTCATATTGGTCAAATCAAATTGGGAAAGGTAGCCTTGAGGAAGAGTTCATAGAGTGTATGTGGGATGGTTTCTTGGAACAATATGTTGTGGAACCAACCAGGGAGCAGACTATTCTAGATCTGGTAATGTGTAACGAGTCTGGATTAATTAATGATCCCGTAGTGAAGGATTCTCTTGGGAAGAGTGATCATAGCATGGTAAAATTTCAAATTCAGTTTGAGGGTGAGAAAGCGAGGTCTCAAACTAGTGTCCTGAAAAATAAAGGTAATTACAAAGGTATGAAGGCAGAGTTGATTAAAGTGGACTGGGAAAATATATTAAAGACTGAGACTGTAGAAAAGCAGTGGCAAACATTTGAGGAAATATTTCATAACTCTTAGCAAAGATATGTTCCAGTGAAAAAGAAAGACTCGATGCGAAGGATGAACCATCCGTGGCTAACTAAGGAAGTAAAGGATTTGTAAAGAAAGTATTTTGTATCGGTCTTCACTGTAGAAGACACTAAAAACATTCCAATAACTGATAATCAAAGAGCTTGTGGGGTGGGGGGAAGGGGGACGGGGGGGGGTGGGGGAACTTAAAACAATCACTATCACTAGAGATAAAGTACTCGGCAAACTAATGGGAATAAAGGTGGACAAGTCACCTGGACCTGATGGCCTGCGTCCTAGGGTCTTAAAAGAAGTGGCTGCAGACATAGTGGATGCATTGGTTGTAATAGAAACATAGAAATTTACAGCGCAGGAGGAGGCCATTTCGGCCCATCGTGTCCGCGCCGGCCGACAAAGAGCTGCACGGCTCTTTGTCCGCAGCCCTGAAGGTTACGTATAAACCTATGAACAATGACGGAAAGGCAAATAGCACCCAGCCCAACCAGTCCTCCTCACACCCCTTATACTGAAACATTCTACACCCCACCCCAACTGGAGCCATGTGATCTCCTGGGAGGGGCAAAAAACAGATAAAAACCCAGGTCAATTTAGGGAGAAAAAATCTGGGAAAATTCTTCTCCGACCCATCCAGGCAATTGAAATTAGTCCAGATCATCACCCTGGCTGTATTTTATTCTCTGCAGTACTTACCATTATATCTGCGCGTCCAACAAAAGGTCATCCAGTCTAATCCCAATTACCAGCTCTTGGTCCGTAACCCTGCAAGTTACTGCATTTTAAGTGCCCATCCAACCATCTCTTAAAAGTGGTGAGGGTTTCTGCATCCACCACTCTTCCAGGCAGCGAGTGCCAGATCCCCACAACCCTCTGCGTAAAGAAGCCCCCCTCAAATCCCCTCTAAACCTTCCACCAACCACCTTAAAACTATGTCACCTCGTAATAGACTCCTCCACCAATGGAAATAGACCCTTACGATTCGCTCGGACACTGGTCCCAGGCTGGTTCAAATGTTGTCTGTCCCGACAACTGCTCCCTCCTATTCCAGTGCTGGTGCCAGTGCCCCATCAATTGAAACCCATTCCTCCTACACCAATCTTTGAGCCATGTGTTCATTTCTATGATCCTATTTACCTATGCAAATTAGCTTGTGGCTCAGGTAGTATTACCTTCATGGTTCTGCTTTTTAATTTAGTCCCTAGCTGCTCATACTCCCTCAGCAGAACCTCTTTGTTTGTATTACCTATGTCGTTGGTACCTATGTGGACTACAACAACTGGATCTTTCCCCTCCCACTCCAAGTTCCTCTCCAGCCCAGAGGAGATGGCAGACATTTAAAGATCACATGGATGAACTTCAACAATTATACATCCCTGTCTGGCGTAAAAATAAAACGGGGAAGGTGGCTCAACCGTGGCTAACAAGGGAAATTAGGGATAGTATTAAATCCAAGGAAGAGGCATATAAATTGGGCAGAAAAAGCAGCAAACCTGAGGACTGGAAGAAATTTAGAATTCAGCAGAGGAGGACAAAGGGTTTAATTAGGAGGGGGGAAATAGAGTACGAGAGGAAGCTTGCAGGGAACATAAAAACTGACTGCAAAAGCTTCTATAGATATGTGAAGAGAAAAAGATTTGTGAAGACAAATGTAGGTCCCTTGCAGTCAGAATCAGATAAATTTATAATGGGGAACAAAGAAATGGCAGGCCAATTGAACAAATACTTTGGTTCTGTCTTCACTAAGGAAGACACAAATAACCTTCCGGAAATACTAGGGGACCGAGAGTCTAGTGAGAAGGAGGAACTGAAGGAAATCCTTTTTGGTCAGTAAATTGTGTTTGGGAAATTGATGGAATTAAGGGCCGATAAGTCTCCAGGGCCTGATAGTCTGCATCCCAGAGTACTTAAGGAAGTGGCCCTAGAAATAGTGGATGCATTGGTGGTCATTTTCTAACATTATGTAGACTCTGGATCAGTTCCTATGGATTGGAGGTTAGCGAATTTAATCCCACTTTTTAAAAAAGTTGGAAGAGAAAAAACAGGGAATTATAGACCGGTTAGCCTGACATCGGTGGTGGGGAAGATGTTGGGATCAATTATTAAAGATGTAATAGTAGCGCATTTGGAAAGCAGTGACAGGATCGGTCCAAGTCAGCATCGATTTATGAAATGGAAATCATGCTTGACAAATCTTCTAGAATTTTTTGAGGATGTAACTGGTAGAGTGGATAAGGGAGAACCAGTGGATGTGGTGTATTTGGACTTTCAAAAGACTTTTGACAAGGTCCCACACAAGAGTTTAGTGTGCAAAATTAAAGCACATGGTAATGGGGGTAATGTATTGACGTGGATAGAGAACTGGTTGGCAGACAGGAAGCAAAGAGTAGGAATAAACGGGTCCTTTTCAGAATGGCAGGCAGTGACTAGTGGGGTACCACAAGGATCAGTGTTGGGACCCCAGCTATTTGCAATATACATTAATGATTTAGACGAAGGAATTGAATATATCTCCAAGTTTGCAGATGACACTAAGCTGGGTGACAGTGTGAGCTGTGAGGATGATGCTAAGAGGTTGCAGGGTGACTTGGACAGGTTAGGTGAGTGGGCAAATGCATGGCAGATGCAGTATAATGTAGATAAATGTGAGGTTATCCACTTTGGTGGCAAAAACAGGAAGGCAGAATATTATCTGAATGGTGACAGATTAGGAAAAGGGAAGGTGCAATGAGACCTGGTTGTCATGGTACATCAGTCACTGAAAGTTGGCATGCAGGTACAGCAGGCGGTGAAGAAGGCAAATGGCATGTTGGCCTTCATAGCGAGAGGATTTGAATATAGGAGCAGGGAGGTCTTGCTGTAGTTGTTCAGGGCCTTGGTGAGGCCACACCTTGAAGATTGTGTACAGTTTTGGTCTCCTAATCTGAGGAAGGACATTCTTGCAATTGAGGGAGTGCAGCAAAGGTTCACCAGACTCATTCCCGGGATGGCAGGAATGACATGAAGAAAGACTGGATCGACTAGGCTTATATTCACTGGAATTTAGAAGACTGAGAGGGGATGTCATAGAAACATATAAAATTCTGATGGGATTGGACAGGTTAGATGCTGGAAGAATGTTCCCGATGTTGGGGAAGTCCAGAACCAGTGGTCACAGTCTGAGGATAAGGGGTAAGCCATTTAGGACCGAGATGAGGAGAAACTTCTTCACTCAGAGAATTGTGAACCTGTGGAATTCTCTATCACAGAAAGTTGTTGAGGCCTTTTCGTTAGATATATTCAAAAGGGAGTTAGATGCGGCACTTTCGGCTAAAGGGATCAAGGGGTATGGAGAGAAAGCAGGAATGGGGTACTAAAGTTGCATGATCAGCCATGATCATATTGAATGGTGGTGCGGGTTCGAAGAGCCGAATGGCCTACTCCTGCACCTATTTTCTATAGTTTCAGTGTTAACCCTGGCACTGGGCAGGCAACATCGCCTTCGGGACTCACGCTCTCTGCTGCAGAGAACAGTATCTATCCTCTAAACTATACTGTCCCCTACCACTACCGCATTTCTTTTTACTCCCCCAACTGGAATGGCCTCCTGTACCACGGTGCTGTGGTCAGTTTGCTCATCCTCCCTGCAGTCCTTGCTGTCGTCCACACAGGGAGTAAGGGCCTCAAACCTGTTGGACAAGAGCAAGTGCTAAAGCTCCTCAAGCACTACGTCCTGGGTCCCCATACCTGCCTTACTCGTAGTCACACTAGTTTTATCTAGCTCGAAGCTAGTACTCCTGAGAATGCTTGAGAACTAATTCCTTATCAGCTACTAGAGAATTAAATAAAATAAAGGTTACCCTAAACTGAAAAGGTTTTAATGTTTTATTTCTGATTGGTTTTTCTGGAGCGGGAGAGAGGGGTGAATGGCAAGAAGGAATATTTGGAGCATAAATGAAGTAGTGTGATCGATTGTTTACCGTGAACAACAGTAAGTTGTTTAGTGGTGGCCAAAATTAGCCATGCTTTTATTGTTTTCAACGTATTAGTGTTGCCTTTGCACTAACTGTGCTGAGAATTTGCATATACCAGAAATGTATCCCCTTTGCAGTGGATAGGTGTACTTGCAATGCATTCTAGCACTAAAACTACCATCCGGTGCCCAACAACAAAGAATAATGGTCACTTCTAATGCCAGTAAGTTGGAATCAATACAGTTTCCATTTTATCTTATCTCTTATTGAGTTTCATCATGGATCCTGTGCATCTGTGGTGTAGCACTGTCTCTTCATCATTACTTGGCTTTATTTTGTTGTCATACAAATCCTTTTTGTGCAGCAAGTTTTACAAAAATAAAGTGCCAATTTAAGAGAACAAATGTTTGCAGCTCCCCATGCTTTTGAAATGCAACAAGTTAAGGTTATCATTGCTGCCACTTTAAAGACAAAGTGCTATCACTTGTGGGTGTTTTTTTTTAAAAAGGTTCATGGAAGAGGAGAAGGCAGATTTATTCACACCAGCACAAAGGAAAAGATTAAATGGGATCTGTTTTGCAGTGCATGCTTTATATTGCTAATCTTTTGAAAATGATGATGGGGAGGAGGTGTTGATTTCACTGTGTGATATTTTTTCCCAGTCCTTAGCAAAAGAAATGAGGATTTTCTGAAAGGCCTGTCATTTTTCTTTCGACAGTATTGTGTATTTTCGTGCCTGTAATATTAAAAAGATGAAATGTCCAACTAAATTATCAGGATAAAGAGAAAGATAGAACAGATGTTAGGATAAGTATGAGTCTAAATTGCACATTATGCTTAGCCATGGTGTACTCGGCACTGCATGATTTAATATGAACAATACTAGTTTCCATTTGCACAGCTGTTTGCTGCTTTCATGCAGTGTAATGCGAAGAAGCATAATGCACTTGTCACGCAAAATAGTCTGCATTTAGTTAAATTGGTTAGAAAAAAATGTAAAATGCGCTCATTTTGCCAAATTTAAATTAATGTTGATTTGAAACTTACCAGTATAAATTCAGTCTCACAATTGTATTTTAAAACTTGTACCAAGAGCTACACATGAACTATCTGTGACCTAATTTCTCATTGGGACTAAAGAAAGGCAGGCATTGAGAAGATTCCTGTCTCTAGATGTAACCAGCTGAATTTAAAGAGCTGGCAGCTGTATGATTTATGGCGACACATTATTACTCTTGCCTTTCTGTGAAGCACTACCAGATAGCTCTGGATGCAAACAAGTATATTGTTTTGCATGAATGCACTGTTAAACTCTGGATGACTGGCATTAATGTGTGCTAATTGTGCGATTTTTGTCTCTTTAAATCGTAAGGGCCATTTTACTCGAGACTGATGGGCACCCTAAAATTATTACCATTATACAAGCATTTACACGGTGTTTTGTTCAAGCTCTGCTGCAGATGCAGACTCAGGTTAGTTATTCTTCAGTTTCTAAATGAAAAGTAGTTTGTTTTTAAAAGCAATTCATAAATTAAGTTATAGACAGCACTCATAAATTTAAAACCTGACACTTTAAGGAGTCTTCATGATCTCTGCTCCTTCAGTCCAGTGGTTATTATTCGTGTGTGAGCCTTGATATTGAGTTACAATAAGTTATTCAACTGCAAGGGCATCGCAGTCAAGCCCAAGCCTCTCTTCCATTGCAAGCTTCCAGTTGAGGTTACGGGATAATGAAACATATTTTTTCCAATCTTTTTTCTGTTTCCCCAACACTGAGGCCAATTGTTCCCACCTCCATCCTGGCTGTAATCAGTCAATCGCAGTCAGGGCTTGTATCTAGCAACTTCCTGATCAGCGACCTGTTGGCTAAATTTAATTTAGTGTCAGAGCAATGTCCTTGATGATACATGGATTTAACAACAACTTGCATTTTTTATTTATGTGGGCATCGCTGGCAGCGCTGTCATTTATTGGCCATAGAAGGTAGTGATGGGCTGCCATCTTGAACCGCTTACTGCAATCTGTGTGGTGAGGTGAGCAGTTTGATACAACAGAATGGCTTTGCTAGGCCACTTGACAGGTCAGTTAAGAGTCAACCACATTGGCATCGGACTTGAATCGCATATAGGTCAGATTAAGTATGGATGATGGGTTTTCTTCCCTAAAGAACATTAATGAACTAGTTGGGTTTTTACGACCATCCAACAGCTTCATGGTCATTTTTACTGATATCAGCTTTTTAATTCCAGATTGATATAACATAAAGAAATATCCCAAGGGTCTTCACAGAGGTGTAAGAGAAATAGTTAACACAAAGCAGAAGGAGATATTAGTAGGGGAGACTAAGGGGGTGGCTTATAAGGAGGGTCTTAAAGGAGGAAAGAGAGACAAAAGCGGAGAAGCCAAAGGGTTTATGGAAGGATATACAAAGTGAAGGGCCAAGCTGGCTGAAGGCAGGGCCGCGGCCAGTGGATGGGAGTCAGAAGAACGGCGGTTGGGGAGTGGGGGGCGACGTGTTTAATCATACTGGGAAAAGTTACAGAGATAGCGAAGGGCAAGACCATGAAGTGATTTAAACATAAGAATCATGGTTGAGGGTTTCAGCGACAGATGAGCTACGGTAGGGGCATAGTTAGAAAGTGGAAGTAGGTGGCCTCAGTGATGGAGAGGATATGGGATTGCTGCTCAGCTCACAGTTTGACTAGTACCACTCTCTCCCACCTCCCAAACCCCTCTCTGTCTCTCTCCCACCTCTCTCTCTCTCTCCCATCTCTCTTTCTCTCTCCCATCTCTCTTTCTTCCTCCTCTCTCTCGCTCACTCTCTCTCCCTCCTCCCTTTCTCTCTTCCACCACTCTTCCACTTCTCTCGCTCACCACCCTCTCACACACACTCTGCCACCTCCCTCTCTCTACTGCCCTTCTCTCTCTCGCCTCCCTCTGTCTCCCGCTCCTGCCACGTGTGCCCCCCTCTCTTCAGCCGCCAGCGCCCCCCTCTCTTCAGCCGCCAGCGCCCCCCTCTCTTTGGCCGCAAACACTCCCTCTCTTCGGCCGCGAACACTCCCTCTCTTCGGCTGCGCGCGCCCCCTCTCCCAGTAATTATGGGGCAAAGGGGTCTGCGGCACCTGAATGCAGAGGGCATAGCTGGTGAAGTGAGCCTCCAGGTTTCAGGTGGTTTCAACAACCGATACCATGGGCTGGAACACATACAAAAGAGGCAGCTCCGTCAAAGACTTTACATTGTGTGAGACACTGATCTTGCAACCATGGCAGGTGTCCATAAGTATAAAGGGTATGCACCATGACGACCCTTGTGAGGTCGTTAAACTTCTTGCAACATTGGTTGGCAGTTCTAACCACCGCTATCTCCCTCCTAATCCTTCTGAACACCCTTGGCACGGGCTTCCTTCCTCCCACTAGATGCAGTGCAGGCCACTTCCTCTCAATGGCCTGAACTAGGGCCTCAGCGGCCGTTGCAGAGTAGCGGCGTGCTCTCTGTCATCCCTCCTGCTGCGCCATGTCTCCCACTCTAAGCGAAGTGGGCTGGTGCATCTGCGCATGCGCAAACAAAATCGGTGCACTCTAAACTTTCACCTGGGCCCGGAAAGCTTCGAGCACGTCTGCACATAGAGACATAGAAAATAGGTGCAGGAGTAGGCCATTTGGCCCTTCGAGCCTGCACCACCATTCAATATGATCACGACTGATCATGCAACTTCAGTACCCCATTCCTGCTTTCTCTCCATACCCCTTGATCCCTTTAGCCGTAAGGGCCACATCTAACTCCCTTTTGAATATATCTAACGAACTGGCCTCAACAACTTGCTGTGGTAGAGAATTCCACATGCTCACAACTCTGAGTGAAGAAGTTTCTCCTCATCTCGGTCCTAAATGGCTTACCTCTTATCCTTAGACTGTGACCCCTGGTTCTGGACTTCCCCAACATCGGGAACATTCTTCCTGTAGTTAACCTGCCCAATCCCGTCAGAATTGTATATGTTTCTATGAGATCTCCTCTCATTCTTCTAAATTTCATTGACTATAAGCCTAGTCGATCCAGTTTTTCTTCATATGTCAGTCCTGTCAACCCGGACATTAGTCTGGTGAACTTTCGCTGCACTCCTTCAATAGCAAGAATGTCCCTCCTCAGATTAGAAGACCAAAACTGTACACAATCTTCAAGGTGTGGCCTCACCAAGACCCTGTACAACTGTAGTAAGACCTCCCTGCTCCTATATTCAAATCCTCTCGCTATGAAGGCCAACATGCCATTTGCCGCCTTCACCGCCTGCTGTACCTGTATGGCAACTTTCAATGACTGATGTACCATGACACCCAGGTCTTGTTGCATCGCCCCTTTTCCTAATCTGTCACCATTCAGATAATATTCTGCCTTCCTGTTTTTACCACCAAGTGGATAACCTCACATTTATCCACATTATACCGCATCTGCCATGTATTTGCCCGCGCACCTAACCTGTCCAAGTCACCCTGCAGCCTCATAACATCCTCCTCACAGCCCACACTGCAACCCAGCTTAGTGTCATCTGAAAACTTGGAGATATTACATTCAATTCCTTCGTCTAAATCATAAATGTATATTGTAAATAGCTGGGGTCCCAGCATTGAACCTTGCGGTACCCGACTAGTCACTGCCTGCCATTCTGAAAGTTTATTCGTACTCTTTGCTTCCTGTCTGCCAACCAGTTCTCTATCCACGTCAATATATTACCCCCAATGCCATGTGCTTTAATTTTCCACACTAATCTCTTGTGTGGGACCTTGTCAAAAGCCTTTTGAAAGTCTAAATACACCACATCCACTGGCTCCCCTTTGTCCACTCTACTAATTACATCCTCAAAAAATTATAGAAGATTTGTCAAGCATGATTTCCATTTCATAAATCCATGCTGACTTGGACTGATCTTGGTCATTGCTTTCCAAATGTGCTGCTATTACATCTAATAATTGATTCCAACATTTTCCCCACCACCGATGTCAAGCTGACTGGTCTATAATTACCTGTTTTCGCTCTCCCTCCTTTTTTAAAAAGTGGGGTTACATTAGCTACCCTCCAGTCCATAGGAACTGATCCAGAGTCTATAGAATGTTAGAAAATGACCACAAATGCATCCACTATTTCTAGGGCCACTTCCTTAAGTACTCTCGGATGCAGACTATCAGGCCCTGGAGACTTATCGGCCCTCAATTCCATCAATTTCCCTAACACAATTTACTGACCAATAAGGATTTCCTTCAGTTCCTCCTTCTCACTAGACTCTCGGTCCCCTAGTATTTCCGGAAGGTTATTTGTGTCTTCCTTAGTGAAGACAGAACCAAAGTATTTGTTCAGTTGGTCTTCCATTTCTTTGTTCCCCATTATAAATTCACCTGATTCTGACTGTAAGGGACCTTCATTTGTCTTCACTAATCTTTTTCTGTGGAAGCTTTTGCAGTCAGTTTTTATGTTCCCTGCAAGCTTACACTCACATTCTATTTTTCCCCTCCGAATTAAACCCTTTGTCCTCCTCTGCTGAATTCTAAATTTCTCCCAGTCCTCAGGTTTGCTGCTTTTTCTGGCCAATTTATATGCCTCTTCCTTGGATTTAACACTATCCCTAATTTCCCTTGTAAGCCATGGTTGAGCCACCTTCCCCGTTTTATTTTTACGCCAGACAGGGATGTATAATTGTTGAAGTTCATTCATGTGATCTTTAAATGTCTGCCATTGCCTATCCACCGTCAACTCTTTAAGTATAATTCGCCAGTCTATCCTAGCCATATCAGGTCTCATACCGTCGAAGTTACCTTTGTTTAAGTTCAGGACCCTAGTCTCTGAATTAAGTGTGTCACTCTCCATCTTAATGAATAATTCTACCATATTGTGGTCACTCTTCCCCAAGGGGCCTCACACAACAAGATTGCTAATTAGTCCTCTCTCATTACATAACACCCAGTCTAGGATGGCCAGCTCTCTAGTTGGTTCCTCGACATATTGGTCCAGAAAACCATCCCTTATACACTCCAGGAAATCCTCCTCCACCGTATTTGCACAAACTCTAGAGTATTTTTTGTGCCGTGCTTTTTGGCTAGGGTGGCCAAGCACTAATGTGTAACACCTGATTTAGCGCCCCCGATCATTGAACCTCACTGTCGGCCAAATTTTACAGACGAAGGCGCAAACTTTTTCCAGGCGCTATCAGGAATGCCCCGCCATTTTTAACGTCCCGAAATCTCCAAAGCCGAAAATCCAACCCATGGTTATTAATGTTCATACGCGCTCTCTGATTTCCTATTCTCCATTTTTACTTCCCTTCTCTGCTTTTGGTAGTGCTCTTGGTTTTCTTCTGTATTATTAACCTTAATTTTATTGTATGCCTCCTTCTTAGACTTTATATTTACCCTAATCTCTTTATTTTTCCATGGAATTCTGGAATTTGATGCATTTATAATGTACATTATTTTGCATTTAATCCACGTTGTTACAGAAACCACAAGACAGCTATACAGTTGGTTAGGCCACATATCATTCTGTCCAGTTTTGGGCATCTAATTTTAGAAAGGACATTGAGGTAATAGCGATGGTGGCGAAGAGATCCACTGAGATAACACCAGGAATGAGAGGCTTTAGCTATGAGAAGAGACTGGAGAAACTGGAACTCTTTCAATTAGAACAATAAAGGTTAATTGGAGATCTAGTAGAAGTCTTCACAATTATGAACTATTTTGATTAAGTAAATTGGGAGAAACTATTTCCATTGGTTGGTGAGTAGAGACATACATTTAAGACCATCAAAAGAGGTTAGAGGATTGTATCATATCATCGTAGGTGGTCCCTCGAACGAGGATGACTTGCTTCCACATGAGTTCGCAGATGTTTCAATGAAGGACTGATGTTGCAGTCCTGAACTCCAATTGAAGAGGTGGAAGATGCCTGTGCGTGGATTTTTTTAACGTGTGGTAACCGTTACACATCAGCCACCACACAGGCTTGACAGAGCTAGGCCTTTATCCAGTGGCAGGATTAACCAGGACTACTGGAGACCTGCTCTGCTGCACGGACTTAGTGCGCACACATATGCAGTGTGGGCTGGCCTGTGCTGCCCCTGGGCCCTTGGCTCTTCTGGGTATAGAACATTGTTAGGACATAGAATGACTTACTAGAAAAAGTGGAAGCAAAGTCCTAAATATTTCATAGAATGATACAGCACAGAAGGAGACCATTCAGCTCATCATGCAAGTGCCGGCTCTTTGAAAGAGCTATCCAATTAGTCCCACTCCCCTGCTCATTCACCATAGCTCTCCAATTTTTTCCTTTTGCAATATATATCCAATTCCTTTTTGAAAGTTATTGTTGAATCTGTTTTCACCACCCTTTCAGGCAGTGCATTCCAGATCATCGTAACATGCTGTGTTTAAAAAAAAATCTCCTTACCTCCCCGCTAGTTCTTTTGCCAATTATCTTAAATCTGTGTCCTCTGGTCACTGACTCTCCGACCAGTGGAAACAGTTTCTCCTTATTCTCCTTTTTTACTCTTTAAAAAAAAAACTCTTCATAATTTGGAGCATCTGCATTAAATCTCCCCTTAACCTTCTCTTCTCCAAGGAGAACAATCCCAGTTTCTCTAGTCTCGCTACATAACTGAAGTCCCTCATCCCTGGTATCATTCTAATAAATCTCCTCTGCACCCTTTCCAAAACCTTGACATCCTTCCGACAGTGTGGTGCCCAGAATTGGACACTACTCCAGCTGAGGCCAAACCAGTGATTTAAACAAGTTTAGCATAACTTCCTTGCTTTTATACTCTTGTGCCTCTATTTATAAAGCATGTGGATCCCATATGCTTTTTTAACAGCCTTATCAATTTGTCCTACAAAAATATGTGTGTGAACCTCTAGGTCTCTCTGTTCTTGCACCCCCTTTAAAATTGTACCATTTAGTTTATATTGCCTCCCCCATGTTCTTCCTTTCAAAATGCATCATTTCACACTTTTCTGCATTCAATCTCATCTGCCATGTGTCTGCCCATTTCACCAGTCTGTCTATATCCTCCAGAAGTCTGCTACTATCCTCCTTACTGTTTACGATATTTTCAAGTTTTGTGTCATCTGAAAACTTTGAAATTATGCCCCCTCTACCCAAATCCAGGTCTATAATGTGTATCAAAAAGAATCAGTGGAATGAAAAATATAAAGGTAGGGGAATGAGACTCATTGAATAGCTCAGTCAGAGCGGGACAGGCACAGTGTGATTGATGACCTATTTCCTGTGCTGTAAAATCCCATGAATAATTGGGTAGCAAAACTGAAAAAAAGATGAAAGTTTGCTGTGTTATATCAGCCAAATTTAGTTTATGTTCTTGCATTTAAAATGTTAGTCCTTTTTCTTGCTTTCAGTTAAGTCCCTAAGATTTAAACTTACGACTAGGAACTCTGGCAGCATCTTTTTTTTATATTCACTTGGATTATAAAGCAGGAAACTATAGACCAGTTGGCCTAACATCTGTGGTTGGGAAGATGTTGGAGTCCATTCTTAAAGAAGCAGTAGCAGGACATTTGGTAAAGCAAAATTTGGTCAGGCAGAGTCAGCATGGATTTATGAAGGGGAAGTCATATTTGACAGATTTGCTAGAATTCTTTGAAGATGTAACGAACAGGATGGATAAAGGGGAACCAGTGGATGTGGTGTATTTGGACTTCCAGAAGGCATTTGACAAGGTGCCACATAAAAGGTTACTGCACAAGATTACGGGGTTGGGGGTAATATATTAGCATGGAGAGAGACAGAAAACAGAGAGTCGGGATAAATGGTTCATTCTCGGATTGGCAATCAGTAACCAGTGGGGTGCCGCAGGGATCGGTGCTGGGACTCCAACTATTTACAATCTATATTAACGACTTGGAGGAAGGGACCGAGTGTACCGTAGCCAAGTTTGCTGATGATACAAAGATGGGAGAAAAAGCAATGTGTGAGGAGAACACAAAAAATCTGCAAAAGGACATAGACAGGCTAAGTGAGTGGGCAAACATTTGTCAGGTGGAGTATAATGTTGAAAAGTGTGAGGTCATGCACTTTGGCAGAAAAATCAAAGAGCAAGTTATTATTTAAATGGAGAAAGATTGCAAAGTGCTGCAGTACAGCAAGACCTGGGGGTACTTGTGCATGAAACACAAAAGGTTAATATGCAGGTACAGCAAGTAATCAGGAAGGCCAATGGAATCTTGGTCTTTATTGCAAAGGGGATGGAGTATAAAAGGAAGGAAGTCTTGCTACAGTTGTACAGGGTATTGGTGAGGCCACACCTGGAATACTACGTGCAGTTTTGGGTTCCATATTTACGAAAGGATATACTTGCTTTGGAGGCAGTTCAGAGAATGTTCACAAGGTTGATTCCAGAGATGAAGGGGTTGACTTATGAGGAAAGGTTGAGTAGGTTGGGCCTCTACTTATTGGAGTTCAGAAGAATGAGAGGTGATCTTATCAAAATGTATAAGATTATGAGGGGGCTTGACAAGGTGGATGCAGAGAGAATGTTTCCACTGATAGGGGAGACTAGAATTATAGGGCATAATCTTAGAATAAGGGGCCGCCCATTTAAAACAGAGATGAGGAGAAATTTCTTCTCTGAGGGTTGTGGGTCTGTGGAATTCGCTGCCTGAGAGAGCTGTGGAAGCTGGGACATTGAATAAATTTAAGACAGAAATAGACAGTTTCTTAAACGATAAGGGAATAAGGGGTTATGGAGAGCGGGCAGGGAAGTGGACCTGAGTCCATGATCGGATCAGCCATGATCGTATTAAATGGTGGAGCAGGCTCGAGGGGCCGTATGGCCTACTCCTGCTCTTATTTCTTATGTTCTTATATGTATGTTGCAATTGAATGTAGTTACTGCAAAGTAAAATTCCTGAGGTAAGCACCCCTCGATATGTTCATTTCAAAGTTTCTGGAAAAAAATAATTTTGAATCATTCCAATTATTTCTATTTGCCTGGCCATTGGGTTTGGTACTTCCACTGAAATTATGGCTATCTTTTAAGAAATGTACTGTGATATGAATTTAATTTGTACGTTCATGTCTTCATACTGAATGAATAGATCTTGTCAGTAATCATTCAGTTCTTTTCAATCTGATTTATTTGCCTCCCATCCTCCTCAGATGCCACTGAAACTCTACTTTCCATGTAATCACCAATCTCTTGTGATGGCACTAATGGCGCATCCTTCAGGTAAATTTTTGTTTACTTTTTAAAAACACCTAAATACCTTTATTATGTTTTCAAACAGCTATTCTGCCACTGCACAAACTCTAGTTAGATTTTTTAAAAAGCTGAATCTTTTCTCATAATTTAGCATACCTACTCTTTGGAATGTTGAAATCTATTTCAAGAAAAGATTGCTTCACGATTCCTGTTGCAGCAAAACTTGTCCTTTTCTAGATCAAATTTGAAAGAGCATGGTGTTTCTAAACTCTTAATGAGATTGTATAGCCATAGGCAGGTAGATTGTGATCTAGCTTTCATCATATGGTGAGCTATAACAATGCAGCCACAAAAATGTAGAGTTGCAAATTGAACATAAAGGGTCCAAGTTTCCGCCCTCTGTAAAATCGGCGCACCTCCATAAGGTGCGTTGAATTTCTGGAATAAAATGGGCGCCGAAAACTTACCTTGTGATTCTGCGAGCTTCTCAGGATGTCTTCGTGCTCGACGTGGTGCAGCAGAAGGGGTCAGAGGCGGAGCCAGATCCTGGCGCTGAAAACAGTGCCGGGACCTCTGCACATGTGCACTAGAGTGTGTGCGCATGGGCAGTAGCTCCTCGCCCCCGAGGCTGCGTGGGAGGGGCCCGAAGCACGCCGGCCTCTAGCCCTGGCCGAATGGGCTCCCCGGGCGAAGGTTGGGACTCCGGCCTCCCTCCCGTTCAGCCTTTCCCCCCCCCCCCGAAAATTGTCGGTGGGGCCCGGCGTCTCGCTGAGGCGGGCCCCGCCCAAAATGTCGTCGGCAGCGGCCCGGCTTCCACGTCATCATTGTCAGGGCCCAATCAGCCATTCAGCCTCCCTCCCCGTCGTCGGTGGGGCCCGGCAGCGGCCCGGCTTCTTCGTCGGGGCCCGTTCAGCCTCCCACCCCCGTTCAACCCCCCCCGCCCTTCTCCCCTCTCCGCCCCCCCCCATCCTCTCCCCCCCCCCCCCATCCTTCCTCCCTCCCTCCCCCTCTCCCTCCCTCCCCCTCTCCCTCCCTCCCCCTCCTCTCCCTCCCTCCCCCTCCCTCCACCTCCTCCCCCTCCCCCCTCTGTTCTAAAATTAAACTATTCTAACTCTTTCCTCCGACTCCCGCCGGGCGGTAATAATTCGATTTATCCGCCCCAAATGGTGCAAGGGCAATTTCTCCCCTTATCTTTGTTCTGTTTACTGTATTAGAGCTGATTAAATGCACTAATTCATTAATACCAGTTAACCATTACGGGCACTGGTTCAAACCTCAGACACTCTGTGCTTGTTTGTTTTTTATCTCTCCGTGGCTTTGGCCTCAATGAAGATAAATTAATGGATGTGTTTATTTCTACTGCAAAAATGGCCACCATGCTCCACCGTTTGTCTATGATTGGTCCCTTGGAGGATAAGCCACACCCTGAAGTTTCACAGGAATGTCACTGGAACCTTCCATCCCAAGGTCTCACTGACTTTGCAAATTGTAACTAGATCCACTTTGACTTCATGAAGTGACAGAGGGCAGAGTTCCCCAGAAGACAGCAAGGGCCAGCCAACATTCTGTACACCAGTCCAAGTGAATGCCTCCCCCACCCGAAGTGCCTTACCCCAGCGCAGGTGCATTCTTTCCCCCCCCACACCACCATAGATGGGGCAGGCATTGTGTACAGATTGTTAACCGGTTTATTGGGTATGAAGTGAATAATGACAGTGTCGTGACTTCTGGATATCATCCACTCCAACGATGTCCCTTGTAGGGGGTTGGAAGAACATGATCTGTCTTCCGTGAGTTCCCTCTCTCTCCTCCAATCCCTCCCCCACACCCGTGTCTCTCTCTCCCCCAGCCTCTCTCACTTACCAACAGTCTCTCACTCTCCTCCCAGGCTCTCTCTCTTTCTCTCCCCCCAGCCTCTCTTTCTCTCTCCCCCAGCCTCTTTTTCTCTCTCTCTCTCTCTCTCCCCCAGCCTCTCTCACTCACTCTCTCTGTCCCCCTCCAGCCTCTCTCTCTCTCTCCCCAACAGTCTCTCACTCTCTCTCCTCCCCCCAGTCTCTCACTCTCTCTCCTCCCCCCAGTCTCTCTCTCTCCCCCCCCTTCCCTCTCCCCCCCCAGTCTCTCTCTCTCTCCCCCCCAGTCTCTCTCTTCCCCCCCCCAGTCTCTCTCTCCCCCCCCCAGTCTTTCTCTCCCCCCCCCAGTCTCTCTCTTACCCCCCCCCAGTCTCTCTCTTACCCCCCCCCCAGTCTCTCTCCTCCCCCCCCCCCAGTTTCTCTCCTCCCCCAGTCTCTCCCTCTCTCTCTCCCCCCCACAGTCTCTCTCTCTCAGCCTCTCTCTCTCTCCCCCCCCAGCCTCTCTCTCCCCCCCCAGTCTCTCTCTCTTCCCCCCCTCCAGTCTCTCTCTTCCCCCCCCCCCAGTCTCTCTCTTTCCCCCCCCCCAGTCTCTCTCTTCCCCCCCCCCCCAGTCTCTCTCTTCCCCCCGTCTCTCTCTCTCCTCCCCCCCAGTCTCTTCTCCTCCCCCAGTCTCAGTCTCTCTCTCTCTCCCCCAGCCTCTCTCTCTTTCTCTCTCTCTCTCTCTCTCCCCCCCCCAGTCTCTCTCCTCCCCCAGTCTCTCTCTCTCTCTCTCTCTCTCTCTCTCACCCAGCCTCTCTCCCCCAACTTCTCTCTCTCTCTCTCTCCCCCAACCTCTCTCTCTCCTAGTCTCCCTCCTTCTCGGCCCCCACCGCTTCTCTGTTCGTCACCGCCGGCCACAGGCCCTCTTGGCCCCACAGCCGCTGTTCTCAGCCGGGGGCCGAGAGGGGTCGGAGCGGGGGAGAGTTGGTGGGGGGGGGGTTGAGGAGAGAGAGAGAGAGAGAGAGTCGGGGTCTCAGCCGAGTCTCGGGCCTCAGGTCCTGCTACTCGACACCACGTGGAGGGAATGATTCGGGGCTAGTGGGGTGAGGGCGGAACTTGACAGATGCGGCCTGGGGTCAGGGTTTGACAGATACATGTTTGTCAAAAGAAGTGCAGTACAAATTGTTATACTGTAAATTAATAGAGGCAGCTAGCTTTGTGGACAATGGCTGCACTGGGACAATGTCCTTCAAATTGGCTATTGCTACAAACAGCCACAAATATGCCCAAGCTGATTTTTAGCATCCAAGAACCATGTATCCAGAATCTGTCACGTAACTTTTATGAAAAGGAATAAACTTTATATCAACGCTACCGTGTTATACCGGCCATTGCATATAGCAGGCAAATCACGTTTGCATGACTATATCTGATATCAGTACCGTACTGTCTTTTATCTATTGACCATTTAATCAAAAAATCCATAAAAATGTAATAATTGTCCCTACAAAAATGTGCGTTGTTTTAAGTCAGCCTTTAGCATGCAACTCTTCCTCAGAGCAGAATTGTCTATACATTGTGAATTGTAATAATTTTCAAGTCTTTTGTTAATCATTTTCCTACTCCAAAAAAGTGAATACAGGATTGGATCTTACAGGATTTTGCTCAAATGGTTTTCATGATTCCTTCAACAATTTTAAAAGAGCTGGATCATAGACTTTTCTTCTTTTGATGCACCCATCCTCAATGATCAGTGACATTTTATTCTCACTTTTTGTTCTGTATTAATGTGTAAGAAGTTAATTCTGTATTGTTCCTGGTCATGTTGCTCCTATATGTGCAGGTGCCCTCAGATAAAGAAATGATTGGGCGTTATTGAATGGATGTTAGTTTCCTTTTGACCTCTCTTGTATTTCTGACAGACATACTGTTGATATAGGTATACTATTTAAAATGATTTATGGGTAATTGTACTGAACTGATGACCTTTCCTTGTAAGGTTAAACTTTGCAAGATGGCACTGAAATAGACTGTGGCAGTTCAGTACATAATAAAGAGTTTCTGGAAAGTGATGCATTGCATTGCAACCTTTATATATTCATTAATCATTTGTATGTCCAAAAATCTGTTTAAGTGGAAAATGTGTATATGGGGTATGAAAGCATCAACCTGGAAGGTGTCAGAGTTGGCTTCTATGCTTGCTACAATTATTGGAGCAAATAATATTTTACAAATTTGGTTATTTGTGCCATTTACCTGCCTTTCATCTCTATCCCTTAATACCTTTACTTAAAAAAAATCTATCAATCTCAGTTTTGAAAATTTCTATTGACCCAGCATCCATAGACATTTGCTGGGGAGTTTTCCAGATTTCCACAACTGTTTGAGTGAAAAAGTACTTGCTGAATTCACTCCTAAATGTCCTAGCTCTAATTTTAAGATGTTTCCCTCTTCTGCATTCCTCAGACTGAGGAAATAGCTTCTTTATCTACCGTATCGGATCACTTTTATCATTTTAAACACCTCGGTAAAATCACCCTTCAACCTTCCAAACTGAAGGGTATACAAGTCAAGTTTCATAATTTGGTACCCCTATAGTCAAGGTTACAGGAGAATAACTTAAACAGAGGTAAGGATTTAGTGGAGATTCTCTCTATGTAGCAAGTTCTCGTATCAAAAACTCGTATGCGTGGGAGAGTGGCTGTAACACGTAAGCCACTGTGCTTTTCATCATTACTTCATGCATGTGCAGTGCATGCATACATTCGCTAAATTTTCAAAACTAAAACTAGTCTACATGGTGAGTGACTCCACAGGGAGTGTGGCAACTTAAGTCGCTCTTTCGTAACCTGACTATGGAAGTGTCAAACATAAAAGCATTCCTAGCTCCAGGATAGGGCAGACAGGAGACATTGGCCTGGATTTTGCTGTTCTAATAACGGCGAGGCTGTCAGTGCTTACCGTTATTATTGGGTAAAACTGACAGCAACTTCTGACGTCCACACATGTACAGTTAAACGCAGAAATCCAGAAGTTGCTGGCAGTGATACACTGCTCCTCCACAGGCTGTGCTGTTGCAGCTTTCGCCGATGGAATCTGCACAGAAATACCGAAATCACTGTTACACCATGAATTTAGGCTAATTACCCACTATTAGTGCACTAAATAATGATGAAAATCTTAAGCGTTCTTCAATTAGGAGTAATTGGGTTTTTAATGGTGCACTAAGTCATAATTACTGCTGAACAACCTCTCTGGCCCTGGAAAATTAATTTTACAAGTTGGAGTCTCACTCCCTCAGAAGAAAATTAATGTTGCAGATTTTTTTTAAATTAAAATTTAAATAATTTTGCTCTGTTATATGTTTCCCTTAATCCCATGTGTATGGCACAATCTTTATTTTGTTTCCTTTACAATGATTTAAAAGTAATTTATTTTTCCTGTTGTTTTTCTTTTCTTCAATCTGATTGGTTGAACATCATCCCTGCTGGTCACCATAGATCCCCTGAGAGAGCGATAAATTCAACCAAATGCCGGAAGAGTAGAAATCTCTGCTGACAAGCCCGCTAAAAGGCTGTGGGCAACTGTACAGAGGTGAATGGCGAAAGCCGTTCCTTCGCCGCTCACAGTAAAATCCGGGCCAATGTCAAAACATCATCATGCCTGCTGCTGACTCAGGAGAAGGTGACCAGCTTCTGGTATTTTTTTGCAAAGGAAAATAAAGATGCCAGTCGCCGAAGCATTGGAACATGGCAAGAATTCCAATAATCTTTGATGAACTGGAAGAAATAGCTGTGTCTCAGTGAGGGAACAATCTTATGTTAGCAAGAGCAACTGAAAAGTGTTGCATTGTTAAGTGTGATGAAATCAGTTGGCTGACTGCCTCAACCTTCTTTCATATTTGTGTTTTATTGAGACCTTTAGCAGCCATTATAAGGGGACATCCCAGAATACAGGGAGTCCATGCTTACTCTGGTGTCCAGAAATACTTTGTTGTGAATATGATATTCAGCTAGTTATATCTAGAGGTGGTAGAAGATTTTGGACAGTTATCGGGTTGTTGTATGACCTGTATAAAAAAATCTGCAGTAATGTTATTGTGTAGTCAAGGACAGTGCTGAAATACAAATATACTGTTTAGTAGATCAGTTCAGATCCTTGGTATATTGGCTTTTCTCCTGAGGGAACATGTTTCTCCTGTTGATTTACTATAGAAAAGATGGTGGCTGGAGAAGATGTGTAATAAGAACTTGGGAAGAAGCAAAGGAACTGTGGATGCTGCAGTACTGTATTCCCTATTTTAACAATGTTTAGAATAAGTAGATTAATACTTCTATTAAAATAGAGGACAGAGAATGTCATTATTGCATTGTATTCATCCACTAAAATCACTAATAGCAATTTCCAATCTTTGGTTCCAAAACATTTGTTTTAGTAGTTTGGTCACATTAGAAACTTGATTTTTATGTTATTTTCAGCTCCTATACATTGCTTTTACCTAATGAAGGATCCAAGATTATCTAAATATATTTTGTGCAGTAATCTGCAATGAACTCAACGATATGCAGTAGAATTAGGAGTCTCTTAATATCCTCAAAAGTGATATGATTTAAGAAAATATTTCTCCTGTTCAGAAGTGAGCTACACATATTGCTGTGGTAGTTGACATTTGAATGGCTCCACAGAGAAAAAACAGATTGTTTCCTTTACTTTAAATCAGGACGAATATTTAAAAACAGAAAATGCTGGAAATCTTAGCGGGTCAGGCAGCATCTGTGGAGAGAAAAATAGAGTTAATGTTTCAGGTTGATGACTCTTTGTCGAAATGTTCAAAAAGAACAGATTCTTAAGGAGCACTGAAAGGGGGAGGGGAAGAAAGTACAAAAGGGAAGGTCTATGATAGGGTGAAAGGCAGGAGAGATTAGAGAGACAAAAGGGATGATGGGCCAAATTGAAATGGTAATGCCAGAAGTTAGAAAAAGGTCTAGTGCAGATAGGGTGTGAATGGCGGAATAATGACCAGCTGCCATTGGAGACAAAGAGAAAAAAAACATGATTGGAGGTGTGTGGGGGGGGGGGGAGCCAAATATGGGCAGAGGTTATCTGAAATTGTTGAATTTGATGTTGAATCCAGAAGGCTGTATATTGTCTAACCAAAAGATGAGGTGCTGTTCCTCGAGCTTGCATTGAGCTTCATTGGAACAGTGTAGGATGCCGAGGATGGAGATGTCGGAGTGGGAGTGGAGTGGGGAATTAAAGTGACAGACGACCGGAAGGTCAGGGTCACACTTAAGGACTGAACGGAGGTGCTCTGTAAAGCAGTCACCCAATCTGCGTTTGATCTCCCCAATGTAGAGGAGACCACATCGTGAGCAGCAAATAAGGGCTGATTTTCCTGTCTACCTTTGCAGCAGCGCTGGACGGGCACAAATTTACGGTTCAGGGCCATTAACAATATCTAAGGAATCCCCAATGCAGGCCCACTGTCTGACTGGGTCTAGAAGTGGGAAGTAGGGAAAGTAATAGGAACACAGCTTCAGGCCTGAGAGGTCCACTGGGAAAGTTTTTTTGCCTTGGAGTTGTCCTCTTCAGCAAGCTGATGAGCCCCTTCTCGTCCTTCAAACTGAGTCCTGGCCCAGCTCACAGGGTCAGCCTTGTGGGTTCCATGATAGTCTGGGCCTGATGGTCTGCATTCCAGAGTACTTAAGAAAGTGGCCCTAGAAATAGTGGATGCGTTGGTGGTCATTTTCCAATATTCTATAGACTCTGGATCAGTTTCTATGGTTTGGAGGGTAGCTAATGTAACCCCACTTTTTAAAAAAGGAGGAAGGGAGAAAACACGGAATTATAGACTGGTTAGCCTGACATCGGTAGTGGGGAAAATGTTGGAATCAATTATTAAAGATGTAATAGCAGCACATTTGGAAAGCAGTGACAGGATCGGTCCAAGTCAGCATGGATTTATGAAAGGGAAATCATGCTTGACAAATCGAGAATTTTTTGAGGATGTAACTAGTAGAGTGGACAAGGCAGAACCAGTGGATGTGGTGTATTTGGACTTTCAAAAGGCTTTTGACAAGGTCCCACACAAGAGATTAGTGTGCAAAATTAAAGCACAAGGTATTGGGGGTAATGTATTGACATGGATAGAGAACTGGTTGGCAGACAGGAAGCAAAAAGTAGGAATAAACTTTTCAGAATGGCAGGCAATGACTAGTGGGGTACCGCAAGGTTCAGTGCTGGGACCCCAGCTATTTACAATATACATTGATGATTTAGATGAAGGAATTGAATGTAATATCTCCAGGCTTGCAAATGAGAGTAAGCTGGGTGGCAGTGTGAGCTGTGAGGAGGATGCTAAGAGGCTGCAGGGTGACTTGGACAGGTTTGGTGAGTGGGCAAATGCATGGCAGATGCAGTATAATGTAGGTAAGTGTGAGGTTATCCACTTTGATGGCAAAAACAGGAAGGCAGAATATTATCTGAATGGTGACAGAATAGGAAAGGGGGAGGTGCAACGAGACCTGGGTGTCATTGTACATCAGTCATTGAAAGTTGGCATGCAGGTACAGCAGGCGGTGAAGAAGGCAAATGGCATGCTGGCCTTCATAGCGAGAAGAATTGAGTATAAGAGCAGGGAGGTCTTACTGCAGTTGTACAGGGCCTTGGTGAGGCCACACCTTGAATATTGTGTACAGTTTTGGTCTCCTAATCTGAGGAAGGATATTCTTGCTATTGAAGGAATGCAGCGAGGGTTCACCAGACTGATTCCCGGGATGGCAACACTGACATATGAAGAAAGACTGGATCGACTAGGCTTATATTCACTGGAATTTAGAAGAATGAGAGGAGATCTCATAGAAACATATTAAATTCTGACGGGATTGGACAGGTTAGATGCAGGAAGAATGTTCCCGATGTTGGGGAAGTCCAGAACCAGGGGTCACAGTCTAAGGATAAGGGGTAAACCATTTAGGACCAAGATGAGGAGAAACTTCTTCACTCAGAGAATTGTGAACCTGTGGAATTCTCTACCACATAAAGTTGTTGAGGCCAGTTCGTTAGATATATTTAAAGGGAGTTCGATGTGGCCCTTATGGCTAAAGGGATCAAGGGGTATGGAGAGAAAGCAGGAATGGGATACTGAAGTTGCATGATCAGCCATGATCATATTGAATGGTGGTGCAGGCTCGAAGGGCCGGATGGCCTATTCCTGCACCTATTTGCTATGTTTCTATTATGTCTGGCTGCCCCTTGATTACAGAGAACAGAAAATTTAGTGGGTGGAAAGAGGCCAAGAATGCTCCCAATGCCTCATTAGCATCTGTTGGTGACAAGTGAGTGGCCTATTAGAGCTTGATATGGCCCAGATATATTTGACATGTGTTCGCTAAATCTGTTCTGAGCTTTAAATGCTGAAGGTTGCACTTTGGAATTGAAATGGGGGAACACCTTTGGAAGAAGCACCTGGATGGGAGATGTTAAGCTTTTGCTGGCGACACAGGTATCAACTATGGAGGTGGGATAGTGGTTGATCAAATCAACAGCTACAGTACTACCATGGCAAATGAAAGGCCAAAGACTCAACAATTGTGAGTTTGAAAGTACAGTTGTGAGTGACTTGGGGAGAGTTTTATTCCAGGGCAGAAGGAAGTTCAGTTGTAAGGGGGTCAAGGGATGTGGGTGGTGAGGGATTCAAGGAAGTGATCAGAGATGGTCTCAGGAACATAAGAAATAGGAGCCAGCGTAGGCCATTTGGACCCTCGAGCCTGCTCCGCCATTCAATGAGGTCATGGCTGATCTGACCATGGTCTCAGCTCCACTTCCCTGCCAGCTCGCCATAACCCTTTATTCGCTTATCACTCAAAAATCTGTCTATCACTGCCTTAAATATATTCAATGATCCAGCCTCCACAACTCTCTGGGGCAGAAAATTCTATAGATTTACAACCCTCTGAGAGAAGAAATTTCTCCTCATCTCAGTTTTAAATGGGCGGCCCCTTATTCTAAGACCATGTCCCCTAGTTTTAGTTTCCCCTATGAGTGGAAATATCCTCTCTGCATCCACCTTGTCGAGCCCCCTCATTATCATAAGTTTCAATAAGATCACCTCTCAATCTTCTGAACTCCAATATGTAGAGGCCCAATCTACCCTCATAAGTCAACCCCTTCATCTCCGGAATCAACCTAGTGAGCCTTCTCTGAACAGCCTCCAATGCAAGTGTATCCTTCCTTAAATACGGAGACCAAAACTGTACGCAGTACTCTAGGTGTGGCCTCACCGATACCCTGTACAGTTGTAGCAGGACTTCTCTGCTTTTTTTTTACTCTATCCCCTTTGCAATAAAGGTCAACATTCCATTTGCCTTCCTGATTACTTGCTGTACCTGCATCCTAACTTTTTGTGCTTCATGCACAAGGACCCCCAGGTCTCGCTGTACTGCAGCACTTTGCAATTTTTTTCCACTTATAACCCATCTGCCAAATTTTGGCCCACTCACTTAGCCTGTCTATATCCCTTTGCAGATGTTTTATGTCCTCCTCACAATTTGGTTTTCCACCCAGCTTTGTATCATCAGCAAACTTGGTTACATTACACTCAGTCCCTTCATCCAAGTCATTAATATAGATTGTAAATAGTTGAGGACCCAGCACCCCACTAGTCACTCTTTGCCAACGGGAAAATGACCCATTTATCCTTGACTCTCTGTTTTCTGTTAGTTAGCCAATCCTCTATCCATGCTAATATATTACCCCCAATCCCGTGAGCTTTTATCTTGTGTAGTAACCGCTTATGTGGCATCTTATCGAATGCCTTCTGGAAATCCAAATACACCACATCCACTCGTTCTCCCTTATCCACCCTGCTCGTTACATCCTCAAAGAACTCCAAGAAATTTGCTAAACATGATTTCCCTTTCATAAAACCATGCTGACTCTGCTTGATTGAATCATGCTTTTCCAAATGTCCCGCTACTGCTTCCTTAATAATAGACTTCAGCATTTTCCCAACGACAGATGTTAGGCTAACTGGTCTATAGTTTCCTGCTTTTTGTCTACCTCCTTTTTTAAATAGGGGCATTACATTTGCGGTTTTCCAATCTGCAGGGACCGCTCCAGAATCCAGGGAATTTTGGTAGATTACAACCAATGCACTCACTATCTCTGCAGCCACTTCTCTTAAGACCCTACGATGTAAGGCATCAGGCCCAGGGGACTTGTCTGCCTTTAGTCCCATTATTTTAATTAGTACTACTTCATTAGTGATAGTGATTGTATTAAGTTCCTTCCTACCTATAGCCCCTTGATTATCCACTATTGGGTTGTCTTTTACTGTGAAGACCAATACAAAATATTTGTTCAACGTCTCTGCCATTTCCCTGTTCTCCATTATTAATTCGCAGTCTCATCCTCCAGGGGACCAATATTTACGTTAGCCACTCTTTTCCTTTTTATGTACCTTAAGAAACTCTTACTATCTGTTTTTATATTTTGTGCTTGTTTACTTACATAATCTATCTTCCCTCTCTTCATCATTTTCTTTGGTTGTTCTCTGCTGGCTGTTAAAAATGTCCCAATCCTCTGGCCTCCCACTAGTCTTGGCCACATTGTATGCCTTTGTTTTCAATTTGATTCCCTCCCTTATTTCCTTAGTTAGCCACGGATGGTTATCCCTTCTCTTACAGTCTTTCCTTTTCATTGGGATATATTTTTGTTGCGAGTTATGAAATGTCTCCTTAAATGTCTGCCACTGCTCATCAACCGTCCCATTCTTTAGTCTATTTCCCAGTCCACTTTAGCCAACTCTGCCCTCAAACCTTTGTAGTATCCTTTATTTAAGCTTAGGACCCTGGTTTGAGAACCAACTTTCTCACCCTTCGAACTGAATTTGAAATTCAATCATCATATGGTCACTCATTCCAAGAGGATCTTTTATTACGAGATCATTTATTAATCCTGTCTCATTACACAGTACTAGATCTAAGATAGCCTACTTCCTGGTTGGTTCCGCAACGTACTGTTCGAGGAAACTA